>NC_041385.1:828755031-828818984 GCF_002162155.2 Triticum dicoccoides
ATTAATATTTTTTAATACATGGTCAACATTTTTTCTATACTATTCACAGAAAACATTTTTTCTATACATATTTAATATTTTTTTGGCAATTTTTTTATTAAAATATTTAAAATATAATTTTTAACATTTTTAATGCATAAATAACATTTTTATACACATTTAACATTTTTCAAATACAAGTTTAACATTTTTAATACATGGTCAACATTTTTCAAATACAACTTTAAGACTTTTTTAATACATGATCAACTTTTTTTCTGTACACCTTTAACATTTTTCAAGTACAAGTTTCACATTTTTTTAATATACATGGTCAACATTTATACTATGCACATTTAACATCTTTCAAATACAAGTTTCACATTTTTTGAGTATACATGGTCAACATTTTTACTATGCACATTTATTATTTTTCAAATACAAGTTCACATTTTTTAAATATATGGTTAACATTCTTTCTATACATATTTAATATTTTAGAATAAATTTTTAACATTTTTAATTCATGTTCAACATTTTTTCTATGTACATTTAACATTTTTCAAATGCAAGTTAAAATACTTTTAATACATGGTCAACATTTTTTCATGTTTGATTAAAAAATGTAAATACTTGTTTAACATTTTTTAGAAAGCTTGATTAACATTTTATAAATACATGATCCACTTTATTCACACATTGTATACATGGTTAATATTTTTTATACACATTTAACATTTTCCAAATGAATGATTAACAATTTTCAAACATTATGTTAAGTATATTTTTGTAATATATATGTTTATACTTTTCGGAAGTGTAAAGAAAAGTAAAAAAATGAAAAATGAAACACGAAAAACAGGAAAAAAAAGCCCGAAGGCTGTGCCTTCCAGCGCATTTGTCCTGGCCCATCTGAACCTGCCTTGATGCGAGGGTTTCCCTAGGTCTCGCTTAAAGCGAGACAAGGGGGGGCTCAGGTTTATGTGGGTTAGGGTGGGTCAACGTGGACCGATCTGTTGTGGAAGCCGTGCCCAGATCGCATACGAGGGATGCGCAGACAAATGGGCTTGGTATAGGGTCCGGTTCGAATTTTTTTCTTAGACTGCCTACGCCAACACATAAGGAATGATTATATGATCAACACTTCTTGAATATATGATCAACATTTTATAAATACATGATCCACTTTTTTCACACATTGTATTTTTTTGTATACATGGTCAATATTTTTTCTATACACATTATCATTTTCCAAATGCATGATTAACAATTTTCAAATATTATGTTAAGTATATTTTTAAAGTATATATGTTTATACTTTTCAGAAGTGTAAAGAAAAGTAAAAAAACAAAAAAGTGAAAAAAAACCATAAAAAACCCAAGGTTGTGCCCTCCAGCGCATCTGGCCCGGCCCATCTGAAGCTGCCTTGATGCGAGGGTTTTCCAAGGTCTCGCTTAAAGCGAGACAAGGGGGCGCTCAGGTTTATGTGGGTTAGCGTGGACCAACGTGGACCAATCCGATGTGAAAGCCGTACCCAGATAGCACACGAGGGATGTCCAGACAAATGGACTTGGTATAGGAGTCCGGTTGGATGTTTTTTTCTCAAACTATCCGCCCCAACATGTAAAGAAAAGCGGATGGTCCGATTGAAAATGCTCTTACTTCTTGCTATCCCTACCATACCCCACACCGCTCATCCTCTCCATGAATTTGTCCCAACCGGTCTTAACTAAGCCAAATTTGCCATCATTCAGTGCATGGATTTCACATTCAATCTTTGTAATTCATTTATTTTGTTGGTTTTCCGATCTTCTTTCTAAAACCCGGTCAAAATACATTCCGAACTCGCCAAAATATGCCGACATTGCTTGAATCTTCAAAGTCAGTCAAATTTTATCTGAAATCTCAAACACAAATAAAAATGGAAACTTGATGAAATATGGTTTAGTGGCCTCATCTTTTGACATATCAAGCCCAAACTTTAAACCCTAGAGGAGCAAAAGTCTGTCCCCGACCCAAAAATCCCCCAAAACCCTTCCCCCTCGTCCCGCCGCCATGAAGCGGAAGCAGAGCGCCGCCGCCGCCGCCGCCGCCGAAGTCGACGCCGACGAGCCCTCCCAGGCCCCGCTGCCCCTCGACGACTACTCGGGCGACGTCTGCGCCGCGCTCACCGCGCGCTACGGCCGCTCCGCCTCCGCGCAGCACCGCCACCTCCTCGCCACCGCCGCCGCCATCGGCTCCATCCTCACCGACGACGGGCATCCCCTCACCGCCGAGTCCTACCTCCCCGCCGTCGTCTCCGCGCTCCGGGCCGCCGGCCCCTCGGACCCCGCCGCCGCCGCCGCCCTCGCGTCCCTCCTCGTCATCCTCATCCCCCACATCTCCTCCCTGCCGCCGGCCTCCGCCTCGGAGCCCGCCTCCTCGCTCGCCGCCTTCCTCGCCTCCCCTGACGCCTCCAAGCTCCCCACCGGCACCGTCCGCTCGGTGGTCAAGTCGCTCGGCCAGTTGGCCCTCCATCTCGACGCCGCAGCCGATTGGGGCGCTGTCGCCGCGCCTCTGGAGGCTCTCCTCGCTGCCTCGGTGGATCAGCGGGCCAAGGTGAGGAAGCCAGGATTGGAGTTCCTGTTGCTGATATAGAAAACACACTCATGTGCATGCCATTTCTCGCTTTGCTAGGTCCGAAGATGCGCGCAGGAGAGTGTGGAGAAGCTATTTCCTTACTTGGAGCGTTCCGGTTGTGCGAAGAAAGCTAGCGGCCTTGCAATTGACTTGTTTGAGAAACACATTTTGTCGGTGAGAAGTCTTGCCAAGTTGGATTCAGACGCTTCCGAGGCTAAGGAGACGGAAGCGGTTCATATGCTAGGCGCGGTGGCAGTTTTAGTTCCATATCTATCTAAGAAGGCAAGGAAGACGGTTTTCTCGGGTGCTTATCGGCTATTGAAACCCCGTTTTAGCCCACTCACAAGGCATGTCCTCAGGCTTATGGAGGCCTTGTTGGAGCATCTTAAGGCTGAGAATATTGAGTTGGAGTTGGAGAAGCTCATCTCCTTAGTGTTGGCTTACCTGCCTTACGATGAGAAGAAGCCTGATGATACCATCATCGCAGCATTACAGCTGATGAGAAATTGTTTAGGGAAACTGGCTGGTCGCCCAAAATTGTGGACAAAGGTTCTTCCGTCTGCATTCGAGGCAGTTTCAGGTTTGCATCTTCTTGCTTTTCATGCGTCAGGATTTGATGCAATGAGCTTCTTATAAATATACATATGGCCAGTTAAAAGAAGCATGACTCCACAGTTGACATACCTAGGTGTTCGTCGTTTAGGAATAATGAGTTCTTCTAGTTATCATGATTTTTTCATGCTGAACAAGTAGTCCTCAACCATGCTTTGTCCATTGTTATATTAAATGGATGCATTAGGGGGCAAACTTATCTCCTCAGTTATGAAAGTTAGCACTTGCCATCTTGTTTTTTGGGTTGCCTTTGAGAGCGTATCTGTTCAAAGTTTGCACACAGTCCTTATGTCTTTGACCTTTTCAACACTTATGGATTGGTGATAGATGTATCTGGGTTTATCTTATGTCACATATGTATTATATAATACTTACCAACTTAACTTATTTGTCATGCTTCTCAACTTGGCAGGATACCTAATTCTGGACAGTAAATGTTCTGAAGATGTAGCGGAACTGTTAATAGAGTGCATCTGTTCTCATGTCGACCAAAGTATTTTTGTGACTAATGAGTCAGGGTGTGATGCTGAGGATTCGAGTGATGGGGCTGCCATCAAATCAATCTGTTTGTCTATCAACAAAAAACTTAGAAAGTGTGCTTCTCCTCCTCAAAATGTGTTAAAAATTGTCCTGGCTATGTTTCTCAAACTCGGTACGTCTTCAGTTATTTCAAGTTTTCAACAAGAACATCTCCTGCCTTAATGATTGGATCAATTAAGTAATCATTTGAGAGAGTCTTTTGAATTCCATGTAGTAGTTACCCTGACTCTATAAGGTTTGTTTTGTTTAACGTGGTTTACCCCTACATAGAACATCACATGCCTTTAATATTATCTCTTGCACATATATTGAATTTTTTTGTCATTTTGAGTACAAATAAGTACATGTGGTGCTACAAAAGGTACATCAAACACAATGTTAAAGTAGTTAGTATTTACTCCTGCAAGGCTGCGACTACCTAGCAAACTGTTAAGACATATGAAAGGTTGACAAAAATCTCCAAGCACCTTTTATCCTGCCATATTTTGTCATGCATTGTGTACCCTTTCCGCATAACTGTTCTTCCATTTTTTTCATAATGTAACTGTTATGTTGATATTGCCCTGCTTTACACATCACCACTTTTGATTCATCAACTCTTTGGTATTTGTTAATTCGTCTGCAGGGGGGAGTTCTTATGTCTTTATGAAAGATATCCTACTAACTTTGTCACGGCTTGGCTCGAAAATACACAAAGAACCACACCTGAAGAATGTAAGTTCATTTCTAGATTATTATCACGTCCAAAAAAGGGAACACCTTAGTTTTGTATGTACATCACCTCTTGTGACCCTAAAATATTACTCCCTCTGTTCCAAAATAGATGACAACCTTGTACTACTTTAGTACAAAGTTGGGTCATCTATTTTGGAACAGAGGGAGTATCATATTTGTTCTCCTTTTCCTTGTTTTTCTGCAGATTTTATCTTTTTTCCCTAAACATGTAAATTTCACATGATTGGATAATACTGTGTTGATGTTATAAACTTGTTCCTGATTTTTTATCACCATTTACGGCACCAATTCGTCGGTGGTATCACAATATATCACTAAAGAGCGGTATCACTAGATATGTTCTCCTTATTCCATATAGCGCAAAATGTAAATAACAGGATAGAATGGTTTAGTATATAGTCAATGTTTACTCCACACATATTTGCACTTCACATTTTTAACCTTCCATTTAGCTTAGCTTTTCTGTTGTCACGTTTGCAGGTTGAGGAGTGCATTGGGGCAGCAATAGTTGCTATGGGGCCTGATAAAATTCATTCTCTACTTCCAATATCTTTTGAGGAGGCTTGGTTTACATGCTCAAATATGTGGATTGTACCCATTTTAAACAAGTATGTTTATGGGGCCTCACTGCAACACTTTTTAGAGTACATTGTACCGCTAGCAAAATCGTTACAAGAGGCTTCAAGCAGGGGTAAAGACAATTGATTCAATAGGTGCTAAATTCACATGTTAGTATGTTACACAACTTCATGAATTTTTCCTTTATTCTTTCAGCCAAAAAAGCACGGAAATGTAAGGAATTGCAAGGTTGGAGTGATCAATTGTGGAATTTGCTTCCTGCCTTCTGCCGCTGTCCGTCTGATGTAGATCAGAATTTTGGTTCCTTGTCCAAACTGCTGCTAGAGATGCTGAAGTCTGATCGGTGTCTCTACAAATCCGCTAGTAAAGGCCTGCAGGTTTAGTTCTATACACTGTGATTCCTTATATTTAATCTTATAGACTCGTATACTACAAAACTGCTTCATTTCTTCTCTCAAACAATTTATCTATTGTTTGCCAGCAACTTATAGATGGAACTAGAAGATTAAGCAGCAGTGATGAAGATGTAGAAGTCCCTGCAGAAGTTTCAGCCTTGTTCTCCTCAAAGACTAGTAACTTAAGCTGTGTAAGCTTACAACGGTGCTCTAAAAAAGATGCTCGTAAAAGCATGAAAGTCTTGGCATCACATTCTGTGGATCTTCTTTGCACTTTTGCAGATGATTTCCTTGAATCATCAGAAAAGCGTGCTCATTTAAAGGTGCATCACTTACTCAGTTGTTTATTTTACCAGATGATTCTCTTTATAATTTTTTATTTCTCCAAACTACTTGACTCAGTTGCATACGCACATTTTGAAACAGCATCTCATGCTTGTGGACAAACATTTATGATTCGATTAATCCGCGCATGTTAGATGCATGGATCATGGATGCCTGTTAAGATGTTAGATTTAGGAAACATTTTGTCATTGTAAAGAGAGGCCATTAGAGGCATGTATGCTCGTTCAGTTTGAAATTTAAAATCATAGGCTGAGCTCTAAGTTTCATGCAGATGCAAGACTAAGTGCATTGTGGATAAGGGAGAAAAGAGGACCTTTTGGGATCCTGTTTGCCTATCCTTACGGATCCTTAATTAAGTTGCCGCGTGACTTGAATTAACTAAACAGTCGCATGACTATGAAGTGTGAAGATTGCTTTACAACATGTAATGTAAAACTCATGCATGGAGTTTCGTTTCTGCATAAATGAATAGTTTTCTTGTACTTAATGATTGTTCTATTTTTTCCCCTGTGTATGCCGTGTACATGATTTAAACCTTGTTGTTGGAAGACTAAGTGCAGACTTGTGTAAGGTGGTTCTCACACATGTTAGAACCTTAAATCTCTGTGTAGGACAACAGTATGCCTCCAGCTCTCCTACCCTGAAAGTTTTTGCCGCACTATGCATTTTTGGCAAGATCTGTTACTACTTGTAAGCGTATACCTTTGTTTGGAAACAAGCATTTATGGGCCACTACTTCTCTTCAGCATGGTTGAACAATTCCTGTGTTACTTCGCAATGGTTATCGATCAACACCCCTTTTCAGACCATACATTGTGTGATATTTATCGGGTTATCTTTGTCATTTTACAGGATGCGCTGAGATCCCTGGCTCAAATTTCTGGTAGCGCAAACATCTGTAACCTTTTTCTTTCACTACTTAAAAAATGTGGTTTGGAAGATACTCCATCGACGCCAGAGAATCTAGAATGTGAAGCAAATGAGGTAGATGGAAAAGGCGAAGAGAATACTGATTCAACAGCGGAGATAAATAATAAGAGGTTTGCTATTTATCCTAACCCATCTGTAAGGTCTGATCTTTTTAGTCTAGGTTAAGCATTCTGTAGAAAAAACACAAAGTTAGTAATACCAAAATATCAGGTTCTCAGCAGTGTCAGAACTTTCTACCATGTAAATAGGTACCTACAAGCCATAATTTTATAAGGAAATCAATGTTGTTAATCTGTAACCTACTAGGGCAATCTTCCCATCCAGTTAAATAATATCATGACGCCGTTCTCCAAATAAATAAATAAATCTTGGAACAATCATGGCATCGAAACTAGGATTTTTCTTGGAGTTTTACATATATAGGAAGTTTCTTATGTGATTATATGCATCATCATGTATGCATATGTGGTTACTATGTGGTAGCCAACACATAAACGCATCCCATCCGGAAGCTTGTTGTGCATGATATATGATTATGATTTTGCTTGTGTAGGTCTCTACTGATGGAACTCATTTCAACACTAGCTGAAGCTGCCGATGAGGATGTGCTTGATTTGTTTTTTGGATTCATCAAATCTTCTTTACTGGTATCCTTGCTAATCTCTGCTCTTATTATGCCCCAATGTCCAACTGTTAGTAGGGAGTTCATTGTTCATACTACCTATCTTTTCTCCTCAGGATAGCATCAAGTCATGTGAGAGCAAAGCTCTCTTCGCATTAAGCACAATTTTGAAGGTCAGCATGAGTTCCTCATATCCAACTTTCAGATTTGAGATGTATTTGTTTGCCTTTAACCCCTTTCTTTACTTTCAGGAACACCATGAATATTCGTTAGCCCAGTTGGATGAAATAATGATGCTTCTTCATGGAATAAAGCCAGATTCTAACAATGCAGTTTTAGAAGGTCAATTAGTATGCTACAAGTATCTGTTGGTTCACATGATTAAGGTATGGCTGTTGCACTTGTAAAAAAATGCAACTACAAATCTTTGAGCAGTGAGCACCGTAAGAGCACAAATACTTGTTAATTAGAGGTGCACCGTTCATCTATTAATGTTCCATTGCACATATTAGAATAACATGACATCTTAGTTTTGCAAAGTGGATATTATGGACCTTGGTCCACAGCAGGATAAATTGGCTGGGATAAAAGGAGAATAGGGCAAATATAACGGCACTGCAGCAGGGCTCATCCCTGACGTAGAAGAAGAGGCTCTGAGACTGACCTTTTGGAAACTACAAGGCTTCCTTGTCCATGTTTGCCAGCACCTATCCTGCTGCCACTACTGTATCTTCTGGAATACTAGCCATACCCAAGTAGCTAGCAGGCTAACTCAGCCCTACCCTACACCTTCCTTAGTGGACGCACATGTTGCTGCCTTGGACATGCCGGATGGCCATAGGGCCCTGGCCCATGACCATAACATTGGATGCACCTTCTACCAAGAGAGCATCAAGCATCGGCATGATGTTCTTTGACTGCAATACTGCATGCATGTTTTCTTGTGTTACTTTAGTCTAGTTCTATGCTTCGTCCATCCTGCTTGCTGAATCATGTGCCATGGTTTTTACTTAACTTCTACCATTCTGAAGGTTAATGAAGAGAGCACAAGCAAGAAGGCATTCTTGATTCTAAATGAGTTAATACTTGCATTGAAGGTGTGTTACCCTATCCTCATATTTTGATCAATTATCAGTTGTGTATTAGTCTGCTAACATCATGTCATACATAATCACCATTTATACAAGGATAAATTTATACTGACTTAAAGCAAGGCCATGAAAAAGCTCACGTGATAAGATTCTTTCTTCCTCTTCTGCCATCGACTGCTTTGGTTCATTCACACTGTTTTCTTTTAAATGCAGTCTAAGAAGGAAAGTAGAAGACTAGCATACGATGTACTCCTGGCTATTAGTACTAGCTTGAGGAGTTCTGAATTGAATAACGGAGATTCAGATCTTCAACGGCTATTCACAATGGTTAGCTAACGAACTTCTTCTCTACTCTTGAGATATTTTTCCTATGTTTCTTTGATGCGCAGAGGTATGGTGCCACCATGTTTGAGGAGACAACTACTTCTTGTTTTTCCTGTTCCTAACCACTGTAGCTCAAATGTTTGTTTCGCCTTTCATGAAAGAAATCTAGCAACCTGTTCTCTCCATTTATACCATTAAATGATAGTATTATGATTTATGAATTGCTGCGCCCATTAAGTCCTTTCATAAATTATAAAATACTGATGCCTAGTGCATGAAGTCTATGCAAGAACAATTCTTGTGAAAAGCGTCAAGCTAAGTTGTAGTTTTGCAGCATCGATACTTGAAAGCATACAGTCTATAAGATATATGGTCTGATTTTGAGAAGAGCAATCTTAGAGTTCTGAGAACATCGTGATGATGTTGGACCATTGCCGTGATGGTTTTGTAAAGGGCTAACCTGCATACCCAAGTAGAGATCTATCATACCTATATAGTTTCTTAGATTCAGTAGTTATTTATGATGTCTGCTTTATGTAAAGTTGTAAGTAAGCAATATAGTTCCACATGGCAGGAGCATTAGTCTGTCTCATATGCAGGATTTCCATTGTTGAAACATTGAAAAAAATCAATTTCGTCAACTTTCAGGTGATGGGATATCTTTCTAGTCCGTCTCCTCACATAGTGAGCGGAGCAATAGCTGCACTATCATTGCTTATATACACTGATGCTGATTTCTGCGTGGAAGTTCCAAATTTGATACCGTCAGTCCTAGTTCTGCTGCAAAATAAAGCTATTGAAGTGATTAAGGTGGGTTCTGTGTCTTCTGTCTGCCCTGTTGGGTTGTTTTCAGTTCTCCTGTCATCGAAGAGTCTGATTTGTTTTATTATTATATAAAAATCTAGGCATCTCTGGGGTTTGTTAAGGTGTTGGTAACATCTTTGCAATCAGAAAAACTGTTGGGTTTGCAAGCAGATATCATGACTGGCATATTACCAATGTCATCTGTTACAAAGCACCATTTCAAAGGGAAGGTTAGTCGGTGCAACTGTTCCATGGTTTAGTTTCCGTCCATTTTGTATGTTCTGTATGGTGCGCTTAACAAGATGTGTTTTGATATTTTGTACGCAGGTTATACTAATAGTGGAAATATTGATCAGAAAATGTGGATTTGATGCCATTGACTTGGTTACACCTGAAAAGTACAAGGAGTTCGTTAGAAGTGTTGAAGAGGTGAGATTCCCTTAACTAGTTTTTTTCTTCTTAATTTTGCTTTAGAAGAGTGATCTATACGTTTTCATCTGCTGAATGTTTTGTATACCTTTTTTAGCACTAAGCACGTAATGGTTTTGGCCAAGCTACATTCAGCCTGTGATTGATCCATATCCATCAATTTTAGGTTAATTCATCAAATGTAAATGTTTAGTGAGAATTAATTCCTTCATAATCTTCATAAGTTCATCATATAACTCACACTAGCTATTGAGTGCAAAGATGCCGAGCTCTTGTTTGAAGTGTTACTTTTCCCCCCTCATATAAAAAAGTTACTCGAGCCCTTGATAAAAACGTTATTTTCCCCCCTCGAATAAAAAGGCGTTGCTCTTTAACTGCAAACTTTTCAAAAGGGAAAAAACAGCAAACCATGAGGCCACGAAGATTTCAAACCACTCCCTCCTCGCGTACTGAACTTGAATTTTGCAGGGCCGCAAGGGGAATAATAATAATCCAGTAGATGGTGCACCGTCCGAGGCGAAAGATCCCGAGCATCATGCTCCAAAGAGGTAAAAAGCCACGGCCAGCCCCTCCTTGCTCTTCCTTCACAACCCGTTGCTTACGCCATTTGGCGTGTGTACAGAGGAAAATGGGCCGATTCCAACGCCGAGTCTGGGCAAGAGGAAGCGCCGGCCGGGAAGAAGGAATTCTTCGTCAAAGGGGCGAGGAAGCCTCACTTCCGGGGCGGCAGAGGCAGAGGCAGAGGCAGAGGCCAGCAGCACGGCAGAGCGTCAGGCGACAGAGGTGGTTTCGGATCCAGATCCGAAGCGCAGTCAGGAGACGGCTGGAGCAGCAGAGGCGGAAGGCCACGAGGCGGCGGCACGAGGCCCGGGAACGGCGGGTTCAACAGGGCGCGAGGCCGCGGCGGCGGGAATGGGATGGGGGGGCCGTCCAGCCACTCCCCTGGATTCAAGAAGGCCAGAACCGCGGCGGCGGCGTCATGAGAGATCAGACAAAGTCGCTCGCACCGCCCAGCCATCGCCGTGAAGGCCATGGATTTTAACCGTCCCGTCATGAAAAGAGTTTCCCAATGGGCCCGTGCAATTCCGGTGCAGTTTAGCCGGGCCCCATGGGTGGGATTGACAGTGGGGAATGCTTTACGGAGCAGTGTATCCGCGTTGTGCGGTGAAATTTTGCCTGGTGTAAAACATGCGTGACGAGCTGTAGGATTTTGAAAACGCCAAACACTCTGCACGCGGTGTCGCTTGCTTCCTCGTATTTTTGGTTGGAAAGGGATGCTCCAGCTGCTTAAGCGTGGAAGAATCGCTGAGATATTTTGGGGCTAGTGCCGTGCCGGCTAGGGTGGGGACGGGCCGGAGACAAGGACGACGTGGCTGGATGGGTCATCTTGAGTCTGGTCATAGCGGGAAGTAATTTAGAGCAGTAACAATCAGTGGCGGCTCCACGAAATGAAGGCTAGGTATTCATTTAAATTTTTTTTTGCTCTAAATGTAGTATATGAACCAAATAACACTAGCACAATGACAATAGCAATGTTTCAATGTACCAGACCATAACGACATGAATACATAAGTACCTTTTGATTGATAAAGTGATGATATCCTTCTTACAATATAACTTTGCGGTCTCCTTTTTGGAAAAGATTGATGACATCTTCATCCTTCACTTACTTGAAAAATTCTCTCTCAACAAATGTAACCAAACAATTGTTCAAATATTCATCACCCATTTTGCTCCTTAGCTTATTCTTCACATGGCTTATTGAAGAGAATACCCTTTCAACACTAGCAGTAGCTACTGGCAGAATCAATACCAACTTAAGAAGCTTGTAAGCAATATGATATTGTCCATGCTTGTTTGTCTCCACAAGCACAACTGAAAGTTGACACAGATTTTTCAGGTTTTGAAACCTTTCATCTCTACGCACATTAGTAACATACATGTTTAGTTGCCATGAAAGCCTTGCCAGTTCATCACTTGTAAAATCAAAAGCATAAAACTTTGTAGCAAGCCTAACCAACTTCTCTTGGTCATAAGCAGCAAATAGATGAAGTGGACAGAATGTTGCCATGCAAGAAAGTAGCTCTGTGTTTACATCATCAAATCTGCCATTCAACTCACTGATTTGCCTATCAATGACACCCACAAACATATCAACCTTGAAGCGGTGGTAATTGACCACACCATTACATAAACCCCTTCTAGGCCAGCCAACGGGAAAGTAAGGACCCTCCATATCAACAACTTTGATCTTATGCTTTGTACAAAAAGATGTGACCTTTGTGAGAAAATCATCCCATCCAGCATTGGTCCTCAAAGCCTCCAAGTAATACTTTGTGTCACGAACAAGCTCAATAGCATGAACAATATCTTCGTCTTGCTTTTGCGAAGCTCTACACAACTCATCTGTGTATCCAAATTTTTCTTGCATCAAGTGTGCCATGAAAACAAACTCAAATGATCGAAATATTGTCTCTATGGATAGAGCCGCTAGTGCCTCCGCACCATGGTACTCGTCTCCAATCTTGCGAAGGACTCGTCGTAGTGCACCATACATAGAGATGACATGGTTCACAGTTTTGAAGTGAGAGCCCCAACGTCTATCACATGGACTTCCCAAACCCATTTCCTGTTTCAGCCCACTCCCTGATTCTACTTCTTCCAATTCCAATGCATCAATGAGTTCTTCAGCCTGAGCTATCCGAAGCATTCTCATCTTTTTACAAGACATGCCAAGAGCATTTAACAAGTGTGCAAGCTGCTGAAAAAACCAAGTACAATCACCACTCTCCTTAGCAACAACAACAAGAGTTAACTGTAGTTGATGGGCAAAACAATGAACATAGTAGGCATAAGGGCACTTATCCATAATCAGTTTTTTCAGGCCATTAACATTACCTCTCATGTTACTAGCTCCATCATATCCTTGCCCACGAACCATCGAAAAGGTCAGATTGTAGTCCATAAGCATTTTCTGAATTGCAGCTTTTAGTGTCAAAGAGGTAGTATCTTCAACATGAGCAAGACCAAGAAATCTTACAACCGCCCTTCCTTTCTTATCAATAAAACGCAAGCAAACAACAAATTGTTCATTCTGATACACATCACTAGACTCATCTGCTAGTATTGCAAAATGACCACCATCAAGTTCTTCAATGACTAATTTAGTAGTCTCTTGTGCACAACATTTTATCACCTCTTGTTGTATATCATGGTGAGTCATCTTGCAGTTTCGTGGAGCATTCTTGAGAACAACCCTGTCAACCTCTTCAAAAATTCCTGCTAGCCAATTTAGAAGCTCAAGAAAATTTCCTTTATTTAGTGAGTCTTCACTTTCATCATGTCCTCTAAATGCCAAGTCTTGGCGCAACAGAAATCTCACACACTTGAGTGTCCATGTCAAACGTTGTTTATACAAAGCCTTGTATTGTGAGGTGTTTGAAGCAATAGACTCCCGAATTGATGTTTGTGGTGTAGTGAACCTATCATACTTCTCTTGAGCTTCAGCATGAGCACCACTAACCTCGCCTTCATGTTTCTTCAATCTCGACTTCATGTTCCAGTTATTAAATCCCTTATTCACAAAAGCATCTCCATCGGGACATCTTGTTTTATCCTTGAATAAATAGTAAACGAAGCAGAAAGCTCTATGTTTTTCCACACTATACTCAATCCATGGAAATTCTTTAAACCAAGCACGGCAAAAGCGACGATCTTTCCCACTTTTATTTGTAAACTTGAACTCATGATTCTTTAGTTGACATGACCCCATCTCAATATATCTCCTTCTTACTCTATCTTGGTCATTGACAGCATACACTGAGATTGGAATCCGCTTTCCAGGATCATGTTCGAGTGCCTCCAAATCTGCTTGCATCGGTTCATCATCTTCATCAATAAATTCATCATATTCTACATGAGGCGTTGAGGTTTCTCCTCTACTCTCCGGTTCTTGCCATAACACCAATTGCAAATTGCTCTCCAAATGAACAGGAGAAGTACAAGTACTAGATGCAGCTACAGTCTGATTCGGTGTGGATACTTCATCTATTTTCCTTGCCTTTGAAGCCTTTTCCCACATTGCCAATATGCTACTGCCAACAATTCCACTCCTCTTCATCTTCATCTATGTTTGGCCAAACAAGGGGAACATAAATTTAGATACTTGCACCTGTTAAATAGATCGACTGCCTGCATCTAGTAGTTTCAGCAAATCAAGAAATTCCCAAATTGGGGGCGAGGCCGCGAGGGCAGAGGTCGTCGCAGCTTTTGTTTTTGTGCCGCGAGGGGCGGGGCGCCGCTGCCAGGTTTGCCCATCCCTGCTCGGCTACTGCTGCTCCCTCCGAGTCGAACAGGAGGGGCGGTCGGGGGGCCAGGCGCCGCCGGCGCGGGTGGCGGGGCGCCGCCGCTAGGGTCGCCTCCGATAGTTGACATCTACCTCTGGCGGCGCTTCGTGCGGGAACGATGCGAGGAGGGGTCGAGTGCAGCGACTGGTCGAGCGGAGGGCTGGAGGCGTCGGTGCGAACTAGAGCGAACCAGAGATTTCGTGGGCTGCGTTTGCTACTTTGGTTTGGGCTGAGATGTATATAAATTTTTTTCGTCCAAATCTTGGGTATTCCCGTGCATACATAGGCATACACTTGCCGCCGCCACTGGTAACAATGCATATGTTATCAGTTTATGTTACTATCTTCATAGTGGGTACTAGTAAAATATATATCATGCAAGTCGTCATTTGTTAAGATGTATATTCATTCTCATTGGGTTGTGTTACGCTACTTCAAACACTTGGCTTCACATTAACTACACATGCCAGATAAGTAAACTTGTTCTGAGATGTGTTATGTTACTCGCTAAGTTAGCAGACTAAGGACGGACGGGGCAGTCGGTCCAGAAAAAGAAGAACTTTCTGACAAATGCCTTTTCCTTCTGTGCAACACGGTGCCCGTGCGCGCGCGTTTTTGTTTTTGCTTAATCGAGAAACCCCCAGATCGGGAAGGAAATATCGGATACGGATGACGCTCTATCTCTATCCGACGTGACCGCACCGCACCGCAGCGCAGGGAGGCCGGCCGAGGGCTCGCTTCAAGAGCCCGTGCGGGCTCTCTCGCGGCCCATGTACCTCTCGGCCCTCGCCTCTCTTCTCTCTCGCGGCTCGGAGTCGGAGCCAGATTCCGGCGAGCGGCCCTAGCAGCAGCGGCGGCGGGCGGCGTCTCCGGTTCCGGCGGGCGGTTGGGCGGGCGGCCATGGCGGTGGCGGCGCCGGGACAGCTGAACCTCGACGAGTTCCCCTCCTGGGGCTCCCGCGGCGTCGACTGCTTCGAGAAGCTCGAGCAGATCGGCGAGGGCACCTACGGGTCCGTACCTTACCCTACTCCTCCCTCCCCTCTCGCTACCAATTCGCTCGTCGCCGGATCTGGCACCTGACCCCCCTCTCTCTCTCCCCGCCGTCGCGTCGCCGCCGCCAGGCAGGTGTACATGGCCAAGGAGACGGAGACCAACGAGATCGTCGCGCTCAAGAAGATCCGCATGGACAACGAGCGCGAGGGCGTAAGATTTCTCTTCCTCTTCTCCTCCTCTTCTCCTCCTCTTCCGTCCGATGCCGGTGCCAGCTCCGGCGCGAGCGTGTTGTGTCTGACGCCTTGTTTCGGCTGCCGCAGTTCCCCATCACGGCGATCCGCGAGATCAAGATCCTCAAGAAGCTCCACCACCAGAACGTCATCCAGCTCAAGGAGATCGTCACCTCCCCAGGTGCCTGCGCAGGACTGACCCCAAGCTCCCTCAATTCATTCCCTCGATTGATATATATATATATATATATATATATATATGTATATATATATATATATGTATATATATATATATATATATATATATATATATATATATATATGTCGTTCTATTCTCTCTACTGACGGAGGAGGAATTCGCGAATTCGCAGGCCCGGACCGAGACGAGCAAGGGAAGCCAAGTACGGCCCGATTCCACCATTCTCGCTTGCAATTCTAGTGCTTTGCTTTGTTTGGGGGTGGGTGTTGCTTATGCTTCTGCCTGTAAGGCCGCGCCGCCTGTCTGATGCCTTGTCGTGTTGTTGTTGCAAAAAAATAAATAGTCGACGGCAACAAGTACAAGGGGAGCATCTACATGGTCTTCGAGTACATGGACCACGACCTCACCGGACTCGCCGACAGGCCCGGGATGCGCTTCACTGTGCCGCAGATCAAGGTAGAACCGCCGCCCGTTCACTCGGTTTCTGCGATTTCCCTTTGATGCCAATGAGGTTTTAATATTTTGTTTATGGATTGATCTCGTCTGGTGTACTGTGATCTTGTCTTGGTCCAGTGCTACATGAAGCAGCTGCTCACAGGCCTGCACTACTGCCACGTCAATCAGGTGCTGCATCGAGATATCAAAGGTATTATATATGTTTTGACTTCACGACCGGAGTTTTTCATAAAGTTTGCGAGGTACCTTGTTGTCCGTTTGCTGAGCTAATGTGTTGATGCTTCCCTTGCAGGTTCTAACCTTTTGATAGACAATGAGGGTAACCTCAAGCTGGCTGATTTTGGGCTTGCGAGGTCGTTCTCTAGTGATCACAATGGCAACCTGACTAACCGTGTCATCACCTTATGGTATAGGTAGGGCATTAGAACTTCTGCCCACATAGTCATTGTCACGATTGCATTCGTTATGCATGCCACGTTTGTTGCCTTTTATTTGACTACGCTCATTGTTTTTTGTTGGATTTGCAGACCTCCAGAACTGCTTCTCGGAAGCACAAGGTATGGTCCAGCTGTTGACATGTGGTCTGTGGGTTGTATTTTTGCTGAGCTTCTCAATGGAAAGCCAATCCTGCCAGGGAAGAATGAGGTATACCTTTATGACTTATGAGGCTTTCAGCAATCAAGTGTATAACCTAAGCATTTGATGTGATTTAAGCCCCCTTTTTGCACTCGAGTTATAGATATACCATTTGTAATTTTAATCTTATATGTATGTCATTACTGCAGCCGGAGCAGCTGACCAAAATTTTCGAGCTTTGTGGCACCCCTGACGAGTTAATCTGGCCTGGTGTCACTAAGATGCCGTGGTACAACAACTTCAAGCCTCCCAGAGTATTGAAGAGAAAAGTTAAAGATGCCTTTAAACAGTGAGTGCTATGCTTGGCATTGTTATGTTGTGTTGCTTTGTCTCATGTCGCTGGTGGTCACACTTTTATGTGTTTGCAGTTTTGACCGGCATGCTCTGGACCTGTTGGAGAGGATGTTAACTTTAGATCCATCACAGGTATAAAATGACAATTTTGGCAAGTTTTGCAATCAAATGCTTTTAACTCCTTGGGCCCGTGTATGATAAAAGTTTACCATTCTTTGCTTTTCACTCCTCAACAAATTCACTCTTAAATTGTTCAGAGGATACCAGCGAAGGAGGCACTTGATGCAGAGTATTTCTGGACTGATCCCTTGCCATGTGACCCGAAAAGGCATGTTCTGGTCACTGTTTTTATTATACTGCCAAGTAATTTCCTTTCTAATAACTTCTTGAGCTAAGTTGTGTCATGACCATTAAATGTTCGATGATACAGTTTGCCATCGTATGAGGCATCACACGAATTCCAGACTAAGAAAAAACGTCAGCAGCAGAGGCAAGCGGAGGAAGCTGCAAAGCGCCAAAAAATAAATCATCCTCCCCCACATTCTCGCTTGCCTCCGATCCAGCATCCAGGCCAATCACACCAGATCAGGCCTGGCCATGCACCACCTGTGGCAGGTGGCTCGAGCCACTATGCGAAACCTCGGGGACCTGGAGGGCCTAACAGGTACCCGCAGGGTGGGAACCAAGGCGCAGGCTATAATAACCCGAACCGCGGAGGGCAAGGCAGTGGCTATGGCAGCGCCCCGTATCCTCAGCAAGGAAGAGGACCTCCTCCGTTCCCTGCAGCAGGTGCTCCACGCGGTGGTGCCGGCAGTGGCAGGTGCTCCACGCGGTGGTGCCGGCAGTGGCTATGGAGTCGGTGGCCCAAATTACCCACCAGGCGGTCCGCCGTATGGCACGTCCGGTCCAGGCCGAGGAGGCCCCAACTATCCTCAAGGCGGTTCTCGCAATCAGCAGCAGTATGGTAGCTGGCAATAATATTTGTCATATCACGTCGCGGTGATACGCCCCTCCAGTTGGAGTATTTTTATTTGTAGAATCTTTGCTGTCCAAATTCTACTTTCTGTGATTGTTGTGCAACAGCTCTTAAGGTACGTCCTTTATGATTCAAGCTGTATTTTATCAATGTATAAACTGAGATTGTAGCACAACAGGCTATTGCAGTGTCTCGTTTATGATTCAATTTGTATGTTATGAATACACGAAATGTATAATCACCTTATGATTCAAGCTGTATGTTATGAATGTATGACCATTAATGAGATGTTCTTGTAGCATGCAAGTCTGAAAACAAAAGTTTGCTATCAATTACTGTTGGTACTCTTGCTCAATGTATCTGCAATGTGCCCTGAGCTTAATCACAAGAATCATATACATACTTGCTTCTTTGGAGCTTAATCACAAGAATCATATAAAAACTTTGCTTCTTAGGATCAATGACAGAGACAAGTGAGGCGGATGAGTCGACGACTGAACCAAAAAAAACTGTAATTGTTGAAAAATTTGCTTCTAATAAGTTCTAGCATGTTAGCCAAAATCTTGTTACATGAGAAACACTAGTAACAGGGTCAAATTTACGGGAAAATGGCTTCAACAAATGCCTCTGCATCAAAAGGTTGGAGATCTTCCACCCCTTCGCCGACGCCAACAAACTTGACTGGAATTCCAAGTTCGTCCACGACGCTCACCTGAGACAGGATTCAGGTCGGCAAGTTTAGTTGCTGTTTATTTAAGATCCAGGACTGGAATTTGTAACTATTATAAGAAGGGACTGGAAATCGTGTCCGTACCACGCAGCCACCACGAGCAGTCCCGTCTAACTTCGTCAGGATGAATCCTGTGATCCCAACAACCTGGTATGAAGCCAAGAAAGTCCCTCATTATCACTATCTAATAGAAATATAGCTGATGAATCAAGTAAGTATCAGAAATGCAGAGTGGCAATTACATCGTTGAACTCCTTCGCTTGCTGTAGCATATTTAATCCAGTTGTGCCATCCAGAACCAGCAAGATCTCCTGAAGAGAACGATAAAAGTTATCGCACACACTGAACAAGCAAAACACGAGATATTGATGAGATCTGTTTGTGCACTTCTGAACTTGCTAGGTACTCCCTCCGTTCCAAAATAGATGACCCAATTTTGTACTAAAGTTAATAAAAAATTGGGTCATCTATTTTGGAACGGAGGGAGTACTATGCAAAAAATGTTGAACTAATTCATAAAGTTAAAAATATTTTTTAACATAAATACAACATACATTAGGAGCACCAGGCAGGGCTTTAGCTATGACTTTCTTGCAAGAAACCAACTCTTCCATCAGACCGTAATTTGTATGAAGTCCTGTAAGATTATTGCTACAGAACAATTAATTTCCCAGACAAGCAACGAAGTAAATGTATTATGCTCCAATCTGTAACAACAACCGTACGTCCTGACGTATCACATAGAACAATATCAAACCCTTCACGCTTCCCTCGTTTTACTGCCTGCGAAAGAACTACCAAGCGAGTCAAATTAGACGAAACATAAGAGTTGGAAGCATTATGACAGAATAATACTTATTCATTCATGCTTGGCAGACCGGAAGTTCATACCTGATGGAGCCTGTGCCTTCTTATCGTTATCGATAACAATCTCTGAGCCAGTCCTCTCAGCCCAAATTTCTAGCTGGTCACGAGCTGCTGCTCGGAAGGTATCACCTGCCGCCATCAATACCTATATTATCGTTGAAAGCAGGAACATAAGCTCTCTAATTTTACAACAATGTGCTAAAGCAATATGTATAGCTGAAGCAGGGGATGTGAAGTAAATGGCCTCACCTTCGCTCCTTCATTCTTAAATCTGTAGGCAAGTTTTCCTGCAAATGTTATAGATAACAGAATAGATAAATTCGCCACTTCGTAGCATCATTTCGACAAATAAGGTGCTATAACACATCTGTTTAGCTCCATAATGACCAATTAAACCAGAAAAGCTAAACACAATCCTACCCCACATTCTAACTTTCTGCAGTTGAAAGATGTAAACAGTTTTTTTCCTGAGTTGATTTGATCAGACCTCTTGTATAACACATCCTACATTGGCATTATAAATTTACTTCAAGAAATTAATAATCCATTTAGCAGATCTCTTTGGATTATAACCATTTAGTTCGTTGTCAATAAAATAACATAGGTCGGAACTAACACCGCTGAATCATACAAGCAGGATAAGCAATTCTTCATGGCACTCGAACCATTCGAGAGGCAACAATTTATTTACACTGCAGGCCCAAAGTGCTAAATCACTAGAACCCATATCATTCCTTGCTGCTACAAAATCTACACCTAAATGCAAACCAGAACCAAGAATACAGTAAAGCATGTCGAGAAGTACCTAGCGATGTCGTCTTTCCGCCTCCGTTCACTCCCACAATCATGATGACCGCCGGCTTCCTGCGAAAACGACCAAGCACGCTCAGACCTCCCAAAATTCAGACACCAAGCAACAATGGCGAACTAGTGGCCACCACTGGCTTCATTCAGTGCAGCAGGCAGAGGGCAGGCAGAACCTGAAGCCGAGCTGCAGCTCGGTCTTGCTGCCCTTGGTCGTGAGCAGCTCGAGGATGCATCTCTTCAGCGACGCCTGCGCCGCAATGAACAACGGATTAGACCACGAAACAAATCCCGTTGTGCTGCACTGTAGTAACTGACGGAGGCTGAGACTGAGCTGATCACCTTTATCTCGGTCCCGGACTTGAGCTTGCCGTCGCGGATCTGGTCGCGGAGGGCGTCGACGATCCGGAACGAGATCTTGGGCCCGAAGTCCGACACCAGCAGCGCCTGCGCCGGCGCCAAGAAACATCGGTCAGAGGGGGAAGAAAAATGGAGCGAGGAGCCGGTGCTCAGGGAGGGGACCTCCTCGAGGTCGTCGAGGACGCGGTCGGTGTCGGCGAGGTTCCAGTAGGTGAGCAGCTCGTCGACGACGGAGAGGGTCTCGCGGGTCTTGGAGAAGCCGGAGAAGAGCTTGTCGACGTCGCTCTTGGCCTTCTCCTTGATGAGCCGGCCGAGGCGCGTGAAGAAGCCGGCCTGCCCGGCGGCGGCCGCGCAGCGGAGCCGGCCGGAGGGGCCGCGCGGGGCGGCGGACGGCGGCGAGAGGAAGGGGAGCGCGCGGGAGGGCGCCGACGCCGACGCCATTCTTGGGCGCTGCCTGGCTGCGGTGCGGATACCGGCGACGGGATGGGTGGTGGGAGAGGATAGAGCTGAGCGAGCTGGCCCGCGCAAAACCGCCGTCTCTTTTCCGACGCAAAATGGCTCCTTTTTGGATTGTGGAAAATCGTGGGGGTGAAACCAGGAATTGCAACTAATGATTTATTTATGAGTGTTTGATATTTGTAAGTCAGATTTAGAAATAATTTTAAAACGGAGGGAATATATCTTAGGTATTGCTCCCGTATCAGATCGATCTTCTCTCCCTCCGACCATTTCGCAGACAGCAATGCAAGGTGGAGGGAGGACGGAGTGAATTCTCGTCTCTCGTTCATTGTGTGGTACTAGCGTACTACCCGTGTACCAAAATATAAGCCGTTTTGATGTTTTTGTAGGCTAAACTTATATTTTGATATGAATGGAGTAGGTTTTGGTGAAGTAGTCATGTTGCGTCGAGGGCGATGTGGGCTGGTGGAGTTAATGTGTCCAGTAGAAGTCTCATGGCTCCAATTTCATCTTGATGGACCTTGGGAGCTTTTGTCCTCGTTGTTTTTCACGGGCGACATATCGATTATTTGCAGAGGCGGAACCAGAATTACTCAAAGCCTAGGGATAAAACTAACTGACTAAAAATAGTGAGAAATACCGTGTACGCCAATGTGTGGTAAATCGTATGCCACAATTTGACATTAAAACCAAAATATAAATTCATTATTTCACAAGAGGAAATTTCGTAAAACAAATAGTTTAATAAAAAAATGCATCATTGCAAACACTGTTTACCAAATTATTGAAGACTTGCTTAACTCGAGGCCATCATTTCTTCACCGGCAATAGTAGATGGACCGGGAGCTGCAAAAATAAAATTGAGTATTTAAAGACTAAGTCAATTGTTCATACGAAATTTTACAAAAGAAGAACATAAGTACATAACATAACATTATCACGAAATGCATGAGGTAGTAGCACCTTGCGTTTCCTCATTTTTTTTTATGATAGCACTGAATAATATTAATCCTCAATCCTGAAAAAAGATTTAATTGTACAGGTCCTTGTCATCTTGGATTTCTAATCTCCTGATGACCATGAAATAGAAGTGACTAAGTGATATAATTTGACAACACCAATTCAGTGAGGTTGCCTCATACTCAGTATTACCTGTGCGGAGGAAACACCAATTCACTGTATCATCCATTGTTTGGTACAAAGGTGTTGGAGTATAAAGGAACTAGGGAAAGAATTGGATGATACAGTGTACATATTACCTGTGCTGCAAAATGTGTGTGCACTCTAGTTTCAATAGTTGGAGAAGATCAGAAGAAGGAGAGACAGGTGGTTACGACGCCGCATGGAATCGCAGGTTGATGACTGACGGCGGCGGCGGCGCAGACGAGCGAGGCCAGTTTTTCGCTGTTGCAGATCGGGAGAGGGATTTTTTTTTTCCTTGATGAACGAGCGACAGATAGAAGCGTAAACCTGTACTGCTCGATTGGTTTTCTGTTCTGGTGATCGACTGAAGTTGGGCTAATGGGCTGAAGCCTTCTACGTGTATGTGAAGCCGATGTGAAGCCTGGGGCTGGCCTTTTATGTACCACAAATTCACAAATATTTCGTACTATGTGTTTAGGTGCTAGTTGGGTCACGCCTCCCCTGATTATTTGTGCTGTCTGTCATCGTGGCTCTACATGTGCATCATCGGCGACAAAAGTCAACTTCTTCAATGACTACTTCTTTTGAGACTTTGCGAGCAAGATCGTTGGATTGATCTGGCGATGCTAGCATGACTAGTTGCCTAGACCGGAGATTCCCATCAATATGTTTGGCGTGATTGCCAATCTTTGCCGCACGCGACGATTTGCTATTAGGATGATTCGAAGATGTTTGATCCTCTATAACTCTTTGTACGTACTTTGCTAGTTGGATTTCTCGATGATCCATATCATTGCTGATAGCTACGATGGCAGCACAACAACGACAAGTTCAACGACGACTTTGACAATAATTTCGAAGCTTATAGTCTTACTTATAATCTCTTCTTTTGTTGAAGGTAATTCATGTATCCGTGGGTTCGGTTTCCACATTATTTAGTTGTCATATTAGGATCTTGCATGAGAAAAATCCAGGCTTGATTAAAAAATTGACCTTAGATTGTCATGAACTAAAAATGGTACTTTTGAAATGAATAAGAGTAAATCTATTATAGACCCCACCTACCTTTGTACAAATCCTTATTTGTGTGGTGGTTTGGGGCTGTTGAACCTTGACAATTTTTTGACTTCCCTTCATCTTAGATGGCTCTTGTTCAAATGGAAGGACCCCGTTAAGCCTTGGATCGGTTTGGGACCCCCCTGCGATGCCAACGATCGTGACCTATTTCATGGCGGCTACAAAGGCTACTTGGGGATGGTAAAAAGCCACGTTTCGGGATTCCATGGTTTGATAGTTTCAGCCGAGAGACATGACGCTGAAACTAGGATTTGACTATTTGAAGCTTATATAGCACCAGTCATAAGCTTGACGATTTCTAGATGGCGCCTTAAGCGTCCGTATAGGCGCACACCGTCCCTCCGCCATGGGCCGGCCCAGTTACATGTTTTTTTCCCTATGTTTTAAAAAAAACTATGCTACTCGCGACTCGAACTCTTAAACCAGACACACAGCGCCAACAGTGGTAAGCATCGTGGCAGATGACCTATTGTGATGCTTCTACTTCATTTTACTTCTTTAATAAAGATAAAAAACACTTTGCTCTCTTTCAGTTTTTTCGGTTTATGTTTTTTCGGCCAGTTTTTATTCTGGCCTTTTTCTCTTTCTCTTTTTTTTTCATTTTTTCTTTCTTCAAATTCCGGTACTGTTTCTAAAAAATCGTGAAGTTTTCTTAAATTGACGAATTTTTTCATTTTTTATGATTTCGTTTTTCAAATTTGATGTATTTTTTTTTCATTTTTTGGTGAACCATGTTTTTTTTGCAAAATTGATGAATTTTTTCCAAATCCGATGAAGTTTTTTTTTCAAAATTGATGAACTTTCTTAAATTTGATGAACTTTTCCAAATTCATTGAACTTTTTCAAACTTGGTGAACCTTTTCATTTTTCAATTAACTATTTTTTGCAAAATTGATGAACTTTTTTCAAATGAACATTTTAAAAATTGGTGATTTTTTATTAAAATTTAATGATTTCTTATTAAATTTTGATGATTTTTTCAAACTCGATGACCTTTTTTCAAACTTGATGAACTTTTTTTCAAATCAATGAACTTATTTTAAGTTTTTTTCAAAATCCGTGAATTTTTTTGAATTCATGAACTCTTTTGTCAACTTTTTTAAAGTCAACGTTTGACCGGCAATTGGTCGACCAATCAACCAGTTTTTTTTTAGGGAAACCAGTGAACCAGCTGGAGCGAGCGATCCATTCGAGTTCGCTGCGATCGATCAATATAAGTTTAGTTTGGCCGGCCTATTAACACCACCCTTCGAGCGCGTGAATTCCAAACCGGCGTTGAGAGCGCCAGTTAGGAGCTCCCCATATGCTTGTGCACAGAATGTGCACACCCTTTTAGCGCATGTCGTAGGTAATGGGCTGGCTCGTCTAGGGGGTTGTGGTTTGGTTTTCTGGAAAGCTTCCATCAGCCTGTTTTGTGAAGCTTTCGATCGCCGCCCCCCTGTTTTTTATGTTTATTTTTTTAGTTTACTTTGTTTTCTTTTTTTTTTCAAATACGCAATTTTTTTCAAATGCATGACTCTTTTTTCAAATCCACAATACTTTTTGAAATTCATGAACTTTTACAATCCATGAACATTTTTTCAAATAAGTGAACATTTTTTTCCAAATTTGTGAACTTTTTTAAAAACCCATGGATATTTTCTTAGTTCACAATTTGAGTTTTTTTTAAATAAAACGGCTAACGAGCGATCGAGCAAGCGACCAGGGCGATCGAAAAAATGCTAGCGAGTGACCGAGAGCATGCGACCTGGTGACCGAGTAACCGAGGCACTTTGGGACATGATTAAACTAGTTTTTTGAAGTTTGGAGTGTAAATCATGATGTATTGGAGGGTATTTGGATTTATCTAGGAGATTTGCTATGAAAACTATAGTTTCCTCCCTCTAGATTATAGATAGCTACCCTAACATGTGATGCCCATCAGCAGCACAAGGCAACCCATCACATCACATGCTTGCTAGCCCGGTCGTCCTCACCAAGGAAGCACGTGTGCATAACCAAATGGTGCTTCCATTTGGCGCTAGCAGGGATGCTCCTAACTAATCATAGGTCTTCACCTCATACCCATAATTAATCTCAGTAAAAATATCCATAGGTGTAATATTACTCAATCAGGTGAGCAGCTCCAGTATTAGGAAGTCATACATTAACAACAGAGTTATGGTTTGAGGAGGCTCTGCCGTTGGAGATACTTCTGGTCCCCTCGCCTTCAGTTGCCATCTTGGCATTGAGAGTTGGGAAGGCCTTGGATCTTAAAGAGTATTTTTTCTTCATCGGCGTTTAGTGGTGATTGTGGTAGTTGTGTGGTTAAAATTAGTCTGGTTCTTTCTTTGGCGGTGCCATGAAGCCAAAGCGGTTAGTGTCCTCGCGGGTCCGATTATTTGAATCTGATGAGTTTATGTTATTGTCTCACGTTGCTTTAGGTGGTTTGATTACTTGTGGAGCTGCAATCCTTTCTCGACATCACCACAATTTTTTTTAATTCGAGGGCTTGCACATCTAGGGCTTCTTGCCTAGTCCAAATTCGTTCATCGCTCATACCTTCCTATCTTTTTGGATATGTGAGTCAAGGGGCTTGCAGAAGTTTTACACATATATAGTCAAGTTCATGTAGGTGCACGTGTGACAATATTGCTGCTCCGGTCCAATTTGCAGTATCTTTATATTGAATTCAGGAGAGTACTTCATCTTGAAAACACTGATACCACCGAGAAAATGGTTAGCTCCGGTCCAAAGCTAACCATTGCAGTTATTTGTCGACAACAAATAAACCCCATCATGGAATCCACTACCTAGCTGCAGAAGGTGTATTATTCGGTTTGTTGTTCCATTGTTTGAAATCCCCTTCATATGCTTTTTTACCAACAATTTAGAATTTTTTAGAGGTTCCAAGATAGCGAAGTCGTGTGATTTTTATAAATGACCATCTTTTGTGCAGCATGGACAACCCAAATGTATTATCCCTGTTAACCCTTGTTGGTGGGGGATTTAGAAATTATTTGATATAAGTAAAGCTCATTGGGTCTTCTCTCGCTCTCAAGATAAAGTGTGAGACAACAATAGATCTTATCCACCACAGAAAAAAAGAACTTATCACCACCGGAATAAAAGATGAGATCAAATACTTAATTTTAACTTAGACCTCTTTGAAACCAGGTTGGGGTTTTAATTAGTAGCATCGTCAAAACGTAATAACTAGAGTATACATTCAAAGTAATCCTCTCCTAAGTAGTAATGGCACGACTTGTGCTTGATCAAGCGTAAAATCTCACCGCACCGCTCGACCTCCATGCCGATGAGAATGACCACATTGTAGTAGTTGGTTACACAGAAACGGCCACCACCTAGGTGTACAAGGGATGAGTAACCCTGTATCGGCCTCTCCCCCTTGGGCCCCATGATGCACATGTCCAACTCATGGCTAGCCGGGGGCGGCAGCAGCGACTGCTGGCCCATGGAGATGAGGCAGCCCAGGTCCGCCGCGCAGAGAAAGCCCTCGTCCCTGGACGAGAAGCCATACCAGAGGGCATGCTCTGGGGCATATTGAACCTGTCCCTGGAATGGTAGCTCCCACTCGGCGACCTTGCTCCACGTGCGTGCCTCCGTGTCCAAGGAGAAGGTGCCCTGGTCCTTGCCGGAGACCCAGATGTGCGAGTCGCCGACAACCGCGGCGGTGTCGGGGACCTCACTTAAATCGTGGTGCGGCGGCACGTATGGGGGCGGGGGGAGAAGATGCCATGCCCAATCCAGAGAATCTCCCACCTGGAGCAGCGCCTCGACGGAGTAGTCAGACGACAACGGATTGTCCATCTCCCACCATGTGTGTGTGGGCAAAGCCTTTTCCAGGACATAGAGATCGTCGTGGATGGCGAGCCACAACGGTCTAAACTTGGTAAATCTCATGGCGGGCAATTCGCGCGAGGTCTGCGAGGCGTCGTCGTATAGGATGGGTTTATGGTCCCGGGACTTGGAGCGCGGTACGGCGAGGATCTTGTCCCTGCCGCGGCCGAAGAGCATGAAGTCCATCGTCCTGGCATTGAAGCCCCATGTGGGATGGTCGAAGGTAGTGATGCAGCGACGCAGGCGAGCCTTCACCGGCGGCGCCGCCGCCGACTCCGCTTGGTCCTCGCGGTGGAAGAGGGTCGACGGGTCGATGCGGTGGACCGAGTACACGCACGCTTTCTTCTGCAATTCGCCATAGTAGGCGGCGTGGCATTGGGGCCTCCTGTGGTGGTTGACCACCATGTAGAGGAACTTACGAACGGCACCCATGATCGGCCTGGATGGGCGGCGGCGGCGGTCGGCGGAGCAAGCAAAAGGAGGTAGTATATAACAACAGCCGGGTAGAGATCGATCGTCGGCTGTTCAGTTGTGTGGATGGATGACCTAGAATTCATGGTATTCGTCGATGTCCACACAACCCTTGTGTCCATATCACGGTTTTTTTAGCAACCCTTGTGTACGGCATATTCTACACATGGTGGGCTGAAATAGCGGAGACTTAACACTAGAATAGACCTGGCCCAATAGGCATAAACCATGGATTTGTCTGGGCTGTGGCGTTTGTTGCCAATCAAATCGAAATAACTAGTTAAGGAGTACTCCTTGCGGAGATCACTCCAACTTTCACATGTTGCGACAAGTGGCGCACTGCATGTGCGTCACTTGTCGCAACCTGGGAGTTTTCTCTTTTTTCGTAGATCTGTTTATTCAAAACGTTTTATCTCTTAAATCGTGCGTCCAAATCTTGAACCGCTTTCGCCGTTGGATTCCTCGCGTCGAGATCTTCAAAACTAGATCTCATGTTGATAGGTTTTGACGAACTTTTTTTCACAAAAAAAGCCGGACGAAAAAACCGAACCGGGAACACAGGTTTTTTCCCTTTCCGAAAGAGGCATGCCCGTGCCTCTGACGAAATCACAACCGTGCCTCTCGCGAAAGGAAAAAAAACAGAAAACACGTTTTTTTTCGTTTCCAAGGAGGCACAACCGTGACTCTCGCGAAAGCACAACCGTGCCTCTCGCGGAAGCAAAACCGTGCCTCTCGCGAAAAAAAAATAGAAAACATGTTTTTTTTTTGTTTCCAAGAGGCACGGCCATGACTCTCACGAAAGCACAACCGTGCCTCTCGCGGAAGCAAAACCGTGCCTCTCGCGAAAGGGAAAAAACAGAAAATGCGTTTTTTTCCGTTTTCCAAGAGGCACGGCCGTGCCTCTCGCGAAAACAAAACCGTGACTCGCGTGAAAAAAAAAATGCTTTTTTGCGCAAATTTTTTTCGTGATTTTTTTTGTCAAAAAGCTAGGAAAAACCGGTGGAAAATCAAAACATTTAAAAAAACCCCAAAAAAGTTTAAAAAGACGAAAACACGTGCAAAAAAATAATAAAAACAAAATCCGGAGGGAGCGCCCAGAGCGCGACACGTGGCGAATGGCTGAGAGCGCGCCAAATGGCGCTGATCGTTGCGAGACTCTCGAAGGAGCGCTTGTTAATTAGTTGCTCCCCAATCAAGGAATAGGAGTTCTTCACCATTGTCTAAAAAAAAGTTCTTCACCGAAACTCGACGTCGAACTCACTAGGTAACGATACCTCTTTTTTTTGGATAATACTTGTATTACTCAAAACTATCCATGGTTACAATCATGACCGGCAATGTCGAGGAGTTCATGAGGACCCGATCCAAGACACACAACAGTTCGGCATTGTGATCGTTCAAAATTTGCCAAAAAGTGACTAGCATTATTTTTAATGCGCACAACATGAGTAATACAAGAATTACGCTCGATCAAACTAGCTTTGATCTCCTCTATCAGAAAAGCATATTTTGATCTATTCATGTCCCCAGTAAGTCTGATTCAACATCAACAGGCAAATTGCTCCATTGTAATGCTAGTGAGAACTCACTAGGTAATGATACCTCTAGTAGAACTTAATTCCGATCTCATTTGGTGCGGCATTTGTCATCATCATAGATTTTTGGTTGTTTTTTCTCATGGATGGGTGTACTAGAGATTGGCATGTGCCTATCTTTTTTCTGGGTTGAGATCCTCTGCAGTACCGTATGGTGCTGTAGTGTCGATCCATGTGGGGCCAGGTCCCACATGGCATCGACTGTACAGCATCGTACGGTACTGCAGAGGATCCTAACCCCTTTTTTCTTGACTTGTTATTTTTCTAGTGAAATTTATATTAACCGGGATGTCCAAATTATGAACTGCTTTCACTGCCGTGTTTCTCTCATGGAGATTTTTTAAACTAAATTCAATGTAAATATGTTTCAAAGAACTTTTTTTGGGCACAAGTTGTAAAACGACAACTTGTACTATCCATGACAACATACGTGTGCTCCACACAGTTCAGACATGTCCTTCACCGCGAGGCACACCTGTGGGTCATCATGAACTGCACATATGCTTCCCATGAAGCACACATGTGTTCCGCAATGGAGAACACATGTGTGTTCTCCGAGGGCGTGCAACACAATTCTTGTTCTTTATTTTTTTACTTGATTTTCTCCAAAAAATAGGCTGCTTCATTTGTTCCAACAAACTAAAAAATATTTTTAAATTAAAAAATATACAAGAACTTAGAAACGTTTGTGAAATAACACAAAACTGAAACTAGAAACTTCCTCAAATTATAAAATAAGGTTCACAAAAGTAACAAAATTCATGAATTATAAAAACATTCCCCAAATTAACAAAATTCAAGATTCTTACCATCATTTTTTCGAGAAAACTTTCGATATATTCATCTTCAATCATGGCAGTACAACGCACCAGAAATAATAAAGACTCTTACCACCATACCTATAAGAAAAAGACAAGGACAGCGCCACAAGAATTCTCATCCGAAATTACCACCTGGTGAAATCCATATTTAATCCAGTCCAGGACTGCAAAAACGTTAGCTATGATGTCATAAGGGCGGTGCTCGGAGCCCCGAGCACCAGCCGTCCGGTATACTTGTCACGCATGCAGACGGCCTCTACCACGGACGGAGACTTACGCGACTGCCGGGCATCTAATGCCCGCATAGGCTACTCGGTGTAGCCCACTGTAGGTCTATGTATCGTAGCCGACCACTAGCACGATGCACAGGCTGTGCAGGTATCTCGAGACAATAAGGTGCGGGCCCTATCCGTCTGGTGAGGGCAAAATTTTGTGTTTTGACCCTTTTGACGAAGTCTAGCCAAATCTGACCCCGGTTCATAAATTTTTTGAGATCTGACCCTTTTCCCTACCGCCATGGTCTTCGACGGTAGGATATAACATGCTACCGCCACGCTATATAATGGTAGGGTTTAACTGCGCCATCACGCCGTTGTAACGTTGAAAATAACCTACCGCCAAGGTTTGTGGCGGTAGGCTATTATATCCTACCACCAGAGTTGTTGGCGGTAGCGTCGGCATGGACTGCGCCGTAGACAAGTGAATAGCTTCTCTGCCACTCTAGGCTCATTGCCCTAGGCCTCTAGCTGAAATGGCACGTATACTAGTACTAGCAAAGCAACAACAAAGGGAGAGAAAGGGTGACAGAGAGATAGAGCTAGAGCTAGCCCAGGCAGGCTGCAGCTAGCTGCAGAAGTAGGCGCATGGGATTGGGGCTTAGATAACTGTAGCATCATTTGGTTTGCATGTCACTGCCTGCACTATTGAATGAGCGTGTGGCAGGGGTTCTCCATTTAACAAATGTTTCCTTGCTTCCGGTGTGGGTGCTAGTGTGCCACAGATTGTGGGGTATATGCATGACAGATCCACTAGTACAATGGCGAGATCGTGGGTTGCTGTGTAGTGGAGACCCTACCGCGAGGTAGGATATAACGACTTTGGCGGTAGGGTATTTTCCAGGTTACGACGGCGTGACGGCGCAGGTAAACGCTACCGTCGTAGGGCGTGACGGTAGGATGTTATACCCTACCGCCGAGGACTATGGCGATAGGGAAAAGGGTTAGATCCAGAAAATTTTCTAAAGCGGGGTCAGATCTAGGTAAACTTTGTTAAAAGGGTCAAAACACGAAATTTAGCTTCTGGTGAGGGCAACATTGCCCAAACAACTTTTTGACTAAGAGGAGTGGCGCCTCGCGTCACATCAAGAAGGATGATAGAAGAGATCCACGTGTCCGACGACTACTAGGAGCACTCGAGTATCTGACATGCTACGACAAGGTTGTCAGAATCACGATTCTGTTATATGATTCTACGATTTACGATCCAAACTAACCCCTATGATTTTAAGATTTTAGTTCATAGAATCTATGTTTTTACGATCCTGATAGTGAAGATTCTATGATTTACGATCCTACCATCACAGCTCTGACCCGATTCAAAATCGTGATTTTGACAACCTTGCGCTACGGTGTCAGCTTATCACGTGCAAAGACTAAAGAAAAATTGCATATACGCAAGGCGGGCGCCTGCTTCTACCTGTATCCGTTCACACATACTACACCGACTATTGTGGTGCCCCCTAGACCTATATAAGGGGAGGACCAAGGCCATTTTGTGGCAAGCTGAAACAAGCACACTATCGACTCTCACCTCACATCCCAAGCAACACAAGGAATAAGTAGTTCATATACTCCCTCCTTTCCGGTTTACATGACTCAAATTTGAAATAGCATCAACCAAGGCAAATGATGACTGAAAGAATGTACTCCCTCCGTCCAGGTGCATAAGTCGTCTTAGGTTGTGCACAACGACCAAGACGAAGGGAAAAACGAGAGAACTTAATGTTTATTTGCTAATTGATAACATTGCATGCAATAAATTGACCACTGCATGTCGTGTTTGGTAGTCTCAGGTCATTGAAAGTATACACGTCCCACATATCTTATTGGTTGATTCATTTATTTATGTCAAGAAAATAAGAAACGAGATGAGAGTTAATGCATTGTGCCTAAGTGTTTTGGAATTATTTGATTTTCGTAAGATGACTTATACACTTGGACGGAGGGAGTATCTTGTACTTACAAAACTACCCAGACTAAACTGATGCATTAATAGGGATTAATTGGAGTGCATATGCATGCTTGGCCACTAGATGAGCAGTAGCATTACATGCATTGGTGAGTTTTCTTTAATTCTTGCATGCAAGGATTTAATGTGCCTCGGAATCTCAAAAGAAGATGGAGATGAGCCTTTTAAATCAGAAAAAATAAAAATAAAATAAGATGATCCCTCTAAACTGGAAAGGAGGGAGTGGTTTAGAAAAGGAGAAATAGGAGTGCTCGGGTACCCAAGCAGCATCCTGAACAACACCAACGACCTACCCTGAGCACCACTCTTGTAACATAGCAGCACTTGTAACCCCCCATTTTCATATCAATGACGAACATGACATAGTGTTATACGCCATCAAAGGCGGCCTGAACATGTATTAAAATCCTTGTGTGTTTTGAGAATATTTTACCCAACGAATCCAGAGCGTTTTAGCCCCTGGCCGAACACAAGAATACATGGTATAATTGATCCCCAATGTGTTGAGTTGATACTCTGGCAACACTTGCACTACAGGCTAGTAAAGCATCATGGTTGAAAACCACCGGTCCGTGCTAATGACAACCTCTTCCAATGAGGAACTTCTGCGAGCACACGCCGAGCGTTGGAACCTCACCTTTAGTTACCTCAATGCCAGCGATTGCCACCGGTGGCAGCACCGCCTCTCTGCGAGACCTACTTGTCGCCCTTACAATACCTGAGAGCAAGAAGCCCTATCTACCTCGCCTCACGAGGTTCCTAGCTGCCTAATGCATCTTTACTGTTGATGTCCCGGCAACTTGAGAGTGCGCTAACATTGGTGTAATGGGCTGATGGAAATATGAGTAATTTACCGAATGATTTTATTAATAAAAATACTAGATAAAGCATGACTAAAATAACAAATATAAAGCAAGTCATGCATTCTGACAGAGAGAAGGTAAACTTCGTCCGCATATATGAACTTGAGGTAAACACATCTAGAACAGACACTAGATGAAGTTGCTTAAACGAAACAGAACCTAACATGCGTAGGGCAGAAACTAGAGCCAAGAACTGTAGGATGACTTCTAACAGAAAGGAGAAGAACACGTACGGCACAGCAACAGCAAAAGCGCTGGACTTGGGGTCGGTGTCCTCGCCTGTCATGTCGTCGAGGAGGTCGTGGACGTCGGGGAAGAAATCGTCGACGACCGGATCGCACGTGATGAAGAAGCCAGTAGACGTTTGGATATAGTCCAATGCAATAACTCCGGAGTTTTTCATTTTCCTGACAGACTTTAACCTTCTCTGAACATGTCTTGATGACTTCATGTTATCCTTTGAACTGCTCACTTTAGTGAATATAGTTTGATTGTCACAGTTCATAAGGATACCCGGTACAGGTTTCTCAACTACCGGCAAGTCATTCAAGAGCCGGCGAAGCCAATCTGCTTCGACCGTAGCTGTATCTAGTGCTGTGAGTTCTGCTTCCATTGTTGACTTCGTTAAGATGGTCTGCTTGCAAGACTTCCAAGAAACAGCGCCACCTCCATGAGTGAATACATAACCGCTCGTGGCCTTTATCTCATCAGCATCTGAGATCCAGTTTGAGTCACTATACCCTTCAAGCACCTTTGGATGCCCAGTGTAGTGAATTCCATAATTTGCAGTGCCTTTCAAATAATGCAAAACTCTCTCTAGAGCTTTCCAATGCACATCTCCTGGTTTTCAAACAAACCGACTCAGTTTGCTAACAGCAAAAGAGATGTCAGGTCTTGTAGCACCGGCTAAGTACATAAGCGAGCCAATAATCTGAGAATACTTCAATTGATCTCTAGTAATTCTTCGATTCTTTCGAAGCAGCAGGCTAGCATCATATGGTGTTGGAGAGGGCTTGCAGTCACTATAGCCAAAGCGACTCAAGATCTTTTCCACATAGTGAGATTGAAGCAATGTAATTCCACCATCATCATCTCTCAACAACTTGATGTTCAGCATGACATCAGCCACTCCTAAATCCTTCATCTCAAAACAGCGAGATAGGAAATCCTTGACCTCCTTAATAACATTCAGATTTGTTCCGAAAATCAGTATGTCATCAACATACAAGCAAAGCATAACTCCCTCGCCCCCACCATGGCGATAGTACACACATTTGTCAGCTTCGTTCACAACAAATCCTGCAGCTGTTAGAGTTCTTTCGAACTTCTCATGCCACTGTTTGGGTGCTTGCTTGAGTCCATACAAAGACTTCAGCAACTTGCACACTTTCCCTTCCTGACCATCTATTACAAACCCATCTGGTTGTTCCATATAAATTTCCTCATCCAACTCTCCATTTAGGAAAGCAGTCTTAACATCCATTTGATGAACGAGAAGACCATGTGAGGCAGCTAGTGAAAGTAGAACTCGAATAGTGGTCAGTCGAGCCACAGGTGAGTAAGTATCAAAGAAGTCTTCACCTTCCTTTTGGGTATAACCCTTAGCCACGAGCCGAGCCTTGTACTTTTCTATAGTACCATCAGGCCTAAGCTTCTTCTTGAATACCCATTTGCATCCTATAGGTTTGCACCCATAAGGACGATCAGTTATCTCCCAGGTTTCACTCGCCAAGATAAAATCCATCTCGCTACGAACCGCTTCCTTCCAATAGTCAGCATCTTCCGATGCACAGGCCTCCGAAATAGAACTGGGAGTGTCATTTATGAGATACACAACGAAATCATCACCAAAAGACTTTGCAGTCCTCTGTCTCTTGCTCCTAGTAGGAACTTCATTGTTCTCCTCCACAGGACTTTCAAAGTGTTCCATCAAAATGGCAGGTTCAGTAATTGTAACCGGTTCCTGATTCGATGAACTAGGCATCTCCTGATTAGATGAGGTAGCCATATCCTTCATGGGAAAGATATCTTCAAAGAAAGTCGCATCATTCGACTCCATGATCGTACTGACATGCATGTCAGATACCTCAGATTTTACAACGAAGAATCTATAGCCTATGCTATGAAAAGCATATCCTAGGAAAACACAATCCACAGTTTTTGGTCCCAGCTTCCGCTTCTTTGGTATTGGCACATTGACTTTTGCCAAACAACCCCAGGTTCGCAGATAAGAGAGCTTTAACCTTTTATTCTCCCATTCCTCGAATGGAGTTATCTCTTTGTTCTTTGTGGGAACTCGGTTTAGGACATGACAAGCAGTCAATATCGCCTCCCCCCACCATGCCTTGGAGAGACCCGATGTGTCTAACAAGGTGTTAACCAAATCAATTAGAGTACGGTTCTTTCTTTCGGCCACCCCATTTGACTGAGGTGAGTAGGGAGGCGTCCTCTCCTAGATTATACCATGTTCCACACAAAAAGCTTCAAATTCATTGGAAAAATACTCTCCACCACGGTCGGACCTAAGCCTCTTGATTTTTCGATGAAGTTGGTTTTCCACTTCAGCTTTATAGATCTTGAAAAAGTTCAAAGTCTCATCCTTAGATTTCAGAAGATACACACGGCAGTATCTAGTGGAGTCGTCAATTAACGTCATGAAATATTTCTTTCCACCTTTTGTCAAGACACCATTCATTTCACATAGATCTGAATGTATAAGTTCTAGTGGTGCAAGATTTCTCGTCTCCGCGGTCACGTGAGACTTACGAGGTTGCTTAGCTTGCACACACACTTGACACTTAGATCCCTTGACAGTGGTGAAACTAGGGATTAAGTTCAACTTCGCTAGTCGCGACATGCAACCAAAGTTAACATGACAAAGACGTGAATGCCACACATTTGATTCACTATTGTTGCAAATATGATTAACAACTTTATTGCAAACGTCTGATAAGGATAAATGAAATAGGCCTCCTGACTCATAGCCTTTACCAACAAAGGTTCCATACTTGGATATTACAAATTTATTCGACTCAAAGACAAGCTTATAGCCATCTCTACACAGAAGAGATCCGCTAACAAGATTTTTATTGACAGAGGGGACATAATGCACGTTCTTCAGCCGCACGATCTTCCCCGAAGTAAACTTCAGATCGACCGTGCCAACATCACGAACAGAAGCATTTGAACCGTTGCCCATCAGCACGGTTGAAGTCCCTGCGGCCTGATAAGACGAAAACATGGAAATATCACCGCATACATGCACATTAGCACCCGTGTCAATCAACCAGTCAGGAGAATGACATACTGAAAGAATAGTGGGAAATATACCATACCCAGCATCCTTCATGTCAGTGTCTCCAATGACAACATTAACGGTCTTGCCGCCTTTCCCAGGATGACGCTTGTCATAGCGATTAGGGCAACTAGGAGCCCAATGATCAGGATCTCCACACACATGACAATCACCTTTCTTCTTGCCATTCTTCTTCTTTAAGTTCGTGTGTTGCACAGCCTTGTTCTTCCCATCAAACTTTCATTTTCCATCAAACTTGCCCTTGTTCTTGAACTTGTGGGGCTGGAAGTTCTGCTTCTGTACCACATTGGCACTAGATCCTCCCTCAATACCTCGAGCACGTGTGTCCTTTGCTCTCGCCTTTTCTTCCACATCAAGAGTACCAATGAGATCCGGAACGGAAAACTCCTGTCTCTTATGTTTCAGTAAGGTAGCAAAGTTCCTCCATGAAGGGGGAAGCTTAGTGATGATACCCCCGGCAACAAACTTGTCCGGTAGCATGCAATTGAAGTGCTCAAGTTCTCTAGCAAATGACTGTATCTCATGAGCCTGCTCAACCACGGAGCGCTCTTCAGTCATCCTGTAATCATAGAATTGCTCCATGATGTACAGCTCAGTGCCGGCATCCGAGACCCCAAACTTGGCCTCGAGTGCGTCCCACATATCTTTTCCATTATCAATTGACGCATAAGCATCAACTATGTTCTATCCAAGAACACTCAAGAGCGCAGCCTTAAACAAGGTATCCATTTTCTGAAAAGCTTGTGCCTGTTGGACATCTTGCTCTCCTTCAGGTTTGCCAAGAGTGGCGTCATAGCAACTCATGGTTTGAAACCATAAGACTGCTCTCACGCGCCACCTCTTATAGTGGATACCCTCAAACATAGGAGGTCTCATGGAAGCAGCAAAACCACTTGGGATAAATTGCCTATAATAAGGTTTTTGGATTGTTGGAAATATGAGCAGTTTATCGAATGATTTTATTAATAAAAATACTAGATAAAGCATGACTAAAATAACAAATGTAAAGCAAGTCATGCATTCTGACAGAGAGAAGGTAAACTTCGTCCGCATATATGAACTTGAGGTAAACACATCTAGAACAGACACTAGATGAAGTTGCTTAAATGAAACAGAACCTAACATGCGTAGGGCAGAAACTAGAGCCAAGAACTGTAGGATGACTTCTAACAGAAAGGAGAAGAACACGTGCGGCACAGCAGCAGCAGAAGCGCTGGACTTGGGGTCGGTGTCCTTGCCTGTCATGTCATCGAGGAGGTCGTGGACGTCGGGGAAGAAATCATCGTCAGGGAAGTAGTCGTCGGCGACTGGATCGTCCGTGATGAAGAAGCCAGTAGTCGCGCTGAGCGCTCCCCAAAAACCTTATCACCCTTCTCCCGTACACGACTCAAAAGGTGCGGTCTCGAAGGCCTACTGTCCCGACTAGCGGTGCACGCCGCAAGCCGGGATGAGGAAGAACGTAGCAGCAGCGCAGTGCTCAGGAACTTGTGGCGACAGGAGGAAGAGATTCTGGTGCGTCTCTCTGGGAGGAGCGACCTCCCTTTTATAGGCGCAAGAGAAGGAGGCGAGAGGGCAGCGACGGAAGGTGAAGCGAAGAGACGAAGTCGAAGTGAACAGCCAGCAGCCGAAGGGCTGCACCGTTCGTATTCAAACTCCATTATCGCAAAATTTTGTCAGCTTTCGTGTGACCTTTCGTATACCCGTAGTGCGTTTCAAAAATTTAGATATCGGCTCGGCTCATTCCCGCAACCCGCGGCGCGGCGCGGCGCGTCGTGACGAGGCGTGGCGTGGCGTGGCGAGGCGGGCGGCGGAGGAGGAGCGCGCGTGGATATCCCTCTAGTTCTCATGCTCATACAAGTGGGGAAGGAGCCTCCCTTATAAAGAGGTCCAACTCCCTCTAAACTAGAAAGGTGGGACTAAACTTTAGTTCCACCTCTTGCCTTGCACGAATGGGCTGCGTGGGCCTCTAGGATTTATAGGAATTTCTGAAACTGCTATTGGGCTAGGCCCAAAAGAGACAAAATTCCAGCAATCCCCCACCAGATCCCAGAGGCACACAAAATTTGCCTTTGGTTCCAAAACACCGTTTTATATACCAGTACTGTAGTGGAGACTGTTAAGTTGAACTTCCACCTAGAACTCTATGCTACACTAGTAAGCAACTTGAACAGTGGACTGGGCCTTGAACTGCAAGTTTTCTGCGAATCTAGCTTCACATAAAGCCTTGACCGATACGTGGCTACCGCGGGTCTTCCCCGCCGGTGGAGCTTATGCGTCATACTCCGTGACCTTTCATGAGTTTACTAGAGAGAACCCTACTCTCATAGATTGCGACGTTTAACAATCAGACTCATATAGGTGCGTTCTTCAAAAGATGTTCTGCAGGACAACATCTCTGCTTCAAAGAACCACTTAGAACACATTAAGATATACATCAACCTGCCATGCAGATTAGGAGAGTATTGCATCTTCATGGAGTGGTATTTTTACAGTAAGGATACTGTCCTCTCAGTTGATCAACAGCTTGTCTTCCACATCTGATTCATGGGATCTCCGATCACAAAGAATAGGTTACCACTGTGAACAACTCATATTGTGGGTCTCATTCCCATCTCCCTCGATGCATTATCTATCACAATGCGTGATAGACCCTTAGTAAAAGGATCTGCCAGATTTTTAGACGTTTGGATATAGTCCAATGCAATAACTCCGGAGTTTTTCATTTTCCTGACAGACTTTAACCTTCTCTGAACATGTCTTGATGACTTCATGTTATCCTTTGAGCTGCTCACTTTAGTGATCACAGTTTGATTGTCACAGTTCATAAGGATACCCGGTACAGGTTCCTCAACTACCGGCAAGTCATTCAAGAGCCGGCGAAGCCAATCTGCTTCGACCGTAGCTGTATCTAGTGCTGTGAGTTCTGCTTCCATTGTTGACCTCGTTAAGATGGTCTGCTTGCAAGACTTCCAAGAAACAGTGCCACCTCCATGAGTGAATACATAACCGCTCGTGGCCTTTATCTCATCAGCATCTGAGATCCAGTTTGAGTCACTATACCCTTCAAGCACCTTTGGATGCCCAGTGTAGTGAATTCCATAATTCGCAGTGCCTTTCAAATAACGCAAAACTCTCTCTAGAGCTTTCCAATGCACATCTCCTGGTTTTGAAACAAACCGACTCAGTTTGCTAACAGCAAAAGAGATGTCAGGTCTTGTAGCACCGGCTAAGTACATAAGCGAGCCAATAATCTGAGAATACTTCAATTGATCTCTAGCAATTCTTCGATTCTTTCGAAGCAGCACGCTAGCATCATATGGTGTTGGAGAGGGCTTGCAGTCACTATAGCCAAAGCGACTCAAGATCTTTTCCACATAGTGAGATTGAAGCAATGTAATCCCACCATCATCATCTCTCAACAACTTGATGTTCAGAATGACGTCAGCCACTCCTAAATCCTTCATCTCAAAACAGCGAGATAGGAAATCCTTGACCTCCTTAATAACATTCAGATTTGTTCCGGAAATCAGTATGTCATCAACATACAAGCAAAGCATCACTCCCTCGCCCCCACCATGGAGATAGTACACACATTTGTCAGCTTCGTTCACAACAAATCCTGCAGCTGTTAGAGTTCTTTCGAACTTCTCATGCCACTGTTTGGGTGCTTGCTTGAGTCCATACAAAGACTTCAGCAACTTGCACACTTTCCCTTCCTGACCATCTATTACAAACCCATCTGGTTGTTCCATATAAATTTCGTCATCCAACTCTCCATTTAGGAAAGCAGTCTTAACATCCATTTGATGAACGAGAAGACCATGTGAGGCAGCTAGTGAAAGTAGAACTCGAATAGTGGTCAGTCGAGCCACATGTGAGTAAGTATCAAAGAAGTCTTCACCTTCCTTTTGGGTATAACCCTTAGCCACGAGCCGAGCCTTGTACTTTTCTATAGTACCATCAGGCCTAATCTTCTTCTTGAATACCCATTTGCATCCTATAGGTTTGCACCCATAAGGACGATCAGTTATCTCCCAAGTTTCGTTCGCCAAGATAGAATCCATCTCGCTAGGAACCTCTTCCTTCCAATAGTCATCATCTTCCGATGCATAGGCCTCCGAAATAGAACTGGGAGTGTCATCTATGAGATACACAAGAAAATCATCACCAAAAGACTTTGCAGTCCTCTGTCTCTTGCTCCTAGTAGGAACTTCATTGTTCTCCTCCACAGGACTTTCAAAGTGTTCCATCGAAATGGCAGGTTCAGTAATTGTAACCGGTTCCTGATTCAATGAACTAGGCATCTCCTGATTAGATGAGGTAGCCATATCCTTCATGGGAAAGATATCTTCAAAGAAAGTCGCATCATTCGACTCCATGATCGTACCGACATGCATGTCAGATACCTCAGATTTTACAACCAAGAATCTATAGCCTATGCTATGAAAAGCATATCCCAGGAAAACACAATCCACAGTTTTTGGTCCCAGCTTCCGCTTCTTTGGGATTGGCACATTGACTTTTGCCAAACAACCCCAGGTTCGCAGATAAGAGAGCTTTAACCTTTTCTTCTCCCATTCCTCGAATGGACTTATCTCTTCGTTCTTTGTGGGAACTCGGTTTAGGACATGACAAGCAGTCAATATCACCTCCCCCCACCATGCCTTGGAGAGACCCGATGTGTCTAACATGGCGTTAGCCAAATCAGTTAGAGTACGGTTCTTTCTTTCGGCCACCCCATTTGACTGAGGTGAGTAGGGAGGCGTCCTCTCATGGATTATACCATGTTCCGCACAAAAAACATCAAATTCATTGGAAAAATACTCTCCACCACGGTCGGACCTAAGCCTCTTGATTTTTCGATCAAGTTGGTTTTCCACTTCAGCTTTATAGATCTTGAAAAAGTTCAAAGCCTCATCCTTAGATTTCAGAAGATACACACGGCAGTATCTAGTGGAGTCATCAATTAACGTCATGAAATATTTCTTTCCACCTTTTGTCAAGACACCATTCATTTCACATAGATCTGAATGTATAAGTTCTAGTGGTGCAAGATTTCTCGTCTCCGCAGTCACGTGAGACTTACGAGGTTGCTTAGCTTGCAGACACACTTGACACTTAGATCCCTTGACAGTGGTGAAACTAGGGATTAAGTTCAACTTTGCTAGTCGCGACATGCAACCAAAGTTAACATGACAAAGACGTGAATGCCACACATTTGATTCACTATTGTTGCAAATATGATTAACAACTTTATTGCAAACGTCTGATAAGGATAAACGAAACAGGCCTCCTGACTCATAGCCTTTACCAACAAAGGTTATATACTTGGATATTACAAATTTATTCGACTCAAAGACAAGCTTATAGCCATCTCTACACAGAAGAGATCCGCTAAAAAGATTTTTATTGACGGAGGGGACATAATGCACGTTCTTCAGCCGCACGATCTTCCCCGAAGTAAACTTCAGATCGACCATGCCAACACCATGAACAGAAGCACTTGAACCGTTGCCCATCAGCATGGTTGAAGTCCCTGCGGTCTGATAAGATGAAAACATGGAAATATCACCGCATACATGCACATTAGCACCCGTGTCAATCAACCAGTCAGGAGAATGACATACTGAAAGAATAGTGGGAAATATACCTTACCCAGCATCCTTCATGTCAGTGTCTCCAATGAGAACATTAACGGTCTTGCCGCCTTTCCCAGGATGATGCTTGTCATAGCGATTAGGGCAACTAGGAGCCCAATGATCAGGATCTCCACACAAGCATCTTTCTTCTTGCCATTCTTCTTCTTTAAGTTCGTGTGTTGCACAACCTTGTTCTTCCCATCAAACTTTGCTTTACCATCAAACTTGCCCTTGTTCTTGAACTTGTGGGGCTGGAAGTTCTGCTTCTGTACCACATTGGCACTAGATCCTCCCTCAATACCTCGAGCACGTGTGTCCTTTGCTCTCGCCTTTTCTTCCACATCAAGAGTACCAATGAGATCCGGAACGGAAAACTCCTGTCTCTTATGTTTCAGTAAGGTAGCAAAGTTCCTCCATGAAGGAGGAAGCTTAGTGATGATACCCCCGGCAACAAACTTGTCCGGTAGCATGCAATTGAAGTGCTCAAGTTCTCTAGCAAATGACTGTATCTCATGAGCCTGCTCAACCACGGAGCGCTCTTCAGTCATCCTGTAATCATAGAATTGCTCCATGATGTACAGCTCAGTGCCGGCATCCGAGACCCCAAACTTGGCCTCGAGTGCGTCCCACATATCTTTTCCATTATCAATTGACGCATAAGCATCAACTATGTTCTCTGCAAGAACACTCAAGAGCGCAGCCTTAAACAAGGTATCCATTTTCTGAAAAGCTTGTGCCTGTTGGGCATCTTGCTCTCCTTCAGGTTTGCCAAGAGTGGCGTCATAGCAACTCATGGTTTGAAACCATAAGACTGCTCTCACGCGCCACCTCTTATAGTGGATACCCTCAAACATAGGAGGTCTCATGGAAGCAGCAAATCCACTTGGGGTAAATTGCCTATAATAAGGTTTTTTGATTGTTGGAAATATGAGAAATTTACCGAATGATTTTATTAATAAAAATACTAGATAAAGCATGACTAAAATAACAAATATAAAGCAAGTCATGCATTCTGACAGAGAGAAGGTAAACTTCGTCCGCATATATGAACTTGAGGTAAACACATCTAGAACAGACACTAGATGAAGTTGCTTAAACGAAACAGAACCTAACATGTGTAGGGAAGAAACTAGAGCCAAGAACTGTAGGATGACTTCTAACAGAAAGGAGAAGAACACGTACGGCACAACAGCAGCAGAAGCGCTAGAGTTGGGGTCGGTGTCCTCGCCTGTCATGTCGTCGAGGAGGTCGTGGACGTCGGGGAAGAAATCGTCGTCGGGGAAGTAGTCGTCGGCGACCGGATCGTCCGTGATGAAGAAGCCAGTAGTCGCATTGAGCGCTCCCCAAAAACCTTATCACCCTTCTCCTGTACAGGACTCAAAAGGTGCGGTCTCGGAGGCCTACTGTCCCGACCAGCGGTGCACGCCGCAAGCCGGGATGAGGAAGAACGTAGCAGCAGCGCAGTGCTCAGGAACTTGTGGCGACAGGAGGAAGAGATTCTGGTGCGTCTCTCTGGGAGGAGCGACCTCCCTTTTATAGGCGCAAGAGAAGGAGGCGAGAGGGCAGCGACGGAAGGTGAAACGAAGAGACGAAGTCGAAGCGAACAGCCAGCAGCCGAAGGGCTGCACCGTTCGTATTCAAACTCCACTATCGCAAAAACTTTTCAGCTTCCGTGTGACCTTTCGTATACCCGTAGTGCGTGGCAAAAATTTAGACATCGGCTCGGCTCATTCCCGCAACCCGCGGCGCTCGTGACGAGGCGAGGCATGGCGTGGTGAGGCGTGTGGCGGAGGAGGAGCGCGCGTGGATATCCCTCTTGTTCTCATGCTCATACAAGTGGGGAAGGAGCCTCCCTTATAAAGAGGTCCAACTCCCTCTAAACTAGCAAGGTGGGACTAAACTTTAGTTCCACCTCTTGCCTTGCACGAATGGGCTGCGTGGGCCTCTAGGATTTATAGGAATTTCTGAAATGCAATTGGGCTAGGCCCAAAATAGACAAAATTCCAGCAATCCCCCACCAGATCCCAGAGGCACACAAAATTTGCCTTTGGTTCCAAAACACTGTTTTATATACCGGTACTGCAGTGGAGACTGTTAAGTTGAACTTCCACCTAGAACTCTATGCTACACTAGTAAGCAACTTGAACAATGGACTGGGCCTTGAACTACAAGTTTTCTGCGAATCTAGCTTCACATAAAGCCTTGACCGATACGTGGCTACCGTGGGTCTTCCCCGCGGGTGGAGCTTATGCGTCATACTTCGTGACCTTTCATGAGTTTACTAGAGAGAACCCTACTCTCATAGATTGCGACGTTTAACAATCAGACTCATATAGGTGCGTTCTTCAAAAGATGTTCTGCAGGACAACATCTCTGCTTCAAAGAGCCACTTAGAACACATTAAGATATACATCAACCTGCCATGCAGATTAGGAGAGTATTGCGTCTTCATGGAGTGGTATTTTTACAGTAAGGATACTCTCCTCTCAGTTGACCAACAACTTGTCTTCCTCATCTGATTCACGGGATATCTGATCACAAAGAATAGGTTAACATTGTGAACAACTCATATTGTGGGTCTCATTCCCATCTCCCTCGATGCATTATCTATCACATTGCGTGATAGACCCTTAGTAAAAGGATCTGCTAGATTTTTAGACGTTTGGATATAGTCCAATGCAATAACTCCAGAGTTTTTCATTTTCTTGACAGACTTTAACCTTCTCTAAACATGTCTTGATGACTTCATGTTACCCTTTGAGCTGCTCACTTTAGTGATCACAGTTTGATTGTCATAGTTCATAAGGATACCCGGTACAGGTTTCTCAACTACCGGCAAGTCATTCAAGAGCCGGCGAAGCCAATCTGCTTCGACCGTAGCTGTATCTAGTGCTGTGAGTTCTGCTTCCATTGTTGACCTCGTTAAGATGGTCTGCTTGCAAGACTTCCAAGAAACAGCGCCACCTCCATGAGTGAATACATAACCGCTCGTGGCCTTTATCTCATCAGCATCTGAGATCCAGTTTGAGTCACTATACCCTTCAAGCACCTTTGGATGCCCAGTGTAGTGAATTCCATAATTCGCAGTGCCTTTCAAATAACGCAAAACTCTCTCTAGAGCTTTCCAATGCACATCTCCTGGTTTTGAAACAAACCGACTCAGTCTGCTAACAGCAAAAGAGATGTCAGGTCTTGTAGCACTGGCTAAGTACATAAGCGAGCCAATAATCTGAGAATACGTCAATTGATCTCTAGCAATTCTTCGATTCTTTCGAAGCAGCACGCTAGCATCATATGGTGTTGGAGAGGGCTTGCAGTCACTATAGCCAAAGCGACTCAAGATCTTTTCCACATAGTGAGATTGAAGCAATGTAATCCCACCATCATCATCTCTCAACAACTTGATGTTCAGAATGACATCAACCACTCCTAAATCCTTCATCTCTAAACAGCGAGATAGGAAATCCTTGACCTCCTTAATAACATTTAGATTTGTTCCAAAAATCAATATGTCATCAACATACAAGCAAAGCATAACTCCCTCGCCCCCACCATGGCGATAGTACACACATTTGTCAGCTTCGTTCACAACAAATCCTGCAGCTGCTAGAGTTCTTTCGAACTTCTCATGCCACTGTTTGGGTGCTTGCTTGAGTCCATACAAAGACTTCAGCAACTTGCACACTTTCCCTTCCTGACCATCTATTACAAACCCATCTGGTTGTTACATATAAATTTCCTCATCCAACTCTCCATTTAGGAAAGCAGTCTTAACATCCATTTGATGAACGAAAAGACCATGTGAGGCAGCTAGTGAAAGTAGAACTCGAATAGTGGTCAGTCGAGCCACAGGTGAGTAAGTATCAAAGAAGTCTTCACCTTCCTTTTGGGTATAACCCTTAGCCACGAGCCGAGCCTTGTACTTTTCTATAGTACCAGCAGGCCTAATCTTCTTCTTGAATACCCATTTGCATCCAATAGGTTTGCACCCATAAGGACGATCAGTTATCTCCCAGGTTTCATTCGCCAAGATAGAATCCATATCGCTACGAACCGCTTCCTTCCAGTAGTCAGCATCTTCCGATGCATAGGCCTCCGAAATAGAACTGGGAGTGTCATCTATGAGATACACAAGAAAATCATCACCAAAAGACTTTGCAGTCCTCTGTCTCTTGCTCCTAGTAGGAACTTCATTGTTCTCCTCCACAGGACTTTCAAAGTGTTCCATCGAAATGGCAGGTTCAGTAATTGTAACCGGTTCCTGATTCAATGAACTAGGCATCTCCTGATTAGATGAGGTAGCCATATCCTTCATGGGAAAGATATCTTCAAAGAAAGTCGTATCATTCGACTCCATGATCGTACCGACATGCATGTCAGATACCTCAGATTTTACAACCAAGAATCTATAGCCTATGCTATGAAAAGCATATCCCAGGAAAACACAATCCACAATTTTTGGTCCCAGCTTCCGCTTCTTTGGGATTGGCACATTGACTTTCGCCAAACAACCCCAGGTTCGCAGATAAGAGAGCTTTAACCTTTTCTTCTCCCATTCCTCGAATGGACTTATCTCTTCGTTCTTTGTGGGAACTCGGTTTAGGACATGACAAGCAGTCAATATCGCCTCCCCCCACCATGCCTTGGAGAGACCCGATGTGTCTAACATGGCGTTAGCCAAATCAGTTAGAGTACGGTTCTTTCTTTCGGCCACCCCATTTGACTGAGGTGAGTAGGGAGGCATCCACTCATGGATTATACCATGTTCCGCACAAAAAGCATCAAATTCATTGGAAAAATACTCTCCACCACGGTCGGACCTAAGCTTCTTGATTTTTCGATCAAGTTGGTTTTCCACTTCAGCTTTATAGATCTTGAAAAAGTTCAAAGCCTCATCCTTAGATTTCAGAAGATACACACGGCAGTATCTAGTGGAGTCGTCAATTAACGTCATGAAATATTTCTTTCCACCTTTTGTCAAGACACCATTCATTTCACATAGATCTGAATGTATAAGTTCTAGTGGTGCAAGATTTCTCGTCTCCGCAGTCACGTGAGACTTACGAGGTTGCTTAGCTTGCAGACACACTTGACACTTAGATCCCTTGACAGTGGTGAAACTAGGGATTAAGTTCAACTTTGCTAGTCGCGACATGCAACCAAAGTTAACATGACAAAGACGTGAATGCCACACATTTGATTCACTATTGTTGCAAATATGATTAACAACTTTATTGCAAACGTCTGATAAGGATAAACGAAACAGGCCTCCTGACTCATAGCCTTTACCAACAAAGGTTACATACTTGGATATTACTAATTTATTCGACTCAAAGACAAGCTTATAGCCATCTCTACACAGAAGAGATCCGCTAACAAGATTTTTATTGACGGAGGGGACATAATGCACGTTCTTCAGCCGCACGATCTTCCCCGAAGTAAACTTCAGATCGACCATGCCAACACCACGAACAGAAGCACTTGAACCGTTGCCCATCAGCATGGTTGAAGTCCCTGCGGTCTGATAAGATGAAAACATGGAAATATCACCGCATACATGCACATTAGCACCCGTGTCAATCAACCAGTCAGGAGAATGACATACTGAAAGAATAGTGGGAAATATACCTTACCCAGCATCCTTCATGTCAGTGTCTCCAATGAGAACATTAACGGTCTTGCCACCTTTCCCAGGATGACGCTTGTCATAGCGATTAGGGCAACTAGGAGCCCAATGATCAGGATCTCCACACAAGCATCTTTCTTCTTGCCATTCTTCTTCTTTAAGTTCGTGTGTTGCACAACCTTGTTCTTCCCATCAAACTTTGCTTTACCATCAAACTTGCCCTTGTTCTTGAACTTGTGGGGCTGGAAGTTCTGCTTCTGTACCACATTGGCACTAGATCCTCCCTCAATACCTCGAGCACGTGTGTCCTTTGCTCTCGCCTTTTCTTCCACATCAAGAGTACCAATGAGATCCGGAACGGAAAACTCCTGTCTCTTATGTTTCAGTAAGGTAGCAAAGTTCCTCCATGAAGGAGGAAGCTTAGTGATGATACCCCCGGCAACAAACTTGTCTGGTAGCATGCAATTGAAGTGCTCAAGTTCTCTAGCAAATGATTGTATCTCATGAGCCTGCTCAACCACGGAGCGCTCTTCAGTCATCCTGTAATCATAGAATTGCTCCATGATGTACAGCTCAGTGCCGGCATCCGAGACCCCAAACTTGGCCTCGAGTGCATCCCACATATCTTTTCCATTATCAATTGACGCATAAGCATCAACTATGTTCTCTCCAAGAACACTCAAGAGCGCAGCCTTAAACAAGGTATCCATTTTCTGAAAAGCTTGTGCCTGTTGGGCATCTTGCTCTCCTTCAGGTTTGCCAAGAGTGGCGTCATAGCAACTCATGGTTTGAAACCATAAGACTGCTCTCACGCGCCACCTCTTATAGTAGATACCCTCAAATATAGGAGGTCTCATGGAAGCAGCAAAATCACTTGGGGTAAATTGCCTATAATAAGGTTTTTTGATTGTTGGAAATATGAGCAATTTACCGAATGATTTTATTAATAAAAATACTAGATAAAGCATGACTAAAATAACAAATATAAAGCAAGTCATGCATTCTGACAGAGAGAAGGTAAACTTCGTCCGCATATATGAACTTGAGGTAAACACATCTAGAACAGACACTAGATGAAGTTGCTTAAACGAAACAGAACCTAACATGTGTAGGGAAGAAACTAGAGCCAAGAACTGTAGGATGACTTCTAACAGAAAGGAGAAGAACACGTACGGCACAACAGCAGCAGAAGCGCTGGAGTTGGGGTCGATGTCCTCGCCTGTCATGTCGTCGAGGAGGTCGTGGACGTCGGGGAAGAAATCGTCGACGACCGGATCGCACGTGATGAAGAAGCCAGTAGACGTTTGGATATAGTCCAATGCAATAACTCCGGAGTTTTTCATTTTCCTGACAGACTTTAACCTTCTCTGAACATGTCTTGATGACTTCATGTTATCCTTTGAGCTGCTCACTTTAGTGAATATAGTTTGATTGTCACAGTTCATAAGGATACCCGGTACAGGTTTCTCAACTACCGGCAAGTCATTCAAGAGCCGGCGAAGCCAATCTGCTTCGACCGTAGCTGTATCTAGTGCTGTGAGTTCTGCTTCCATTGTTGACTTCGTTAAGATGGTCTGCTTGCAAGACTTCCAAGAAACAGCGCCACCTCCATGAGTGAATACATAACCGCTCGTGGCCTTTATCTCATCAGCATCTGAGATCCAGTTTGAGTCACTATACCCTTCAAGCACCTTTGGATGCCCAGTGTAGTGAATTCCATAATTTGCAGTGCCTTTCAAATAATGCAAAACTCTCTCTAGAGCTTTCCAATGCACATCTCCTGGTTTTCAAACAAACCGACTCAGTTTGCTAACAGCAAAAGAGATGTCAGGTCTTGTAGCACCGGCTAAGTACATAAGCGAGCCAATAATCTGAGAATACTTCAATTGATCTCTAGTAATTCTTCGATTCTTTCGAAGCAGCAGGCTAGCATCATATGGTGTTGGAGAGGGCTTGCAGTCACTATAGCCAAAGCGACTCAAGATCTTTTCCACATTGTGAGATTGAAGCAATGTAATCCCACCATCATCATCTCTCAACAACTTGATGTTCAGAATGACATCAACCACTCCTAAATCCTTCATCTCTAAACAGCGAGATAGGAAATCCTTGACCTCCTTAATAACATTCAGATTTGTTCCAAAAATCAGTATGTCATCAACATACAAGCAAAGCATAACTCCCTCGCCCCCACCATGGCGATAGTACACACATTTGTCAGCTTCGTTCACAACAAATCCTGCAGCTGCTAGAGTTCTTTCGAACTTCTCATGCCACTGTTTGGGTGCTTGCTTGAGTCCATACAAAGACTTCATCAACTTGCACACTTTCCCTTCCTGACCATCTATTACAAACCCATCTGGTTGTTACATATAAATTTCCTCATCCAACTCTCCATTTAGGAAAGCAGTCTTAACATCCATTTGATGAACGAGAAGACCATGTGAGGCAGCTAGTGAAAGTAGAACTCGAATAGTGGTCAGTCGAGCCACAGGTGAGTAAGTATCAAAGAAGTCTTCACCTTCCTTTTGGGTATAACCCTTAGCCACGAGCCGAGCCTTGTACTTTTCTATAGTACCATCAGGCCTAAGCTTGTTCTTGAATACCCATTTGCATCCTATAGGTTTGCACCCATAAGGATGATCAGTTATCTCCCAGGTTTCATTCACCAAGATAGAATCCATCTCGCTATGAACCGCTTCCTTCCAGTAGTCAGCATCTTCCGATGCATAGGCCTCCGAAATAGAACTGGGAGTGTCATCTATGAGATACAGAAGAAAATCATCACCGAAAGACTTTGCAGTCCTCTGTCTCTTGCTCCTAGTAGGAACTTCATTGTTCTCCTCCACAGGACTTTCAAAGTGTTCCATCGAAATGGCAGGTTCAGTAATTGTAACCGGTTCCTGATTCGATGAACTAGGCATCTCCTGATTAGATGAGGTAGCCATATCCTTCATGGGAAAGATATCTTCAAAGAAAGTCGCATCATTCGACTCCATGATCGTACCGACATGCATGTTAGATACCTCAGATTTTACAACCAAGAATCTATAGCCTATGCTATGAAAAGCATATCCCAGGAAAACACAATCCACAGTTTTCAGTCCAAGCTTCCGCTTCTTTGGGATTGGCACATTGACTTTCGCCAAACAACCCCAGGTTCGCAGATAAGAGAGCTTTAACCTTTTCTTCTCCCATTCCTCGAATGGAGTTATCTCTTTGTTCTTTGTGGGAACTCGGTTTAGGACATGACAAGCAGTCAATATCGCCTCCCCCCACCATGCCTTGGAGAGACCCGATGTGTCTAACATGGCGTTAACCAAATCAGTTAGAGTACGATTCTTTCTTTCGGCCACCCCATTTGACTGAGGTGAGTAGGGAGGCATCCTCTCATGGATTATACCATGTTCCGCACAAAAAGCATCAAATTCATTGGAAAAATACTCTCCACCACGGTTGGACCTAAGCCTCTTGATTTTTCGATCAAGTTGGTTTTCCACTTCAGCTTTATAGATCTTGAAAAAGTTCAAAGCCTCATCCTTAGATTTCAGAAGATACACACGGCAGTATCTAGTGGAGTCATCAATTAACGTAATGAAATATTTCTTTCCACCTTTTGTCAAGACACCATTCATTTCACATAGATCTGAATGTATAAGTACTAGTAGTGCAAGATTTCTCGTCTCCGCAGTCACGTGAGACTTATGAGGTTGCTTAGCTTGCACACACACTTGACACTTAGATCCCTTGACAGTGGTGAAACTAGGGATTAAGTTCAACTTTGCTAGTCGCGACATGCAACCAAAGTTAACATGACAAAGACGTGAATGCCACACATTTGATTCACTATTGTTGCAGATTTGATTAACAACTTTATTGCAAACGTCTGATAAGGATAAACGAAACAGGCCTCCTGACTCATAGCCTTTACCAACAAAGGTTCCATACTTGGATATTACAAATTTATTCGACTCAAAGACAAGCTTATAGCCATCTCTACACAGAAGAGATCTGCTAACAAGATTTTTATTGACGGAGGGGACATAATGCACGTTCTTCAGCCGCACGATCTTCCCCGAAGTAAACTTCAGATTGACCGTTCCAACACCACGAATAGAAGCACTTGAACCGTTGCCCATCAGCACGGTTGAAGTCCCTGCGGTCTGATAAGACGAAAACATGGAAATATCACCGCATACATGCACATTAGCACCCGTGTCAATCAACCAGTCAGGAGAATGACATACTGAAAGAATAGTGGGAAATATACCATACCCATCATCCTTCATGTCAGTGTCTCCAATGACAACATTAACGGTCTTGCCGCCTTTCCTAGGATGACGCTTGTCATAGCGATTAGGGCAACTAGGAGCCCAATGATCAGGATCTCCACACACATGACAAGCACCTTTCTTCTTGCTATTCTTCTTCTTGAAGTTCGTGTGTTGCACAACCTTGTTCTTCCCATCAAACTTTGCTTTACCATCAAACTTGCCCTTGTTCTTGAACTTGTTGGGCTGGAAGTTCTGCTTCTGTACCACATTGGCACTAGATCCTCCCTCAATACCTCGAGCACGTGTGTCCTTTTCTCTCGCCTTTTCTTCCACATTAAGAGTACCACTGAGATCCGGAACGGAAAACTCCTGTCTCTTATGTTTCAGTAAGGTAGCAAAGTTCCTCCATGAAGGAGGAAGCTTAGTGATGATACCCCCGGCAACAAACTTGTCCGGTAGCATGCAATTGAAGTGCTCAAGTTCTCTAGCAAACGACTGTGTCTCATGAGCCTGCTCAACCACGGAGCGCTCTTCAGTCATCCTGTAATCATAGAATTTCTCCATGATGTACAGCTCAGTGCCGGCATCCGAGACCCCAAACTTGGCCTCGAGTGCGTCCCACATATCTTTTCCATTATCAATTGACGCATAAGCATCAACTATGTTCTCTCCAAGAACACTCAAGAGCGCAGCCTTAAACAAGGTATCCATTTTCTGAAAAGCTTGTGCCTGTTGGGCATCTTGCTCTCCTTCAGGTTTGCCAAGAGTGGCGTCATAGCAACTCATGGTTTGAAACCATAAGACTGCTCTCACGCGCCACCTCTTATAGTGGATACCCTCAAACATAGGAGGTCTCATGGAAGCAGCAAAACCACTTGGGGTAAATTGCCTATAATAAGGTTTTTGGATTGTTGGAAATATGAGCAATTTACCGAATGATTTTATTAATAAAAATACTAGATAAAGCATGACTAAAATAACAAATATAAAGCAAGTCATGCATTCTGACAGAGAGAAGGTAAACTTCGTCCGCATATATGAACTTGAGGTAAACACATCTAGAACAGACACTAGATGAAGTTGCTTAAACGAAACAGAACCTAACATGCGTAGGGCAGAAACTAGAGCCAAGAACTGTAGGATGACTTCTAACAGAAAGGAGAAGAACACGTACGGCACAACAGCAGCAGAAGCGCTGGAGTTGGGGTCGGTGTCCTCGCCTGTCATGTCGTCGTGGAGGTCGTGGACGTCGGGGAAGAAATCGTCGTCGGGGAAGTAGTCGTCGGCGACCGGATCGTCCGTGATGAAGAAGCCAGTAGTCGCGCTGAGTGCTCCCCAAAAACCTTATCACCCTTCTCCCGTACAGGACTCAAAAGGTGCGGTCTCGGAGGCCTACTGTCCTGACCAGCGGTGCATGCCACAAGCCGGGATGAGGAAGAACGTAGCAGCAGCGCAGTGCTCAGGAACTTGTGGCGACAGGAGGAAGAGATTCTGGTGCGTCTCTTGGGAGGAGCGACCTCCCTTTTATAGGCGCAAGAGAAGGAAGCGAGAGGGCAGCGACGGAAGGTGAAGCAAAGAGATGAAGTCGAAGCGAACAGCCAGCAGCCGAAGGGCTGCACCGTTCGTATTCAAACTCCACTATCACAAAAACTTTTCAGCTTCCGTGTGACCTTTCGTATACCCGTAGTGCGTGGCAAAAATTTAGACATCGGCTCGGCTCATTCCCGCAACCCGCGGCGCGTCGTGACGAGGCGTGGCGTGGCGTGGCGTTGCGAGGCGGGCGGCGGAGGAGGAGCGCGCGTGGATATCCCTCTTGTTCTCATGCTCATACAAGTGGGGAAGGAGCCTCCCTTATAAAGAGGTCCAACTCCCTCTAAACTAGGAAGGTGGGACTAAACTTTAGTTCCACCTCTTGCCTTGCACGAATGGGCTGCGTGGTCCTCTAGGATTTATAGGAATTTCTGAAACTGCTATTGGGCTAGGCCCAAAATAGACAAAATTCCAGCAATCCGCCACCAGATCCCAGAGGCACACAAAATTTGCCTTTGGTTCCAAAACACTGTTTTATATACCGGTACTGCAGTGGAGACTGTTAAGTTGAAGTTCCACCTAGAACTCTATGCTACACTAGTAAGCAACTTGAACAGTGGACTGGGCCTTGAACTGCAAGTTTTCTGCGAATCTAGCTTCACATAAAGCCTTGACCGATACGTGGCTACCGTGGGTCTTCCCCGCGGGTGGAGCTTATGTGTCATACTCCGTGACCTTTCATGAGTTTACTAGAGAGAACCCTACTCTAATAGATTGCGACGTTTAACAATCAGACTCATATAGGTGCGTTCTTCAAACGATGTTCTGCAGGACAACGTCTCTGCTTCAAAGATCCACTTAGAACACATTAAGATATACATCAACCTGCCATGCAGATTAGGAGAGTATTGCATCTTCATGGAGTGGTATTTTTACAGTAAGGATACTCTCCTCTCAGTTGACCAACAGCTTGTCTTCCACATCTGATTCACGGGATCTCCGATCACAAAGAATAGGTTACCACTGTGAACAACTCATATTGTGGGTCTCATTCCCATCTCCCTCGATGCATTATCTATCACATTGCGTGATAGACCCTTAGTAAAAGGATCTGCCATATTTTTAGACGTTTGGATATAGTCCAATGCAATAACTCCCGAGTTTTTCATTTTCCTGACAGACTTTAACCTTCTATGAACATGTCTTGATGACTTCATGTTATCCTTTGAGCTGCTCACTTTAGTGATCATAGTTTGATTGTCACAGTTCATAAGGATACCCGGTACAGGTTTCTCAACTACCGGCAAGTCATTCAAGAGCCGGCGAAGCCAATCTGCTTCGATCGTAGCTGTATCTAGTGCTGTGAGTTCTGCTTCCATTGTTGACCTCGTTAAGATGGTATGCTTGCAAGACTTCCAAGAAACAACGCCACCTCCATGAGTGAATACATAACCGCTCGTGGCCTTTATCTCATCAGCATCTGAGATCCAGTTTGAGTCACTATACCCTTCAAGCACCTTTGGATGCCCAGTGTAGTGAATTCCATAATTCGCAGTGCCTTTCAAATAACGCAAAACTCTCTCTAGAGCTTTCCAATGCACATCTCCTGGTTTTGAAACAAACCGACTCAGTTTGCTAATAGCAAAAGAGATGTCAGGTCTTGTAGCACTGGCTAAGTACATAAGCGAGCCAATAATCTGAGAATACTTCAATTGATCTCTAGCAATTCTTCGATTCTTTCGAAGCAGCACGCTAGCATCATATGGTGTTGGAGAGGGCTTGCAGTCACTATAGCCAAAGCGACTCAAGATCTTTTCCACATAGTGAGATTGAAGCAATGTAATCCCACCATCATCATCTCTCAATAACTTGATGTTCAGAATGACATCAGCCACTCCTAAATCCTTCATCTCAAAATAGCGAGATAGGAAATCCCTGACCTCCTTAATAACATTCAAATTTGTTCCGAAAATCAGTATGTCATCAACATACAAGCAAAGCATAACTCCCTCGCCCCCACCATGGCGATAGTACACACATTTGTCACTTCGTTCACAACAAATCCTGCAGCTGTTAGAGTTCTTTCGAACTTCTCATGCCACTGTTTGGGTGCTTGCTTGAGTCCATACAAAGACTTCAGCAACTTGCACACTTTCCCTTCCTGACCATCTATTACAAACCCATCTGGTTGTTCCATATAAATTTCCTCATCCAACTCTCCATTTAGGAAAGCAGTCTTAACATCCATTTGATGAACGAGAAGACCATGTGAGGCAGCTAGTGAAAGTAGAACTCGAATAGTGGTCAGTCGAGCCACATGTGAGTAAGTATCAAAGAAGTCTTCACCTTCCTTTTGGGTATAACCCTTAGCCACGAGCCGAGCCTTGTACTTTTCTATAGTACCATCAGGCCTAAGCTTCTTCTTGAATACCCATTTGCATCCTATAGGTTTGCACCCATAAGGACGATCAGTTATCTCCCAGGTTTCATTCGCCAAGATAGAATCCATCTCGCTACGAACCGCTTCCTTCTAGTAGTCAGCATCTTCCGATGCATAGGCCTCCGAAATAGAACTGGGAGTGTCATCTATGAGATACACAAGAAAATCATCACCAAAAGACTTTGCAGTCCTCTGTCTCTTGCTCCTAGTAGGAAATGTTGGGGAACGTAGTAATTTCAAAAAAAATTCCTACGGACACGCAAGATCATGGTGATGCATAGCAACGAGGGGAGAGTATGATCTACGTACCCTTGTAGATCGCAATGGAAGCGTTGACACAACGTAGAGGAAGTAGTCGTACGTCTTCTTCCCGATCCGAACGATCCAAGCACCGTTACTCTGGCACCTCCGAGTTCTTAGCACATGTACAGCTCGATGACGATCCCCGGGCTCCGATCCAGCTAAGCTTCGGGGAGGAGTTCCGTCAGCACGACGGCGTGGTGACGATCTTGATGTTCTACCGTCGCAGGGCTTCGCCTAAGCACCGCTACAATATGATCGAGGTGGAATATGGTGGAAGGGGGCACCGCACACGGCTAAGGAATGATCACGAAGATCAACTTGTGTGTATAGAGGTGCCCCCCTGCCCCCGTATATAAAGGATCCAAGGGGGAGGGGGCGGCCGGCCAGGAGGAGGGCGCAGGAGGAGTCCTACTTCTATCGGGAGTAGGACCCCCCCCCCCCCCAATCCTATTCCAACTAGGATTCCCAAGGGGGAAAGAGGGAGAGGGGTGGCCGGCCACCTCTCCTAGTCCTAATAGGACTAGGGGAGGGGGGGAGGCGTGCAGCCCTTATGGGAAGCCCTTTCACCTTTCCACTAAGGCCCAGTAATGCCCATATGACTCCCGGGGGGTTCCGGTAACCTCCCGGTAATCCGGTAAAATCTTGATTTCACCCGGAACACTTTCGATGTCCAAACATAGGCTTCCAATATATCAATCTTTATGTCTCGACCATTTCGAGACTCCTCGTCATGTCCGTGATCACATCCGGGACTCCGAACAACCTTCGGTACATCAAAATGCATAAACTCATAATAACTGTCATCGTAACGTTAAGCGTGCGGACCCTACTGTTCGAGAACAATGTAGACATGACCGAGACACGTCTCCGGTAAATAACCAATAGCGGGACCTGGATGCCCATATTGGCTCCTACATATTCTACGAAGATCTTTATCGGTCAGACCGCATAACAAAATACGTTGTTCCCTTTGTCATTGGTATGTTACTTGCCCGAGATTCGATCGTCGGTATCCAATACCTAGTTCAATCTCGTTACCGGCAAGTCTCTTTACTCGTTCCGTAATACATCATCTCACAACTACTATATTAGTTGTAATGCTTGCAAGGCTTATGTGATGTGCATTACCGAGAGGGCCCAGAGATACCTCTCCGATAATCGGAGTGACAAAACTTAATCTCGAAATACGCCAACCCAACATGTACCTTTGGAGACACATGTAGTACTCCTTTATAATCACCCAGTTACGTTGTGACGTTTGGTAGTACCCAAAGTGTTCCTCCGGTAAACGGGAGTTGCATAATCTCATAGTTATAGGAACATGTATAAGTCATGAAGAAAGCAATAGCAACATACTAAAACGATCGGGTGCTAAGCTAATGGAATGGGTCATGTCAATCAGATCATTCAACTAATGATGTGACCTCGTTAATCAAATAACAACTCATTGTTCATGGTTAGGAAACATAACCATCTTTGATTAACGAGCTAGTCAAGTAGAGGCATACTAGTGACACTTTGTTTGTCTATTTATTCACACATGTACTATGTTTCCGGTTAATACAATTCTAGCATGAATAATAAACATTTATCATGATTATAAGGAAAATAAATAATAACTTTATTATTGCCTCTAGGGCATATTTCCTTCAGTCTCCCACTTGCACTAGAGTCAATAATCTAGATTACACTGTAATGATTCTAACACCCATGGAGCCTTGGTGCTGATCATGTTTTGCTCGTGGAAGAGGCTTAGTCAACGGGTCTGCAACATTCAGATCCGTATGTATCTTGCAAATCTCTATGTCTCCCACCTGGACTAGATCCCGGATGGAGTTGAAGCGTCTCTTGATGTGCTTGGTCCTTTTGTGAAATCTGGATTCCTTTGCCAAGGCAATTGCACCAGTATTGTCACAAAAGATTTTCATTGGACCTGATGCACTAGGTATGACACCTAGATCGGATATGAACTCCTTCATCCAGACTCCTTCGTTTGCTGCTTCTGAAGCAGCTATGTACTCCGCTTCACATGTAGATCCCGCTATGACGCTTTGTTTAGAACTGCACCAACTGACAGCTCCACCGTTCAATGTAAACACGTATCCGGTTTGCGATTTAGAATCGTCCGGATCAGTGTCAAAGCTTGCATCAACGTAACCTTTTACGGTGAGCTCTTTGTCACCTGCATATACGAGAAACATATCCTTAGTCCTTTTCAGGTATTTCAGGATGTTCTTGACCGCTGTCCAGTGATCCATTCTGGATTACTTTGGTACCTCCCTGCTAAACTTATAGCAAGGCACACATCAGGTCTGGTACACAGCATTGCATACATGATAGAGCCTATGGCTGAAGCATAGGGAACATCTTTCATTTTCTCTCTATCTTCTGCAGTGGTCGGGCATTGAGTCTGACTCAATTTCACACCTTGTAACACAGGCAAGAACCCTTTCTTTGCTTGATCCATTTTGAACTTTTTCAAAATCTTGTCGAGGTATGTGCTTTGTGAAAGTCCAATTAAGCGTCTTGATCTATCTCTATAGATCTTTATGCCTAATATGTAAGCAGCTTCACCGAGGTCTTTCATTGAAAAACTCTTATTCAAGTATCCCTTTATGCTATCCAGAAATTCTATATCATTTCCAATCAATAATATGTCATCCACATATAATATCAGAAATGCTACAGAGCTCCCACTCACTTTCTTGTAAATACAGGCTTCTCCGAAAGTCTGTATAAACCCAAATGCTTTAATCACACTATCAAAGCGTTTATTCCAACTCCGAGAGGCTTGCACCAGTCCATAAATGGATCGCTGGAGCTTGCACACTTTGTTAGCTCCCTTTGGATCAACAAAACCTTCTGGTTGCATCATATACAACTCTTCTTCTAGAAATCCATTCAGGAATGCAGTTTTAACATCCATCTGCCAAATTTCATAATTATAAAATGCGGCGATTGCTAACATGATTCGGACAGACTTAAGCATCGCTACGGGTGAGAAGGTCTCATCGTAGTCAACCCCTTGAACTTGTCGAAAACCTTTTGCGACAAGTCGAGCTTTATAGACAGTAACATTACCGTCAGTGTCAGTCTTTTTCTTGAAAATCCATTTATTCTCAATTGCTTGCCGATCATTGGGCAAGTCAACCAAAGTCCATACTTTGTTCTCATACATGGATCCCATCTCAGATTTCATGGCTTCAAGCCACTTTGCGGAATCTGGGCTCACCATCGCTTCTTCATAGTTCGTAGGTTCACCATGATCTAGTAGCATGACTTCCAGAACTGGATTACCGTACCACTCTGGTGCGGATCTTACTCTGGTTGATCTACGAGGTTCAGTAGTATCTTGTTCTGAAGTTTCATGATCATTATCATTAACTTCCTCACTTATTGGTGTAGGTGTCGCAGAAACAGTTTTCTGTGATGTACTATTTTCCAACAAGGGAGCAGGTACAGTTACCTCGTCAAGTTCTACTTTTCTCCCACTCACTTCTTTCGAGAGAAACTCCTTCTCAAGAAAGTTTCCGAATTTAGCAACAAAAGTCTTGCCTTCGGATCTGTGATAGAAGGTGTATCCAATAGTTTCCTTTGGATATCCTATGAAGACACATTTCTCCGATTTGGGTTCGAGCTTATCAGGTTGAAGCTTTTTCACATAAGCATCGCAGCCCCAAACTTTCAGAAACGACAACTTTGCTTTCTTGCCAAACCATAGTTCATAAGGCGTCGTCTCAACAGATTTTGATGGTGCCCTGTTTAACGTGAATGCGGCCGTCTCTAGAGCGTATCCCCAAAATGATAGCGGTAAATCAGTAAGAGACATCATAGATCGCACCATATCTAGTAAAGTACGATTACGATGTTCGGACACACCATTACGCTGTGGTGTTCCGGGTGGCGTGAGTTGCGAAACTATTCCACAATTTTTCAAATGTACACCAAACTCGTAACTCAAATATTCTCCTCCACGATCAGATCGTAGAAAATTTATTTTCTTGTTACGATGATTTTCCACTTCACTCTGAAATTCTTTGAACTTTTCAAATGTTTCAGACTTATGTTTCATTAAGTAGATATAACCATATCTGCTTAGATCATCTGTGAAGGTGAGAAAATAACGATATCCTCCACGAGCCTTAATATTCATCGGACCACATACATCTGTATGTATGATTTCCAACAAATCTGTTGCTCTCTCCATAGTACCGGAGAACGGTGTTTTAGTCATCTTGCCCATGAGGCACGGTTCGCAAGTACCAAGTGATTCATAATCAAGTGGTTCCAAAAATCCATCAGTATGGAGTTTCTTCATGCGCTTTACACCGATATGACCTAAACGGCAGTGCCACAAATAAGTTGCACCATCATTATCAACTCTGCATCTTTTGGCTTCAATATTATGAATATGTGTATCACTACTCTCGAGATTCAATAGGAATAGACCACTCTTCAAGGGTGCGTGACCATAAAAGATATTACTCATATAAATAGAACAACCATTATTCTCTGATTTAAATGAATAACCGTCTCGCATCAAACAAGATCCAGACATAATGTTCATGCTTAACGCTGGCACTAAATAACAATTATTTAGGTCTAATACTAATCCCTAAGGTAGATGTAGAGGTAGCGTGCTGACCGCGATCACATTGACTTTGGAACCGTTTCCCACGCGCATCATCACCTCGTCCTTAGCCAATCTTCGCTTAATCCGTAGCCCCTGTTTCGAGTTGCAAATATTAGCAACAGAACCAGGATCAAATACCCAGGTGCTACTGCGAGCATTAGTAAGGTACACATCAATAACATGTATATCATATATACCTTTGTTCACCTTGCCATCCTTCTTATCCGCCAAATACTTTGGGCAGTTCCGCTTCCAGTGACCAGTCTGCTTGCAGTAGAAGCACTCAGTTTCAGGCTTAGGTCCAGACTTGGGTTTCTTCTCTTGAGCAACAACTTGCTTGCCGTTCTTCTTGAAGTTCCCCTTCTTCTTCCCTTTGCCCTTTTTCTTGAAACTAGTGGTTTTGTTAACCATCAACACTTGATGCTCCTTTTTGATTTCTACCTCCGCAGCTTTCAGCATTGCGAAGAGCTCGGGAATAGTCTTATTCATCCCTTGCATATTATAGTTCATCACGAAGCTCTTGTAGCTTGGTGGCAGTGATTGGAGAATTCTGTCAATGACGCAATCATCTGGAAGATTAACTCCCAATTGAATCAAGTGATTATTATACCCAGACATTTTGAGTATATGCTCACTGACAGAACTGTTCTCTTCCATCTTGCAGCTACAGAACTTATTGGAGACTTCATATCTCTCAATCCGGGCATTTGCTTGAAATATTAACTTCAACTCCTGAAACATCTCATATGCTCCATGACGTTCAAAACGTCGTTGAAGTCCCGATTCTAAGCCGTAAAGCATGGCACACTGAACTATTGAGTAGTCATCAGCTTTGCTCTGCCAGACGTTCATAACATCTGGTGTTGCTCCAGCAGCAGGCCTGGCACCCAGCGGTGCTTCCAGGATCTAATTCTTCTGTGCAGCAATGAGGATAATCCTCAAGTTACGGACCCAGTCCGTGTAATTGCTACCATCATCTTTCAACTTTGCTTTCTCAAGGAACGCATTAAAATTCAACGGAACAACAGCACGAGCCATCTATCTACAATCAACATAAACAAGCAAGATACTATCAGGTACTAAGTTCATGATAATTTTAAGTTCAATTAATCATATTACTTAAGAACTCCCACTTAGATAGACATCCCTCTAATCCTCTAAGTGATCACGTGATCCAAATCAACTAAACCATGTCCGATCATCACGTGAGATGGAGTAGTTTCATCGGTGAACATCATTATGTTGATCATATCTACTATATGATTCACGCTCGACCTTTCGGTCTCCGTGTTCCGAGGCCATATCTGTATATGCTTGGCTCGTCAAGTATAACCTGAGTATTCCGCGTGTGCAACTGTTTTGCACCCGTTGTATTTGAACGTAGAGCCTATCACACCCGATCATCACGTGGTGTCTCAGCACGAAGAACTTTCGCAACAGTGCATACTCAGGGAGAACACTTCTTGATAATTTAGTGAGAGATCATCTTATAATGCTACCGTCAATCAAAGCAAGATAAGATGCATAAAAAGATAAACATCACATGCAATCAATATAAGTGATATGATATGGCCATCATCATCTTGTGCCTGTGATCTCCATCTCCGAAGCACCTTCATGATCACCATCGTCACCGGCACGACACCTTGATCTCCATCATAGCATCGTTGTCGTCTCGCCAATCTTATGCTTCCACGACTATCGCTACCGCTTAGTGATAAAGTAAAGCATTACATCGCGATTGCATTGCATACAATAAAGCGACAACCATATGGCTCCTGCCAGTTGCCGATAACTCGGTTACAAAACATGATCATCTCATACAATAAAATTCAACATCATGTCTTGACCATATCACATCACAACATGCCCTACAAAAACAAGTTAGACGTCCTCTACTTTGTTGTTGCAAGTTTTACGTGGCTGCTACGGGCTCAAGCAAGAACTAATCTCACCTACGCATCAAAACCACAACGATAGTTTGTCAAATAGACTCCGTTTTAACCTTCGCAAGGACCGGGCGTAGCCACATTCGGTTCAACTAAAGTTGGAGAGACAGTCGCCCGCAAGCCATCTATGTGCAAAGCACGTCGAGGGAACTGGTCTCGCGTAAGCGTACGCGTAAGGTTGGTCCGGGTCGTCTCGTCCAACAATACCGCCGAACCAAAGTATGACATGCTGGTAGGCAGTATGACTTGTATCGTCCACAACTCACTTGTGTTCTACTCGTGCAAATAACATCAAACCATAAAACCTAGGCTCGGATGCCACTGTTGGGGAACATAGTAATTTCAAAAGAAATTCCTATGCACACGCAAGATCATGGTGATGCATAGCAACGAGGGGAGAGTATGATCTATGTACCCTTGTAGATCGCAACGGAAGCGTTGACACAACGTAGAGGAAGTAGTCGTACGTCTTCTTCCCGATCCGACCGATCCAAGCACCGTTACTCCGGCACCTCCGAGTTCTTAGCACACGTACAGCTCGATGACGATCCCCGGGCTCCGATCCAGCAAAGCTTCGGGGAGGAGTTCCGTCAGCACGACGGCGTGGTGACGATCTTGATGTTCTACCGTCGCAGGGCTTCGCCTAAGCACCGCTACAATATGATCAAGGTGGAATATGGTGGAAGGGGGCACCGCACACGGCTAAGGAACGATCACGAAGATCAACTTGTGTGTCTAGAGGTGCCCCCCTGCCCCCGTATATAAAGGATCCAAGGGGGAGGGGGCGGCCGGCCAGGAGGAGGGCGCAGGAGGAGTCCTACTCCTACCGGGA
>NC_041385.1:828819294-828848286 GCF_002162155.2 Triticum dicoccoides
CTAGGGGAGGGGGGGGGGGGAGGCGCGCAGCCCTTATGGGCAGCCCTTTCACCTTTCCACTAAGGCCCAATAAGGCCCATATGACTCCCGGGGGGTTCCGGTAACCTCCCGGTAATCCGGTAAAATCTTGATTTCACCCGGAACACTTCCGATGTCCAAACATAGGCTTCCAATATATCAATCTTTATGTCTCGACCATTTCGAGACTCCTCGTCATGTCCGTGATCACATCCGGGACTCCGAACAACCTTTGGTACATCAAAATGCATAAACTAATAATAACTGTCATTGTAATGTTAAGCGTGCGGACCCTATGGTTCGAGAACAATGTAGACATGACCGAGATACGTCTCCGGTCAATAACCAATAGCGGGACCTGGATGCCCATATTGGCTCCTACATATTCTACGAAGATCTTTATCGGTCAGACCGCATAACAACATACGTTGTTCCCTTTGTCATTGGTATGTTACTTGCCCGAGATTCGATCGTCGGTATCCAATACCTAGTTCAATCTCGTTACCGGCAAGTCTCTTTACTCGTTCCGTAATACATCATCTCACAACTACTATATTAGTTGTAATGCTTGCAAGGCTTATGTGATGTGCATTACCGAGAGGGCCCAGAGATACCTCTCCGATAATCGGAGTGACAAAACCTAATCTCAAAATATGCCGACCCAACATGTACCTTTGGAGACACCTGTAGTACTCCTTTATAATCACCCAGTTACGTTGTGATGTTTGGTAGTACCCAAAGTGTTCCTCCGGTAAACGGGAGTTGCATAATCTCATAGTTATAGGAACATGTATAAGTCATGAAGAAAGCAATAGCAACATACTAAAATGATCGGGTGGTAAGCTAATGGAATGGGTCATGTCAATCAGATCATTCAACTAATGATGTGACCTCGTTAATCAAATAACAACTCATTGTTCATGGTTAGGAAACATAACCATCTTTGATTAATGAGCTAGTCAAGTAGAGGCATACTAGTGACACTTTGTTTGTCTATTTATTCACACATGTATTATGTTTCCGGTTAATACAATTCTAGCATGAATAATAAACATTTATCATGATTATAAGGAAGTAAATAATAACTTTATTATTGCCTCTAGGGCATATTTCCTTCAGGAACTTAATTGTTCTCCTCCATAGGACTTTCAAAGTGTTCCATCGAAATGGCAGGTTCAGTAATTGTAACCGGTTCCTGATTCGATGAACTAGGCATCTCCTGATTAGATGAGGTAGACATATCCTTCATGGGAAAGATATCTTCAAAGAAAGTCGCATCATTCGACTCCATGATCGTACCGACATGCATGTTAGATACCTCAGATTTTACAACCAAGAATATATAGCCTATGCTATGAAAAGCATATCCCAGGACAACACAATCCACAGTTTTTGGTCCCAGCTTCCGCTTCTTTGGGATTGGCACATTGACTTTCGCCAAACAACCCCAGGTTCGCAGATAAGACAGCTTTAACCTTTTCTTCTCCCATTCCTCGAATGGAGTTATCTCTTTGTTCTTTGTGGGAACTCGGTTTAGGACATGACAAGCAGTCAATATCGCCTCCCCCCACCATGCCTTGGAGAGACCCGATGTGTCTAACATGGCGTTAACCAAATCAGTTAGAGTACGGTTCTTTCTTTCGGCCACCCCTTTGACTGAGGTGAGTAGGGAGGCGTCCTCTCATGGATTATACCATGTTCCGCACAAAAAGCATCAAATTCATTGGAAAAATACTCTCCACCACGGTCGGACCTAAGCCTCTTGATTTTTCGATCAAGTTGGTTTTCCACTTCAGCTTTATAGATCTTAAAAAAGTTCAAAGCCCCATCCTTAGATTTCAGAAGATACACACGGCAGTATCTAGTGGAGTCGTCAATTAACGTCATGAAATATTTCTTTCCACCTTTTGTCAAGACACCATTCATTTCACAAAGATCTGAATGTATAAGTTCTAGTGGTGCAATATTTCTCGTCTCCGCAGTCACGTGAGACTTATGAGGTTGCTTAGCTTGCACACACACTTGACACTTAGATCCCTTGACAGTGGTGAAACTAGGGATTAAGTTCAACTTCGCTAGTCGCGGCATGCAACCAAAGTTAACATGACAATGACGTGAATGCCACACATTTGATTCACTATTGTTGCAAATATGATTAACAACTTTACTGCAAACGTCTGATAAGGATAAACGAAACAGGCCTCCTGACTCATAGCCTTTACCAACAAAGGTTCCATACTTGGATATTACAAATTTATTCGACTCAAAGACAAGCTTATAGCCATCTCTACACAGAAGAGATCCGCTAACAAGATTTTTATTGACGGAGGGGACATAATGCACGTTCTTCAGCCGCACGATCTTCCCCGAAGTAAACTTCAGATCAACCGTGCCAACACCACGAACAGAAGCACTTGAACCGTTGCCCATCAGCACGGTTGAAGTCCCTGCGGTCTGATAAGACGAAAACATGGAAATATCACCGCATACATGCACATTAGCACCCGTGTCAATCAACCAGTCAGGAGAATGACATACTGAAAGAATAGTGGGAAATATACCATACCCAGCATCCTTCATGTCAGTGTCTCCAATGACAACATTAACGGTCTTGCCGCCTTTCCCAGGATGACGCTTGTCATAGCGATTAGGGCAACTAGGAGCCCAATGATCAGGATCTCCACACACATGACAAGCACCTTTCTTCTTGCCATTCTTCTTCTTGAAGTTCGTGTGTTGCACAGCCTTGTTCTTCCCATCAAACTTTGCTTTACCATCAAACTTGCCCTTGTTCTTGAACTTGTGGGGCTGGAAGTTCTGCTTCTGTACCACATTGGCACTAGATCCTCCCTCAATACCTCGAGCACGTGTGTCCTTTGCTCTCGCCTTTTCTTCCACATCAAGAGTACCAATGAGATCTGGAACAGAAAACTCCTGTCTCTTATGTTTCAGTAAGGTAGCAAAGTTCCTCCATGAAGGAGGAAGCTTAGTGATGATACCCCCGGCAACAAACTTGTCCGGTAGCATGCAATTGAAGTGCTCAAGTTCTCTAGCAAATGACTATATATCATGAGCCTGCTCAACCACGGAGCGCTCTTCAGTCATCCTGTAATCATAGAATTGCTCCATGATGTACACATCAGTGCCGACATCCGAGACCCCAAACTTGGCCTCGAGTGCGTCCCACATATCTTTTCCATTATCAATTGACGCATAAGCATCAACTATGTTCTCTCCAAGAACACTCAAGAGCGCAGCCTTAAACAAGGTATCCATTTTCTGAAAAGCTTGTGCCTGTTGGGCATCTTGCTCTCCTTCATGTTTGCCAAGAGTGGCGTCATAGCAACTCATGGTTTGAAACCATAAGACTGCTCTCACGCGTCACCTCTTATAGTGGATACCCTCAAACATAGGAGGTCTCATGGAAGCAGCAAAACCACTTGGGGTAAATTGCTTATAATAAGGTTTTTGGATTGTTGGAAATATGAGCAATTTACCGAATGATTTTATTAATAAAAATACTAGATAAAGCATGACTAAAATAACAAATATAAAGCAAGTCATGCATTCTGACAGAGAGAAGGTAAACTTTGTCCGCATATATGAACCTGAGGTAAACACATCTAGAACAGACACTAGATGAAGTTGCTTAAACGAAACAGAACCTAACATGCGTAGGACGAAGTCGAAGCGAACAGCCAGCAGCCGAAGGGCTGCACCGTTCGTATTCAAACTCCACTATCGCAAAAACTTTTCAGCTTCCGTGTGACCTTTCGTATACCCGTAGTGCGTGGCAAAAATTTAGACATCGGCTCGGCTCATTCCCGCAACCCGCGTCGCGTCGTGACGAGGCGTGGCGTGGCGAGGCGGGCGGCGGAGGAGGAGCGCGCGTGGATATCCCTCTTGTTCTCATGCTCATACAAGTGGGGAAGGAGCCTCCCTTATAAAGAGGTCCAACTCCCTCTAAACTAGCAAGGTGGGACTAAACTTTAGTTCCACCTGTTGCCTTGCACGAATGGGCTGCGTGGGCCTCTAGGATTTATAGGAATTTCTGAAACTGCTATTGGGCTAGGCCCAAAATAGACAAAATTCCAGCAATCCCCCACCAGATCCCAGAGGCACACAAAATTTGCCTTTGATTCCAAAACACTGTTTTATATACCGGTACTGCAGTGGAGACTGTTAAGTTGAACTTCCACCTAGAACTCTATGCTACACTAGTAAGCAACTTGAACAGTGGACTGGGCCTTGAACTGCAAGTTTTCTGCGAATCTAGCTTCACATAAAGCCTTGATCGATACGTGGCTACCGTGGGTCTTCCCCGCGGGTGGAGCTTATGCGTCATACTCCGTGACCTTTCATGAGTTTACTAGAGAGAACCCTACTCTCATAGATTGCGACGTTTAACAATCAGACTCATATAGGTGCGTTCTTCAAAAGATGTTCTACAGGACAACATCTCTGCTTCAAAGAACCACTTAGAACACATTAAGATATACATCAACCTGCCATGCAGATTAAGAGAGTATTGCATCTTCATGGAGTGGTATTTTTACAGTAAGGATACTCTCCTCTCAGTTGACCAACAGCTTGTCTTCCACATCTGATTCACGGGATCTCCGATCACAAAGAATAGGTTACCACTGTGAACAACTCATATTGTGGGTCTCATTCCCATCTCCCTCGATGCATTATCTATCACATTGCGTGATAGACCCTTAGTAAAAGGATCTGCCAGATTTTTAGACGTTTGGATATAGTCCAATGCCATAACTCCGGAGTTTCTCATTTTCCTGACAGACTTTAACCTTCTCTAAACATGTCTTGATGACTTCATGTTATCCTTTGAGCTGCTCACTTTAGTGATCACAGTTTGATTGTCACAGTTCATAAGGATACCCGGTACAGGTTTCTCAACTACCGGCAAGTCATTTAAGAGCCGACGAAGCCAATCTGCTTCGACCGTAGCTGTATCTAGCGCTGTGAGTTCTGCTTCCATTGTTGACCTCATTAAGATGGTCTGCTTGCAAGACTTCCAAGAAACAGCGCCACCTCCATGAGTGAATACATAACCGCTCGTGGCCTTTATCTCATCAGTATCTGAGATCCAGTTTGAGTCACTATACCCTTCAAGCACCTTTGGATGCCCAGTGTAGTGAATTCCATAATTCGCAGTGCCTTTCAAATAACGCAAAACTCTCTCTAGAGCTTTCCAATGCACATCTCCTGGTTTTGAAACAAACCGACTCAGTTTGCTAACAGCAAAAGAGAAGTCAGGTCTTGTAGCACTGGCTAAGTACATAAGAGAGCCAATAATCTGAGAATACTTCAATTGATCTCTAGCAATTCTTCGATTCTTTCGAAGCAGCACGCTAGCATCATATGGTGTTGGAGAGGGCTTGCAGTCACTATAGCCAAAGCGACTCAAGATCTTTTCCACATAGTGAGATTGAAGCAATGTAATCCCACCATCATCATCTCTCAACAACTTGATGTTCAGAATGACATCAGCCACTCCTAAATCCTTCATCTCAAAACAGCGAGATAGGAAATCCTTGACCTCCTTAATAACATTCAGATTTGTTCCGAAAATCAGTATGTCATCAACATACAAGCAGAGCATAACTCCCTCGCCCCCACCATGGCGATAGTACACACATTTGTCAGCTTCGTTCACAACAAATCCTGCAGCTGTTAGAGTTCTTTCGGACTTCTCATGCCACTGTTTGGGTGCTTGCTTGAGTCCATACAAAGACTTCATCAACTTGCACACTTTCCCTTCCTGACCATCTATTACAAACCCATTTGGTTGTTCCATATAAATTTCCTCATCCAACTCTCCATTTAGGAAAGCAGTCTTAACATCCATTTGATGAAGGAGAAGACCATCTGAGGCAGCTAGTGAAAGTAGAACTCGAATAGTGGTCAGTCGAGCCACAGGTGAGTAAGTATCAAAGAAGTCTTCACCTTCCTTTTGGGTATAATCCTTAGCCACGAGCCGAGCCTTGTACTTTTCTATAGTACCATCAGTCCTAAGCTTCTTCTTGAATACCCATTTGCATCCTATAGGTTTGCACCCATAAGGACGATCAGTTATCTCCCAGGTTTCATTCGCCAAGATAGAATCCATCTCGCTATGAACCGCTTCCTTCCAGTAGTCAACATCTTCCGATGCATAGGCCTCCGAAATAGAACTGTGAGTGTCATCTATGAGATACACAAGAAAATCATCACCAAAAGACTTTGCAGTCCTCTGTCTCTTGCTCCTAGTAGGAACTTCATTGTTCTCCTCCACAGGACTTTCAAAGTGTTCCATCGAAATGGCAGGTTCAGTAATTGTAACCGGTTCCTGATTCGATGAACTAGGCATCTCCTGATTAGATGAGGTAGCCATATCCTTCATGGGAAAGATATCTTCAAAGAAAGTCGCATCATTCGACTCCATGATCGTACCGACATGCATGTCAGATACCTCAGATTTTACAACCAAGAATATATAGCCTATGCTATGAAAAGCATATCCTAAGAATACACAATCCACAGTTTTTGGTCCCAACTTCCGCTTCTTTGGGATTGGCACATTGACTTTCGCCCAACAACCCCAGGTTCGCAGATAAGAGAGCTTTAACCTTTTCTTCTCCCATTCCTCGAATGGAGTTATCTCTTTGTTCTTTGTGGGAACTCAGTTTAGGACATGACAAGCAGTCAATATCGCCTCCCCCCACCATGCCTTGGAGAGACCCGATGTGTCTAACATGGCGTTAACCAAATCAGTTAGAGTACGGTTCTTTCTTTCGGCCACCCCATTTGACTAAGGTGAGTAGGGAGGCGTCCTCTCATGGATTATACCATGTTCCACACAAAAAGCATCAAATTCATTGGAAAAATACTCTCCACCACAGTCGGACCTAAGCCTCTTGATTTTTCAATCAAGTTGGTTTTCCACTTCAGCTTTATAGATCTTGAAAAAGTTCAAAGCCTCATCCTTAGATTTCAGAAGATACACACGGCAGTATCTAGTGGAGTCGTCAATTAACATCATGAAATATTTCTTTCCACCTTTTGTCAATACACCATTCATTTCACATAGATCTGAATGTATAAGTTCTAGTGGTGCAAGATTTCTCGTCTCCGCAGTCACGTGAGACTTACGAGGTTGCTTAGCTTGCACACACACTTGACACTTAGATCCCTTGACAGTGGTGAAACTAGGGATTAAGTTCAACTTCGCTAGTCGCGACATGCAACCAAAGTTAACATGACAATGACGTGAATGCCACACATTTGATTCACTATTGTTGCAAATATGATTAACAACTTTATTGCAAACGTCTGATAAGGATAATTGAAATAGGCCTCCTGACTCATAGCCTTTACCAACAAAGGTTCCATACTTGGATATTACAAATTTATTCGACTCAAAGACAAGCTTATAGCCATCTCTACACAGAAGAGATCCTCTAACAAGATTTTTATTGACGGAGGGGACATAATGCACGTTCTTCAGCCGCACGATCTTCCCCGAAGTAAACTTCAGATCGACCGTGCCAACACCACGAACAGAAGCACTTGAACCGTTGCCCATCAGCACGGTTGAAGTCCCTGCGGTCTGATAAGACGAAAACATGGAAATATCACCGCATACATGCACATTAGCACCCGTGTCAATCAACCAGTCAGGAGAATGACATAGTGAAAGAATAGTGGAAAATATACCATACCCAGCATCCTTCATGTCAGTGTCTCCACTGAGAACATTAACGGTCTTGCCGCCTTTCCCAGGATGACGCTTGTCATAGCGATTAGGGCAACTAGGAGCCCAATGATCAGGATCTCCACACAGATGACAAGCACCTTTCTTCTTGCCATTCTTCTTCTTGAAGTTCGTGTGTTGCACAACCTTGTTCTTCCCATCAAACTTTGCTTTACCATCAAACTTGCCCTTGTTCTTGTACTTGTGGGGCTGGAAGTTCTGCTTCTATACCACATTGGCACTAGATCCTCCCTCAATACCTTGAGCACGTGTGTCCTTTGCTCTCGCCTTTTCTTCCACATCAAGAGTACCAATGAGATCCGGAACGGAAAACTCCTCTCTCTTATGTTTCAGTAAGGTAGCAAAGTTCCTCCATGAAGGAGGAAGCTTAGTGATGATACTCCCGGCAACAAACTTGTCCGGTAGCATGCAATTGAAGTGCTCAAGTTCTCTAGCAAATGACTGTATCTCATGAGCCTGCTCAACCACGGAGCGCTCTTCAGTCATCCTGTAATCATAGAATTTCTCCATGATGTACAGCTCAGTGCCGGCCTCCGAGACCCCAAACTTGGCCTCGAGTGCGTCCCACATATCTTTTCCATTATCAATTGACGCATAAGCATCAACTATGTTCTCTCCAAGAACACTCAAGAGCGCATCCTTAAACAAGGTCTCCATGTTCTGAAAAGCTTGTGCCTGTTGGGCATCTTGCTCTCCTTCAGGTTTGCCAAGAGTGGCGTCATAGCAACTCATGGTTTGACACCATAAGACTGCTCTCACGTGCCACCTCTTATAGTGGATACCCTCAAACATAGGAGGTCTCATGGAAGCAGCAAAACCACTTGGGGTAAATTGCCTATAATAAGGTTTTTGGATTGTTGGAAATATGAGCAATTTACCGAATGATTTTATTAATAAAAATACTGGACAAAGCATGACTAAAATAACAAATATAAAGCAAGTCATGCATTCTGACAGAGAGAAGGTAAACTTCGTCCGCATATATGAACTTGAGGTAAACACATCTAGAACAGACACTAGATGAAGTTGCTTAAACGAAACAGAACCTAACATGCGTAGGGAAGAAACTAGAGCCAAGAACTGTAGGATGACTTCTAACAGAAAGGAGAAGAACACGTACGGCACAGCAGTAGCAGAAGCGCTGGAGTTGGGGTCGGTGTCCTCGCCTGTCATGTCGTCGAGGAGGTCGTGGACATCGGGGAAGAAATCATCGTCGGGGAAGTAGTCGTCGGCGACCGACCCGTCCATGATGAAGAAGCCAGTAGTCGTGCTGAGCGCTCCCCAAAAACCTTATCACCCTTCTCCCGTACAGGACTCAAAAGGTGCGGTCTCGGAGGCCTACTGTCTCGCCCGGCGGTGCACGCCGCAAGCCGGGATGAGGAAGAATGTAGTAGCAGCGCAGTGCTCAGGAACTTGTGGCGACAGGAGGAAGAGATTCTGGTGCGTCTCTCTGGGAGGAGCGACCTCCCTTTTATAGGCGCAAGAGAAGGAGGCGAGAGGGCAGCGACGGAAGGTGAAACGAAGAGACGAAGTCGAAGCGAACAGCCAGCAGCCGAAGGGCTGCACCGTTCATATTCAAACTCCACTATCGCAAAAACTTTTCAGCTTCCGTGTGACCTTTCGTATACCCGTAGTGCGTGGCAAAAATTTAGACATCGGCTCGGCTCATTCCCGCAACCTGTGGTGCGTCGTGACGAGGCGTGGCGTGGCGAGGCGGGCGGCGGAGGAGGAGCGCGCGTGGATATCCCTCTTGTTCTCATGCTCATACAAGTGGGGAAGGATCCTCCCTTATAAAGAGGTCCAACTCCCTCTAAACTAGCAAGGTGGGACTAAACTTTAGTTCCACCTCTTGCCTTGCACGAATGGGCTGCGTGGGCCTCTAGGATTTATAGGAATTTCTGAAACTGCTATTGGGCTAGGCCCAAAATAGACAAAATTCCAGCAATCCCCCACCAGATCCCAGAGGCACACAAAATTTGCCTTTGGTTCCAAAACACTGTTTTATATACCGGTACTGCAGTGGAGACTGTTAAGTTGAACTTCCACCTAGAACTCTATGCTACACTAGTAAGCAACTTGAACAGTGGACTGGGCCTTGAACTGCAAGTTTTCTGTGAATCTAGCTTCACATAAAGCCTTGACCGATACGTGGCTACCGTGGGTCTTCCCCGCGGGTGGAGCTTATGCGTCATACTCCGTGACCTTTCATGAGTTTACTAGAGAGAACCCTACTCTCATAGATTGCAACGTTTAACAATCAGACTCATATAGGTGCGTTCTTCAAAAGATGTTCTGCAGGACAACATCTCTGCTTCAAAGAGCCACTTAGAACACATTAAGATATACATCAACCTGCCATGCAGATTAGGAGAGTATTGTATCTTCATGGAGTGGTATTTTTACAGTAAGGATACTCTCCTCTCAGTTGACCAACAACTTGTCTTCCACATCTGATTCACGGGATCTCCGATCACAAAGAATAGGTTACCACTGTGAACAACTCATATTGTGGGTCTCATTCCCATCTCCCTCGATGCATTATCTGTCACATTGCGTGATAGACCCTTAGTAAAAGGTTCTGCCAGAGTTTTAGACGTTTGGATATAGTCCAATGCAATAACTCTGGAGTTTTTCATTTTCCTGACAGACTTTAACCTTCTCTGAACATGTCTTGATGACTTCATGTTATCCTTTGAGCTGCTCACTTTAGTGATCACAGTTTGATTGTCACAGTTCATAAGGATACCCGGTACAGGTTTCTCAACTACCGGCAAGTCATTCAAGAGCCGGCGAAGCCAATCTGCTTCGACCGTAGCTGTATCTAGCGCTGTGAGTTCTGCTTCCATTGTTGACCTCGTTAAGATGGTCTGCTTGCAAGACTTCCAAGAAACAGCGCCACCTCCATGAGTGAATACATAACCGCTCGTGGCCTTTATCTCATCAGCATCTGAGATCCAGTTTGAGTCACTATACCCTTCAAGCACCTTTGGATGCCCAGTGTAGTGAATTCCATAATTCGCAGTGCCTTTCAAATAACGCAAAACTCTCTCTAGAGCTTTCCAATGCACATCTCCTGGTTTTGAAACAAACCGACTCAGTTTGCTAACAGCAAAAGAGATGTCAAGTCTTGTAGCACTGGCTAAGTACATAAGCGAGCCAATAATCTGAGAATACTTCAATTGATCTCTAGCAATTCTTCGATTCTTTCGAAGCAGCACGCTAGCATCATATGGTGTTGGAGAGGGCTTGCAGTCACTATAGCCAAAGCGACTCAAGATCTTTTCCACATAGTGAGATTGAAGCAATGTAATCCCACCATCATCATCTCTCAACAACTTGATGTTCAGAATGACATCAGCCACTCCTAAATCCTTCATCTCAAAACAGCGAGATAGGAAATCCTTGACCTCCTTAATAACATTCAGATTTGTTCCGAAAATCAGTATGTCATCAACATACAAGCAGAGCATAACTCCCTCGCCCCCACCATGGCGATAGTACACACATTTGTCAGCTTCGTTCACAACAAATCCTGCAGCTGTTAGAGTTCTTTCGGACTTCTCATGCCACTGTTTGGGTGCTTGCTTGAGTCCATACAAAGACTTCATCAACTTGCACACTTTCCCTTCCTGACCATCTATTACAAACCCATTTGGTTGTTCCATATAAATTTCCTCATCCAACTCTCCATTTAGGAAAGCAGTCTTAACATCCATTTGATGAAGGAGAAGACCATGTGAGGCAGCTAGTGAAAGTAGAACTCGAATAGTGGTCAGTCGAGCCACAGGTGAGTAAGTATCAAAGAAGTCTTCACCTTCCTTTTGGGTATAATCCTTAGCCACGAGCCGAGCCTTGTACTTTTCTATAGTACCATCAGGCCTAAGCTTCTTCTTGAATACCCATTTGCATCCTATAGGTTTGCACCCATAAGCACGATCAGTTATCTCCCAGGTTTCATTCGCCAAGATAGAATCCATCTCGCTACGAACCACTTCCTTCCAATAGTCAGCATCTTCCGATGCATAGGCCTCCGAAATAGAACTAGGAGTGTCATCTATGAGCTACACAAGAAAATCATCACCAAGAGACTTTGCAGTCCTCTGTCTCTTGCTCCTAGTAGGAACTTCATTGTTCTCCTCCACAGGACTTTCAAAGTGTTCCATCGAAATGGCAGGTTCAGTAATTGTAACCGGTTCCTGATTCGATGAACTAGGCATCTCCTGATTAGATGAGGTAGCCATATCCTTCATGGGAAAGATATCTTCAAAGAAAGTCGCATCATTCGACTCCATGATCGTACCGACATGCATGTCAGATACCTCAGATTTTACAACCAAGAATCTATAGCCTATGCTATGAAAAGCATATCCCAGGAAAACACAATCCACAGTTTTTGGTCCCGGCTTCTGCTTCTTTGGGATTGGCACATTGACTTTTGCCAAACAACCCCAGGTTCGCAGATAAGAGAGCTTTAACCTTTTCTTCTCCCATTCCTCGAATGGAGTTATCTCTTTGTTCTTTGTGGGAACTCGGTTTAGGACATGACAAGCAGTCAATATCGCCTTCCCCCACCATGCCTTGGAGAGACCCGATGTGTCTAACATGGCGTTAACCAAATCAGTTAGAGTACGATTCTTTCTCTCGGCCACCCCATTTGACCGAGGTGAGTAGGGAGGCATCCTCTCATGGATTATACCATGTTCCGCACAAAAAGCATCAAATTCATTGGAAAAATACTCTCCACCACGGTCGGACCTAAGCCTCTTGATTTTTCGATCAAGTTGGTTTTCCACTTCAGCTTTATAGATCTAGAAAAAGTTCAAAGCCTCATCCTTAGATTTCAGAAGATACACACGGCAGTATCTAGTGGAGTCATCAATTAACGTCATGAAATATTTCTTTCCACCTTTTGTCAAGACACCATTCATTTCACATAGATCTGAATGTATAAGTACTAGTGGTGCAAGATTTCTCGTCTCTGCAGTCACGTGAGACTTATGAGGTTGCCTAGCTTGCACACACACTTGACACTTAGATCCCTTGACAGTGGTGAAACTAGGATTAAGTTCAACTTTGCTAGTCGCGACATGCAACCAAAGTTAACATGACAAAGACGTGAATGCCACACATTTGATTCACTATTGTTGCAAATATGATTAACAACTTTATTGCAAACGTCTGATAAGGATAAACGAAACAGGCCTCCTGACTCATAGCCTTTACCAACAAAGGTTCCATACTTGGATATTACAAATTTATTCAACTCAAAGACAAGCTTATAGCCATCTCTACACAGAAGAGATCCGCTAACAAGATTTTTATTGACGGAGGGGACATAATGCACGTTCTTCAGCCGCACGATCTTCCCCGAAGTAAACTTCAGATCGACCGTGCCAACACCACGAACAGAAGCACTTGAACCGTTGCCCATCAGCATGGTTGAAGTCCCTGCGGTCTGATAAGACGAAAACATGGAAATATCACCGCATACATGCACATTAGCACCCCTGTCAATCAACCAGTCATGAGAATGACATACCGAAAGAATATTGGGAAATATACCATACCCAGCATCCTTCATGTCAGTGTCTCCAATGACAACATTAACGGTCTTGCAGCCTTTCCCAGGGTGACGCTTGTCATAGCGATTAGGGAAACTAGGAGCCCAATGATCAGGATCTCCACACACATGACAAGCACCTTTCTTCTTGCCATTCTTCTTCTTGAAGTTTGTGTGTTGCACAGCCTTGTTCTTCTCATCAAACTTTGCTTTACCATCAAACTTGCCCTTGTTCTTGAACTTGTGGGGCTGGAAGTTCTGCTTCTGTACCACATTGGCACTAGATCCTCCCTCAATACCTCGAACACGTGTGTCCTTTGCTCTCGCATTTTCTTCCACATCAAGAGTACCAATGAGATCCGGAACGGAAAACTCCTGTCTCTTATGTTTCAGTAAGGTAGCAAAGTTCCTCCATGAAGGAGGAAGCTTAGTGATGATACCCCCGGCAACAAACTTGTCCGGTAGCATGCAATTGAAGTGCTCAAGTTCTCTAGAAAATGACTGTATCTCATGAGCCTGCTCAACCACGGAGCGCTCTTCAGTCATCCTGTAATCATAGAATTGCTCCATGATGTACACATCAGTGCCGACAACCGAGACCCCAAACTTGGCCTCGAGTGCGTCCCACATATCTTTTCCATTATCAATTGACGCATAAGCATCAACTATGTTCTCTCCAAGAACACTCAAGAGCGCAGCCTTAAACAAGGTATCCATTTTCTGAAAAGCTTGTGCCTGTTGGGCATCTTGCTCTCCTTCAGGTTTGCCAAGAGTGGCGTCATAGCAACTCATGGTTTGAAACCATAAGACTGCTCTCACGCGTCACCTCTTATAATGGATACCCTCAAACATAGGAGGTCTCATGGAAGCAGCAAAACCACTTGGGGTAAATTGCTTATAACAAGGTTTTTGGATTGTTGGAAATATGAGCAATTTACCGAATGATTTTATTAATAAAAATACTAGATAAAGCATGACTAAAATAACAAATATAAAGCAAGTCATGCATTCTGACAGAGAGAAGGTAAACTTCGTCCGCATATATGAACTTGAGGTAAACACATCTGGAACAGACACTAGATGAAGTTGCTTAAACGAAACAGAACCTAACATGCGTAGGGCAGAAACTAGCGATGGAAGGTGAAATGAAGAGACGAAGTCGAAGCGAACAGCCAGCAGCCAAAGGGCTGCACCGTTCGTATTCAAACTCCACTATCGCAAAAATTTTTCAGCTTTCGTGTGACCTTTCGTATACCCGTAGTGTGTGGCAAAAATTTAGACATCGGCTCGGCTCATTCCCGCAACCCGCGGCACGGCGCGTCGTGACGAGGCGTGGCGGGCGGCGGAGGAGGAGCACGCGTGGATATCCCTCTTGTTCTCATGCTCATACAAGTGGGGAAGGAGCCTCCCTTATAAAGAGGTCCAACTCCCTCTAAACTAGCAAGGTGGGACTAAACTTTAGTTCCACCTCTTTCCTTGCACGAATGGGCTGCGTGGGCCTCTAGGATTTATAGGAATTTCTGAAACTGCTATTGGGCTAGGCCCAAAATAGACAAAATTCCAGCAATCCCCCACCAGATCCCAGAGGCACACAAAATTTGCCTTTGGTTCCAAAACACTGTTTTATATACCGGTACTGCAGTGGAGACTGTTAAGTTGAACTTCCACCTAGAACTCTATGCTACACTAGTAAGCAACTTGAACATTGGACTGGGCCTTGAACTGCAAGTTTTCTTCGAATCTAGCTTCACATAAAGCCTTGACCGATACGTGGCTACCGTGGGTCTTCCCCGCGGGTGGAGCTTATGCGTCATACTCCGTGACCTTTCATGAGTTTACTAGAGAGAACCCTACTCTCATAGATTGCGACGTTTAACAATCAGACTCATATAGGTGCGTTCTTCAAAAGATGTTCTGCAGGACAACGTCTCTGCTTCAAAGAGCCACTTAGAACACATTAAGATATACATCAACCTGCCATGCAGATTAGGAGAGTATTGCATCTTCATGGAGTGGTATTTTTACAGTAAGGATACTCTCCTCTCAGTTGACCAACAGCTTGTCTTCCACATCTGATTCACGGGATCTCCGATCACAAAGAATAGGTTACCACTGTAAACAACTCATATTGTGGGTCTCATTCCCATCTCCCTCGATGCATTATCTATCACATTGCGTGATAGACCCTTAGTAAAAGGATCTGCCAGATTTTTAGACGTTTGGATATAGTCCAATGCAATAACTCCGGAGTTTTTCATTTTCCTGACAGACTTTAACCTTCTCTAAACATGTCTTGATGACTTCATGTTATCCTTTGAGCTGCTCACTTTAGTGATCACAGTTTGATTTTCACAGTTCATAAGGATACCCGGTACAGGTTTATCAACTACCGGCAAGTCATTCAAGAGCCGGCGAAGCCAATCTGCTTCGACCGTAGATGTATCTGGTACTGTGAGTTCTGCTTCCATTGTTGACCTCGTTAAGATGGTCTGCTTGCAAGACTTCCAAGAAACAGCGCCACCTACATGAGTGAATACATAACCGCTCGTGGCCTTTATTTCATCAGCATCTGAGATCCAGTTTGAGTCACTATACCCTTCAAGCACCTTTGGATGCCCAGTGTAGTGAATTTCATAATTCGCAGTGCCTTTCAAATAACGCAACACTCTCTCTAGAGCTTTCCAATGCACATCTCCTGGTTTTGAAACAAACCGACTCAGTTTGCTAACAGCAAAAGAGATGTCAGGTCTTGTAGCACTGGCTAAGTACATAAGCGAGCCAAAAATCTGAGAATACTTCAATTGATCTCTAGCAATTCTTCGATTCTTTCGAAGCAGCACGCTAGCATCATATGGTGTTGGAGAGGGCTTGCAGTCACTATAGCCAAAGCGACTCAAGATCTTTTCCACATAGTGAGAGTGAAGCAATGTAATCCCACCATCATCATCTCTCAACAACCTGATGTTCAGAATGACATCAGCCACTCCTAAATCCTTCATCTCAAAACAGCGAGATAGGAAATCCGTGACCTCCTTAATAACATTCAGATTTGTTCCGAAAATCAGTATGTCATCAACATACAAGCAAAGAATAACTCCCTCGCCCCCACCATGGCGATAGTACACACATTTGTCAGCTTCGTTCACAACAAATCCTGCAACTGCTAGAGTTCTTTCGAACTTCTCATGCCACTGTTTGGGTGCTTGCTTGAGTCCATACAAAGACTTCAGCAACTTGCACACTTTCCCTTCCTGACCATCTATTACAAACCCATCTGGTTGTTCCATATAAATTTCCTCATCCAACTCTCCATTTAGGAAAGCAGTCTTAACATCCATTTGATGAACGAGAAGACCATCTGAGGCAGCTAGTGAAAGTAGAACTCGAATAGTGGTCAGTCGAGCCACAGGTGAGTAAGTATCAAAGAAGTCTTCACCTTCCTTTTGGGTATAACCCTTAGCCACGAGCCGAGACTTGTACTTTTCTATAGTACCATCAGGCCTAATCTTCTTCTTGAATACCCATTTGCATCCTATAGGTTTGCACCCATAAGGACGATCAGTTATCTCCCAGGTTTCATTCGCCAAGATAGAATCCATCTCGCTACGAACCGCTTCCTTCCAGTAGTCAGCATCTTCCGATGCATAGGCCTCCGAAATAGAACTGGGAGTGTCATCTATGAGATACAGAAGAAAATCATCACCAAAAGACTTTGCAGTCCTCTGTCTCTTGCTCCTAGTAGGAACTTCATTGTTCTCCTCCACAGGACTTTCAAAGTGTTCCATCGAAATGGCAGGTTCAGTAATTGTAACCGGTTCCTGATTCGATGAACTAGACATCTCCTGATTAGATGAGGTAGCAATATCCTTCATGGGAAAGATATCTTCAAAGAAAGTCGCATCATTCGACTCCATGATCGTACCGACATGCATGTCAGATACCTCAGATTTTACAACCAAGAATCTATAGCCTGTGCTATGAAAAGCATATCCCAGAAAAACACAATCCATAGTTTTTGGTCCCAGCTTCCGCTTCTTTGGGATTGGCACATTGACTTTTGCCAAACAACCCCAGGTTCGCAGATAAGATAGCTTTAACCTTTTCTTCTCCCATTCCTCGAATGGAGTTATCTCTTTGTTCTTTGTGGGAACTCGCTTTAGGACATGACAAGCAGTCAATATCGCCTCCCCCCACCATGCCTTGGAGAGACCCGATGTGTCTAACATGGCATTAACCAAATCAGTTAGAGTACGGTTCTTTCTTTCGACCACTCCATTTGGCTGAGGTGAGTAGGGAGGCGTCCTCTCATGGATTATACCATGTTCCGCACAAAAAACATCAAATTCATTGGAAAAATACTCTCCACCACGGTCGGACCTAAGCCTCTTGATTTTTCGATCAAGTTGGTTTTCCACTTCAGCTTTATAGATCTTGAAAAAGTTCAAAGCCTCATCCTTAGATTTCAGAAGATACACACGGCAGTATCTAGTGGAGTCGTCAATTAACGTCATGAAATATTTCTTTCCACCTTTTGTCAATACACCATTCATTTCACATAGATCTGAATGTATAAGTTCTAGTGGTGCAAGATTTCTCGTCTCCGCAGTCACGTGAGACTTACGAGGTTGCTTAGCTTGCACACACACTTGACACTTACATCCCTTGACAGTGGTGAAACTAGGGATTAAGTTCAACTTCGCTAGTCGCGACATGCAACCAAAGTTAACATGATAAAGACGTGAATGCCACACATTTGATTCACTATTGTTGCAAATATGATTAACAACTTTATTGCAAACGTCTGATAAGGATAAACGAAACAGGCCTCCTGACTCATAGCCTTTACCAACAAAGGTTCCATGCTTGGATATTACAAATTTATTCGACTCAAAGACAAGCTTATAGCCATCTCTACACAGAAGAGATCCGCTAACAAGATTTTTATTGACGGAGGGGACATAATGCACGTTCTTCATCCGCACGATCTTCCCCGAAGTAAACTTCAGATCGACCGCGCCAACACCATGAACAGAAGCACTTGAACCGTTGCCCATCAGCACGGTTGAAGTCCCTGCGGTCTGATAAGACGAAAACATGGAAATATCACCGCATACATGCACATTAGCACCCGTGTCAATCAACCAGTCAGGAGAATGACATACTGAAAGAATAGTGGGAAATATACCATACCCAGCATCCTTCATGTCAGTGTCTCCAATGAAAACATTAACGGTCTTGCCGCCTTTCCTAGGATGATGCTTGTCATAGCGATTAGGGCAACTAGGAGCCCAATGATCAGGATCTCCACACACATGACAAGCACCTTTCTTCTTGCCATTCTTCTTCTTGAAGTTCGTATGTTGCACAGCCTTGTTCTTCCCATTAAACTTTGCTTTACCATCAAACTTGCCCTTGTTCTTGAACTTGTGGGGCTGGAAGTTCTGCTTCTGTACCACATTGGCACTAGATCCTCCCTCAATACCTCGAGCACGTGTGTCCTTTGCTCTCGCCTTTTCTTCCACATCAAGAGTACCAATGAGATCCGGAACGGAAAACTCCTATCTCTTATGTTTCAGTAAGGTAGCAAAGTTCCTCCATGAAGGAGGAAGCTTAGTGATGATACCCCCGGCAACAAACTTGTCCGGTAGCATGCAATTGAAGTGCTCAAGTTCTCTAGCAAATGACTGTATCTCATGAGCCTCCTCAACCACGGAGTGCTCTTCAGTCATCCTGTAATCATAGAATTGCTCCATGATGTACAGCTCAGTGCCGGCATCCGAGACCCCAAACTTGGCCTCGAGTGCGTCCCACATATCTTTTCCATTATCAATTGACGCATAAGCATCAACTATGTTCTCTCCAAGAACACTCAAGAGCGCAGCCTTAAACAAGGTATCCATTTTCTGAAAAGCTTTTGCCTGTTGGGCATCTTGCTCTCCTTCAGGTTTGCCAAGAGTGGCGTCATAGCAACTCATGGTTTGAAACCATAAGACTGCTCTCACGCACCACCTCTTATAGTGGATACCCTCAAACATAGGAGGTCTCATGGAAGCAGCAAAACCACTTGGGGTAAATTGCCTATAATAAGGTTTTTGGATTGTTGGAAATATGAGCAATTTACCGAATGATTTTATTAATAAAAATACTAGATAAAGCATGACTAAAATAACAAATATAAAGCAAGTCATGCATTCTGACAGAGAGAAGGTAAACTTTGTTCGCATATATGAACTTGAGGTAAACACATCTAGAACAGACACTAGATGAAGTTGCTTAAACGAAACAGAACCTAACATGCGTAGGGCAGAAACTAGCGACGGAAGGTGAAACGAAGAGACGAAGTCGAAGCGAACATCTAGCAGCCGAAGGGCTGCACCGTTCGTATTCAAACTCCACTATCGCAAAAACTTTTCAGCTTCCGTGTGACCTTCCGTATACCCGTAGTGCGTGGCACAAATTTAGACATCAGCTCGGCTCATTCCCGCAACGCGTGGATATCCCTCTTGTTCTCATGCTCATACAAGTGGGGAAGGAGCCTCCCTTATAAAGAGGTCCAACTCCCTCTAAACTAGCAAGGTGGGACTAAACTTTAGTTCCACCTCTTGCCTTACACGAATGGGGCCTCTAGGATTTATAGGAATTTCTGAAACTGCTATTGGGCTAGGCCCAAAATAGACAAAATTCCAGCATGGGCACCTACCGTCTCATAGTGTTGCCTCTCCTCCCCATGGATAGGGATCACACCGGCGCCGACCAGAGCACAGACTTCTCGTCGTTCATGCTCTCGCAGACAAACATGTAGCATGTCACAAAGACAATACACCTCTTTGAGTGGTTCATGATTGACGGCCTTAGCCGAGATGCCATACAATGGCGAATGGTGTAGATCCGTGGAAAATCATGGCCAGTGATCCAGAGATAAATCAATTCTTCAACGTTCGCGTGGCGGCCGGTACCCATTTTGCAATGAACCGCATCTTCATCAACAACGACAAGGCTTTCGAGGGGGTGCCTCGATAAATGATGTCGCTGTCGGACTGGCACAACAGCGATGGCAATCGCCATGGGCTTCCTGCACATCAAGTGCTCGGTACCGGACCACCCTAATGTGATCAATTCCATCTCAACCGACGACACGGTTGAGTACACAATGATGGGTGTGTTGTTGCTACCACACTATGTTTCTTTTGGGTGAAGTTTTTCTTATGAACTATTCAATCAAGTTCTGTAAGTGTTGGTTGTACGTAGTACAAGCTACATGAACGGAACAACGAGGATAGTATAAACATATTAGCACTGTGCAAGAATGTGATCTCCAAACCCGAGGGAAAGTGATCAATGTGGAATCGCCGGGTCTCCTTCCAAAGCCATGTTCGAATCCTAGGCTGATCTGATGATGATGTTCATGATATCGGGCAAGGATCGTGATGAGCATGAGTGGCTCAAGATATTCATGGGTGCAGCTGTGCAGGGTTCAATCACTACAAGACGTGGCCTATTATGGGATGCATGGCCATCAGATGTATCCTTAGCTAGCCACATAATAGTTGCTATGACACCACACAAGGGTGAAACTAGAGCGAATGCCCAGTGTGTCAACCAACATGAAACTATTGGGTCAAACCAAATAACAACAGTGCTAAGCAGTGACTCAATATGAGATTAGTTAGCGCAAAATCATTGTTTTTCAACCAAAGTCAACTCTAACATGACGGCTATGTCCTTGGCCTTAGAGGGCAGCCTGGTAAATGTAGCTCCCGCTTGCGTAGGGTCTGGGGAAGGGTCCGGCCACTTTGAGTCTATTGTACACAACCTTTCCCTATATTTCTGCAAGAGGCTGTTTTCAGGACGCGAACCCATGACCTTATGGTCACAAGGCAACAGCTTTACCTCATGATCCTTGGCCTCAGAGTATAAATATTATTATGTACTAGATGATGCCTCATATGTTGCTACGAGAATTATTAACAAATAACTTGATGTTTAAAAACATGAGAAAGTTTATGAAGCATTGTATAAGTTGATGATATATACTTTGTTTGAAAGAAACATTGTTTAGAGTAAGCATCTACAGAAAATTTGATGAAAAAGCTAAAAGTGTGTGATTTGTTTTGTGTTAATTATTACCTTGACAGTATATCAGAGAGGCAATATAAGACGAAAAGAACATTGAGTTGAGATAGTAGAGACATCTCAACCCTTGGCTAATCCTAAAACAACGATAGCAACTACATATGTGCATTCATATAAAAACATAGCTCGCATAGAAAAATAAAACTCGAGTTCACTCATAATTAGTTTTTCAATATAGAAAAAGAAGGTCGCTTATACATCATCAGACCCAATGTTGAGTAAATTATGATTCTCTACGGATCAACCATGTGCAGTGTACTGCAACCATTCACCACAATATACCACTGTTTCAAATAGCCCGCTATAGCTTCGCTATAGCACGCTATAGCGTTTACAAAAGGTCTTGCGCTAAGAGACTTCGGTCCAAACAAATGAACAAACATTTTAAATAGCGCGCTATAGCTCCGCTATAGCATTTGAAAGAGGTCCGGCGCTAAGATGCTTAGCGCGCTATTTAAAACTTTGCAATATACCCAGGTAGCTCTTATTCTTTTTGTTTGTCTTGTCTGGTCCACAGCCATGCCTGCTTCCCCATTCGTTAAAGCTTAGTCCCGTCTTAAAAGAAGTTTGATTAGCTTCATCGTTTGTGCAATGGAACCGAATTGGAATTAAAAGGTTGCTTGGAACACTGAAGGTTCTTGGAAATGGAGGCATCTAGCACAATTCTATGGCGTTTAGGGAGCAAAAGGGACATAGACAGGAAGCGCGAGAGAATGGGAATGTGGAAAGTAGTCGTCTGGGCTTTCAGAATCAGAAGATTGCATTAACAACACATGATGTATAAGAAAATGGTGGAAAGGGCACTTGCACTAGACGTCTGCAATGAATCGGATAACGTCAAGACATATGCAGAGAGCAAAAGAAACCTAGGATGATGTGGCTTCTTGAGAGTGCACGAAAAAAATGTAATGGTTATTTGTGGTAGGCTACATGTGCGTGAAGGGTTAATGAGAGCATGTGCATGAAGAGTTTCTGAGAAAGTGTTTTTACATGATGGACCAACTTGATGATATGGATAGGTTGCATATCAAAAAAATATGACAGTGGGGATCTCTTAGGTATATAGGAATGTATATAAGAATATAGGATTTGTTGTCATGCCCTCTAGGGTATTCATGGTTAATTTCGTCGAGCCTACAAAATTATCAGGCATGCGAAGTACCACTGCTGCTAGTGCAAGATTGTACACTTATGAAAAAAAAGGATTCAACGTAAAAAAAACGGAATCGTTTTACGCTGGCAGGCCGGCCAAGCTTTTGCGCTGGTCACATCAGAAACATGCGATGGGGTGTGATCGTACGATGCACCCCACGCCGCTCTTCTTAAAAAAAACTCAGCTAACCTTATCCTCTTGCGTGTGTTCCCAACCTTATCCTCTCGCATCTATTCCCCACCGCTCATTTTGTTTCTCTCACCAGAGAAATAGCCGCCCCAAACCCTCTCACCGGAGCTCTCTCTACTTCGTTGCTTTCACCAGAGCTTCTCCCTACCCAGCCTAGCCTCACCGCTGACCTGCTAGTTCGGTCCGGGGCACGACTGATTGTCCCGCTGCTGGTGTTCATTGATGCCGGTCAGGTGCCACACGGAGAGAGTGGAGACGCGGTGCTGCGCGCGGTGGAGACGGCGCCACCGCATGTCGCTGGAAATCACGAGCTGCGGGGAGTGCCACGATCCCCCGCCCAGGGGTGGATTCGGCGACCCGCGGGTGGTGGTGTGGCGACCAGCGCGTGACGGTGCTGGGACCAGCGTCCGCCGGTGCTGGAACCATTGATGTTGGAAGCTACATCCAGCGACTCCGCGCGCTGCAACGGCGATGGCCAGGAGTTGCGATGATGGTGCCCCCGTGCTACATCCGTCAACGACAGAAGCTACATCCGGCTACAACGAAAGCTACATGCGTCGACGACAAAAGCTACATTCGGCTCAGCTACGACTGGCCCTTGCAAAAGCTGCAACCGGCAAGTCGACGGGCTGCGACCTGCGACCGACGGCTGGGAAAGCTTCAACCGTTGCATGAGGAAGCTACAACCAGCGCCCATAGAAGCTACAACCGGCGAGGCAACAAACGCGACTGGCGGCTTAGAAAGCTACAACCGGTGGTGGGAAAGCTGCAACTGGCGCCTCCGGAAGTTGTGACCCAGCGGCCCGAAATGCTGGAACCGGTGGCACGGCGTGCTACAACCAGCAAGGCTGCGCTCTACGACGGCAACGTTTTCTTTGCTGGAACCATTTGTAAGTTTTGCTGGAACCGACATTTGTTTTTGCTGGAACCAAATAGATTTTTGCTATGACGAGCAGCGACCCATTTTTTTGTTGGAGCCAGTGATTTATTTTGCTGGAACAGACGATTTTTGGTGCTCCTCGTTTTTTTTTGGAATTTTTGTTGCTGACTTTTGTGATTGTTGAGACATGGTGATGCAAGCCGATGACGGCGGCGAGCCAGAGGCGGTGACCATGGGATGTTGCAACCACGGTCACCCCGTCCTGGGACCGGCCATTGGAGAGCTGCAGTCGAAGTAGGGAACCCACCGGTGCTCGTGCTGCAATCTCGCGGTCGACGACGGTGAGGGCTTGGAACAGGCCAGCGCGGTGGCACGAGCGCCGGCAAGGTCGAGTGGCGTGGGTGGCCGTAATACATGGGATGCAGAGGACCTGTCCAGGCGGTCAGCGAGACAGTTTTCAACGTGTTTGACTTTTATTCAGGGTGTTTAGCGATACACATGGACGGTTTAAGTGTGCTGTATCCTACAGTCACGGGGCGACCGGCCCAATTTGGGCTGGCGCACCGGCGCCTATCAGTACCCAAAAAAAAAATCCCAGCTTCTTAATCCGATTCAAATTGAATGAGTGGAGCACTAGCGTAGGGATTGCAATGAGTATAAATAAGCTACGTCCTAGGCTAGCTACAGTAGAAGTATACTAATTGTTAAATTTGTCTATATATAGGAAGTCCTGTTAGTTTCTTTCGTGTTTGATGATGTGTGCTGCATCTCAACCTGGCAGTCGGGTCGGGTTTGCCCGGGTCGAGGTCTACCAAACCCATGCCCGATTACTAAATGGGTCTACCCAGTCGCCCACGACCCTGCCCATGGGCGAAGGATCAGACCCACGCCCGAACCCGATGGGTAACCCGACCCGGTGGGTTACCCATCGGGCTGCTGTATATTGTTCTTGTACAGTGTACAACAGAGTAGTGGCAAAATTCATATAACAAATATTGGTTCACACAGTGACAAAAATGCACAAATAGCTTCAGTTACTAACCATCAATGTGAATATATAGTAGAACAGCTAGAAAACACAATATCAGGAAGGCAAATACAAGGTTCAAGAGCACAAATAGCATCACAAATACATGGTGCAGGTCTTCAGAAGCACAAATACAAGGTTCAGGAGCAGAGATACAAGGTTCAGGTGCACAAATAGCAGCAGAAATACAAAGTTCAGCAGCAGCACAAATACAAGGTTCAGGTTGAGTAGTTGTGTGCCAACAAGCTAGCAGTAGGAAGTAGTAGTGTAGCAGCCATGGATAAATGTAAATAACAACAGGTAGCAATGTAGCACGCCGGGTCGTCCGCCTTCTCGTCGCAACCAAGCAGCAGCAGCAACATCATACAATCATGTTTCAGGCTTCAGTTAGGATGGATTGATCATCAACCTCCTGAAACACAAGAAAATAGAAGCATTCAAAGTAAACAACAAGATTTGCATTAAAATCTATAAGATTAAAAGGCATGCTAAGTTGCTAAAAGTAGAATCTGTTACCATCATTTCTGTGTCATCCTTAAGAACAGTTTCAAAGTCCGCAAAGAGAGTAGAATTGCAATCCCCTGATGCATAGATTTAGATATTAACATATAGCAAGGAAATAATATTGTGTATGGAAAGAAGAGTCATGATTGAAATAGATTATCACCTAACATGTCTGCACGGGACCAAGCTTGCATACACATAAGAGCTTCAGTCATGTTTGGTGCAAGTGAACATCTATGTGCACTTAGTATTCTCCCACTAGTACTGAAGGCAGATTCCGACGCCACAGTTGTTACAGGAATGGCTAGTATATCATGAGCCATTCTTCGCAATGTAGGATACTTGATACCTGCATACTGCCACCAATTGATGATGTCGAGACCCTCTGGCCTATGGATAATTTCCTCTTCCAAATATAAGTCCAGTTCTGTACGCACACGAGAAGCACTCGTAACAGGCTTCGAGGACATATATTGTTTAAATATATTCTCCATTTCATCTACTACAACACCACCTTGGGTAGAAATACTCCCACCTACATGTGACTCCGAGGTACCCACACCACCATCAGATGCTTGATATTCTAGCAACAAATCACCCATTAACTTTCTAATTTTCTCCACTTCTGTAGTTGCATGTTCAAACCCATAGAGAGAGCCAAACAAAGCTTGCAACATATGAAGCTTATATCTTGGATCAAGGACTGTTGCCACAGACATAAGACCATGGACTTCTTTCCAATACTTCTCAAACTTCGTCTTCATTTCCTCAGACATCTTTTGCAAAGGAACATGCTCACTAGTAGACCATTTTCGTATTGCTAGACGAATAGAAGATATTTTGGGGAAGAACAAATTTGCGGTAACATATTTAGTCCCTGAGAATAGTTCAGTGATCTCAAAGAAAACTTGTAGCCTAGCACAAAGTTCTTTTGCAAATTTCCAATCTTCTACGGTTGGGCAACAGTTGAATAGGAGCTCACGTGTTCTTAGTTTCTCGAACACATCAGTGTATAGTAATGCAATGGATATCATTTGATATGTTGAATTTCACTAGTCTTGCAATCCAAAAACAACCTTCTAGAATAGTCAATGTTTAAAGTGTGTGCCATCTTTTCAAATTTCTCGTGCCTTTTAGGTGTGGCCTGCCAAAATGCAACACTATTGCGGACTCTAGCAATACCTTTCTCCATGACACTCATTCCATCTTTCACAATCAGATTAAGGATATGTGCACAACAACGCATATGCAGATACTTACCCTCCAACATAAGTGATTTAGTATCCAACTTATCTATCAAGATATCAATAGCCTTGTCATTACTTGTGCAATTGTCAAGAGTAACTGTGGATAACTTCCTCTCTAGATGCCAATCAAGAAGACATTCGTGCAAAGCTTGACAAATAACTTCACCATTATGTGGTGCTGGTACATATGCAAACCTAATATACAATAAACATCCAGGTTCAGCTTCACAATCATTAACAAAATAGTTCAGATTCATAATGATACAAAAAAGCTTCGCTTTAACGAAACATACCTGAAAATGATGCTCTTTAGATTAAAAGATTCATCAATAAAATGGGCTGTAACAACCATGTAGCCTTTCTTTTGATGGCCTGCAGTCCACAAGTCTGAGGTGACAGCTACTCGTTGTTTGAAATTTGCAAAATATTTCACCATCTTTTCCTTTTGGGCTGAATGCATAAGCAAGATATCCTTTCTAATGGTATTTCTTGAGACAACCTTGAACAAAGGTTGTATTAAAGCACAAAAGATTCGGAAAATAGAATGATCAACCATCGATAAAGGATATTCATGAACACAGATCATTAAGGCAAGATTTTTCCTAGCTACATCTTGGTCAAAAACCCCATTGTTATCGAGTTCAACTTTCCCACCACTAGCAGCCGCCAACCTTAACTTCTGTTGCTTTAGGCCTACAGGAGCACTCTTGGCACAATAAGTTTTCAAATGGTTGTTCAAATGTGTGGTGCCACCTGTGCTTGCTGCACTAAGCCATTTTTTACAATACATGCATTGAGCTTGCCATCTCCCACCAATAAATTCTTTATGAAACTCATTCCATACTTCAGATGTAAGTTTCCTCCTTTTAGGTTGTCCAGGTTCTGTACCAGTACCTTGGGTCGTCTCAGCCTCGATGCCATCTGTACCTTGTGGAGTGGATGACTTGTCATGTTGAGTTCCATGCACAGCTGAGCTTTCCACTCCCGGCGCCGAGAAACTATCCACTGGTGAACTCATCTATACAAGACCACACAAAATTACTTAGTTGAACTCATCTCTCATCTATTATACTGATGTAAAGTGAATAGAAAAGGTTGGGAATTGTTCTACTGTTGCAAACCTTGGTGAGACAGAAGGAGGGCGCGGTGATGGCCTCGGTGCTGCTCCGGCTTGATGATGGCCTCGGTGCTGGTCCGGTGCGGTGATGCCTTGGAGGAAGAACGAGGATGGCGGTGGTGCTGCTCCGGTTGGATCGGATCGATGCAGAGCTGGCGGTGTTGCTGCTCCGGCGCGGTGAGCCTGCTGCTCGAGGGATGGAGGCGGAGGTGGTGCTTGGCCGTAGATCTAGCAAGGATGGAGGCGGCCTGCAGGGGGGGATCCTACGTCCCCGCGAGGATGGAGGCAACGGGGATCCTATGGCCCAGGAGGATGGCGGCCGCGGGGATCCGGCAGCCTGCGACGGCGTCGGACAGTGGGCAGCGGCGGCGGCTTGCCGATGGGACTGGGAGGGGCTAGAGGAGTGGGGCGGCTAGGTTTGTGCGTTGGCTGCGCCGCCTGCGCGAGGAGGAGTGGAGGACGGGGTTGGCAGCACTGGCTTCTCTGCCTCGTAAAACCTAGGTGCTGACTTACTGGACTGGGCCGGGGACTGTGGGCTGGACTGCGGGAGACTAGCCTACTACTACTATTTAGATATAAATGGCCCACATGTCAGCTAATTGGGCGACCCATCGGGTGACCCATGGGCAGGACCTCGTACCCATGCCCTACCCGTGACTAATCGGGTTACCCATCGGGCTTACCCATGGGTGAATATGCCGACCCATACCCTACCCATTCGGGTCGGGTGCCCATGGGCGCGGCCACCCATGGGTCGATTTGCTGGGTTGAGCTGCATCTGGACGTGTCCGAGTTAGCCTAGGTTATTGTGAGAACAGTTAGTTCGGTAACCTGATCAGATTAGAATTACGGGAGGGGGGCAAAACTGAAACAGGCACGGTCACGGAGACCACCAGCCAGCATATATACGCTCCATATATATATGACAAGAGCCAGCACGTTGGTTGGAGGAGAACCGTGCCGTCAGTGGCAATGAACGACGAGACAGCAGCACCAGCTGCCAAGAGGAGGAGGAAGATGCCAGCCGCCAAGCGGAGAAAGACAACCAAGGAGAAGGTGCCGGACATGCCGTACGAGCTCCTGTCCGACATCCTCCTCCGTCTGCCCATCAAGTCCCTGATGCGGTTAAAATGCGTTTGCAAGGCATGGCGCAACATCATCTCCGAGGACTCCTCCTTCCTTCACGCGCACCTCTCCATCCAACGCTGGCAGAGGCCGCCCGTGCTCATCGCACCCCAGGGCAAAGGCCCCAATAGGGAGCGCCTCTATGACACCGTCAGTCTCAACAAGGTCACCACCATCGGCTTGTACCGGTGGGAGGCATACCTGGGATGGGCAACCCTATTGAACGACTTGGAGTCATTCCCTGCAGCGGTGACACATGAATTCG
>NC_041385.1:828848554-828855580 GCF_002162155.2 Triticum dicoccoides
AATCTAGGGGCCCCCGCCCAGGTTCGCAGGTAGGCCATGGCCCAGGGACGCAGCAGGTAAATCTCGTTCAGAGAGTCAGCTGGCAGCCCCGCACGCGACAGCCCACGACAATTCCTCTTTTTCCTTGAGATGGCAAGTACTGAACATCAATCACGCCAAGATACCAGGCCTTGCCCAGCGGCATGCATGACCATCATTGACGGATAGTAGCGCAAGACGCCGACGCCTCGTTTTTCCCATCGTACACACCGCCGCCAGCGCCCAATTCCAGTCCCCAACACGGCAAGACCACGGCTCCGATGCCGCAGCGGCGGCGATGGAGGAGCACGCCTTTAGATTCATGGTCGGACTCTGGTAAGTAACAACGCGGCCTTTTTTGATCGAATCCTTTGGAATTGCATCTATTTTGAGATTTCTAAACTTGCCCGGGCCGGAGATATTGTAGTCACCATAATCAGGAGAATTCTTCACTTAGCATTACAAAATCAGCACGTATTATAGTTCGACTCTGAAATATAAATTCTGGGCACTTTTCACTCTACTAGCAACTCAAGTACATACCCTAGTCAATAATTCAATATATGATGTGTTTACGCAAGGCACAATTTATTACTCACATTCGCTATGGTTGACACTTATGTTGTAGTGTAGCAAATATTAGTAGTACAAAATAGACCATATGGTTCTGAGTAATTGGCCATATGTACACTTTGTAATTCAGAAACTAAAAAAAGGGTAAATCAAGAAAATGTAGTAGGATATAACACCTACCGAATATAAAGAAAGACAAATAATTTACATAGTTTGTGTTCCTTGATTATGAGACGATGTCTACAGAAAAGTATTAACCTCTAAGTTGCGTCGAATTCTTTATGAACTTGTCAGCTTAACTCAATGATCAATTTCATGGTATTATAGTGATGTTGCAAAAGCACAATCTTAAAGAAATTCGAATGTTTCTTTCGCTGTAAACAATTTCAACGTAGACCAGTATCAAAGTAAATGAAAATATGTTATCTTGATCTTTATATTAAGGGGCCTCAGATTTTAGTTTCGCCCCGGGCCCCCAAATCTCAGGACCGGCCCTGATTGCGACGGGTTGGTGCTCGTTCCTACCGACGACACTGTGCGTCTGATCAACCCGGCCACGCAACGTGTCCTGCCACTGCCCTCGAGTCCTCGCAGCGCGTGTCCGCGTAAACTCCCCTGCCGCTTGGCCAGCCACCAAGTGTTTGGCCTCGGGCTCGACCCTCGTTCCAACAAGTACAAGGTTGCTCGCTTCTTCTACGCGTCCATTAGAGAGTATGGGGCTGTCTACCGGTACACCATCAGGATGGAGGTGTTCACCATAGGTCGGCTGGGGTGGCATGAGACGGCGACACAACCACCATATCCTGTCATAGTACGAAGAACTGCAGCTTTTGTCAAGGGGTCCTTGTTCTGGACCGTTGATGAGCGCATCCTTGGGCATGCCGCGCCAGGTTACCTCCGCTTGAGGTTGGACAACGAGGTGTTCAGCATCATGCCGCCGCCTCTTTGCTGCCCGAGCATCAATTATCTGACATCCAACCTATCAGAATTGCACGAAGAGCTATGTGTAGCACGAACAGGACGCGGCAACTACACTTGAGATATGGATGTGTGGGGACATTGACGGTGCCGACCCGCCACAATGGGATCACCGCTACACTCTAATGGTCTCGAGCAACTTTCCCCGATCAATCCGTCCTATCATCGCATTTCCTAATGGCGTACTGGTGTTGCACGTGTCGCCAAAATTCCTCTGTCGCTATAAACTGCAAAGTCCAGAACCATATGCCGTGGATGAGACGAACATGCTTGGATTGATGTATCAAGACACAGAGGAACTCGGATACCTGACGGAAGCTATCATAGACTTTGATGTAATCCCCTACATTTCAACGATAGTTCCAATCTAGTTCCAAGGTTTTGCTTGATCATCTTGTACGGAAGATGCAAGTGTGCGAAAATCGAGAGCAGCACCACAACTCATCTCTGTGGAGACCTGTCAAAAAATGCATGAACTGTTACAGAGATTGAACTTATAGTAATAAGACTAGTAGAGATTGAAAAGAGGGAAAATGAGAGACTTGAAAAGAGTGGAATATTTCTTTCCATAAGTTGAGTTGTACAACCAACCAAACTTAACTTATTTTTACTACAAAAGAATCTTAATTTTTGTTTTTCAAGAACGCATGTGTATTAAGAAGAATAGGAACCGACTGCTCAGCATCAGCGGTTAGTAATCTCGAAATCAACAAAAAAAAGAGAAGAATAACAACCACAATTTACACACACGCCACATGCATGGAACTCCAAACTTTGATAACAAACCACTTTGAATGCTTGGAAGAAACTAAACATGAGCTTACTGAAACATGATGGATAATTTTCTTTCAAAGTTCCAGTGTAACTTTTCTCTTTATTTCTCGCTCCTTTCATAACTTAAAAACAATTGCATTTATGTTGATTTCAAGAAGGCATGAGTTTCAACATCATCTATCTCATTTTCCCGTAGGGCTAACAAGCCATCAAATCTCCCCACAAGAAAAAAAACAAGTCAATAAGTCTTGCTCTTTTATGTTTTCCATCAAAAGACTAAAAATGGCGGTAGTTGTCATTGAGTTTGGCATATTTTACACAGTTTTTTTTTTAGAAAAGGAGGATGACCCCCGGCCTCTGCATCTGGGAGATGCATACGGCCACTTTATTGATTATTCTCGAGGACCATACAAAGTATTACAACAATGTGCCTGAATCCACCACCTTGGCAACATATGCCGGTACTCCTATGCAATATGATGAAGGGGTGCTAGCTGGGCCACTACCCAAACCACTCACCTAAGCCTAACATCAAAAGCCGGAAGCCGAAACTCATTCGGAAGCCCCAGCCGAGCCACATAAAGGGTCTGGGGCACAATCCGGTCAGACGCACTCGTGTGTCGTCGCCACCATCTTCCACATGTCTTCAGATCATATTGAGGCTTCTACCTTGTTTGGTCACTCTGCCATCGACGTCACCATGCTATTCTTAACCTTCGGACGTTTGAAGCCATTGTGAAACAGTAGCCAAGTCATGTCAAGAATGCTAACTTGTATATTTTTGGTCTACTGTAGTACAATTGATTAAGACGCTCTGCGGTTGGTGGCTCTTTCGTTGCCCACATCAGCACAGTATATGATATAGGCTATATGACAAAACTCGCCAACAAAAGAAGAAATCCAAAACTGAAGCATATTTATACGCCTTCTCAGCATATGTGCTAAGAATTTAGATTTTTTCTCAGAGATTTCCATATAGAACTAAATTACCATTATTATTATTATTTTCCAGCATGAACAACCCAAATCTATTAGTGAACAGAGCTCATTTGGTTAGGTTATTACTTTGTATTGAAACCTACTTACCCGGGTTCAAGTTCTAGATATGGCATCGGTGCTTAAATTTAACTGAACTTATTCCAAAATTTCCAATGCTATCGGTCCAGGACAACGTGTTCGTAGACCACGAGGTGTGTATGACGACTTCGTCAATCTCAAATTTTACAAGATCGGCCTATTGGGCGTACTCATAGAAATAGGGTGTGCTTTTGTCGTCAATATAGGGTGAGTGTATGCACCATGTACATGTAAGTGTCTACATGTGAATGTGTTTCTAATAAGAGCCCAAATGCATTACCTTTGTTAACCTCTATTGGTGTGGGAATGTTCACCCTCACAAGACAAAGGGTGAAACAGAAATAGACCTTAACACCGCGGAATAAAAGATGTGATCAAATGCTTACTTCTCACCTCTTTCAAAGTTAAAAGTAGAATCAAACATGTTAGGGCCAATATCATCATCAACTCAGAATTACTAGAGCAGGCATTCAAAGCAGTTTCCGCGTAGGGGGTAAATGCACGACTTGTGCTTGATCAAGTGGAGAACCTCGCCGCGACGCTCGACCTCCATGCCGGTGAGCATGACCACTTTGGAGTAGTAGTTGGCGACACAGAAGCGGCCACCATCTAGGTGCACGAGGCACGAGCAATCCTGTCGCTCCGTGCGCCCCTCGGGTGCCACGATGCCCATGTCCAGCTCATGGCTACCAAGGCGCGGCAGCGGCTGCTCGCCCGTGGAGACGAGGCTGCTGAGGTCCGCTGCACAGAGAACGCCCTTGTCTCTGGCCGAGAATCCGTACCAGAGGCCGTGCTCCGGGGCATGCTGCACCTGTCCCTGGAACGGCAGGTCCCAGTCGGCGGCCTTGCTCCATGCGCGGGTCTCCGTATCCAGGAAGAAGGTGCCCTGGCCCTTGGAGGAGACCCAGATGTGGGAGTCGCCGACCACCGCGGCGGTGCTGACTATGTCGCAGGGATAGCCGTGCGGCGGCGGTGGCACGTAAGGAGGCGCGGGGAGGAGATGCCATGCCCGGTCCATGGGATTTTTTCCCGCCTGGACGAGCGCCTCCATGGGGTTCTTGGATGACGCATCGTCTTCCCGCTCCCACCACAACGGAGCATCCTCCATGACATATAAATCGTCGCCGACGGCGAGCCACAGGGATCCGCACTTGGGCACACTCATGCCGGGCAGGCTGCACGAGGTCCGCGAGGCGAGGTCGTAGAGTACGGGTTTATGTTCCGGAGACTTCAAGCGTGGTGCGGCGAGGATCTTGTCCCTGGCGCGGCCGAAGAGCATGAACTCCATCGTCCGCCCATTGAAGCCAATTACGGGATGGCCGAAGGTCGTGATGGGGGGAGGCAGACGAGTCTTCTCCGTCGCCGGCGCCGCCTGCGGTTGATCCTCGCGGTGGAAGAGGGTCGACGGGTCGATGCGGCGCACCGAGTACACGCAGGCCTTCTGCTCTTCGAGTTCGCCATAGAATCCCAGCTTGGATCGGGGTTTGGGCCATCTGTAGTGGTTGACCACCATGTAGAGGAAGGAACGAGCACGGCTCATGATCGGCCAAGGCCTGGATTGGCGGCGGCGGCCGGCGGGAGCACGCGTATATGCAATCTGGCTGGTCACACCCTTGTGCCGTGTCATGTCTTGTTTCTATTGTACTACCGCATAAGGTACGCATGGTGGGCCGAAATAGCGAAGATGTACAAAAAACAAAAACTAGGGCATGGTCCAATAGTCTGATAGGCATCTTAATAAAACATTGGTAGCACTAAAAAAAACATGGGTTGTTGCTTTGAAAATAATATGGGGTTGTACCCTAAAAAAAATTAAAAAAATATGGGGTTGTCTAGATTTTTTTTCTAGACGGGCGGTGCGGCCCTTTGAGAAAAGGTACATCTTTCCCTTTTATATAAACTTTAAAAATAAATTTTTACCTCACTAATTCATACATAGTCAAAGTAATAAAAATACAATTTAAAATAGATTCGTGAGTCAACTTCGCACATACCCAACAATAAAAGGATGTAGTACTTTGGAAACAAGGTTGTGCACTCTTAAAAAACTAATATTGTGTTTTGGAAAATGTTCATTCAGTACAAAAATAGTTTGATTATTGTTTACAATTTTTATGTAATTAGTACAATTATTTATGCATTTTAAAAAGTTTATATATATAATTTTTTTACTACTGGTGTTCTTTGTACTACCTTGACAGATGATGAATAGACCGGAAATTTTCTCAAAAAAAAAAAAGAGACATGCTCCTGGTCATACAACACCACAATGAAGATATTGTTATTTTAGCAAACATGTCATCATATCTTAGCTACTTAGTATTTGTTTCTAGGTGCAGATGGTGCACTCGCACCCCCCATCCTCAACACATGTTGCCCTACAACTGGGGTCATCACACTGTGGTGGATAAGTAGTCCTTCCAAAGCATGCACCCTCTGTTCACGCAAAATAGTACCATAGAAAATGAAACTGCACATCAATATTTCTGATCTTGGATGATTTATTAAAGCAAGGTTCCACATGAGCAAATGAGTACCTACTACCATCACAAGGAGAGCAAGGGTGTGGGAAACCATGATTGTGGTCCTCATCTTTGATATCTAGATGATGCTGCTCTTTGAAAATGTGGTTAGTACATGTTTGTGAGTTGTGAAGGTGAGAAAAATGGGCTACCCTCTTAGAGCATGGTTAATAGTATAGTCAGCTGCTGGCTATATGGACATGCCATGTCACTAAGAGTCAGCATTATTAATTGGTCATACAATAGAGTGGGCTATAAGGTTGGCTATAAGCTCACATTTTTTTACTTTCTGTCTATCTCTTTCCTCTCATTAAATGTTTTTGCCTAGGAGCACGCATAGAGCCTGGCTCTTGCATGAGAGCCCACTCCTCCACTTTTTCCTTCCCTCTCTCTTCCACGTGGGCAAAAATGCCATATAAGCGAGCTTATAGCCCAGTATTGTACTTGCTCTTATAGCATTAGCGATGTGATATGTCTAGAACGGTATTAAAGCACCATGTTGAATAAACATGTCCAAATTAATGGTAATTGAGTGCATTGGTTAGTATTTAATGCATTAATTTGTGGATGAGTACGTATTTATTAGAGGAATAATAACAAGGGGAAAATTAATTATACTTGAGAAAGGTAAGTTGGCCCACAGAAAGATCATAGCAAGCCCCCTGATAATAATTTGACCTAGGATTTTTTTAGGTTTAAAACCAAAAATTTAAGGGAAATATAGTAAATACCCAAAACAAATTGGAATTTCAATTGAAAACAAATAGGTTTAACATTAATGAACATGGGAGTATGGTACTTACCATGGATTGAGAGAGATTCATTTGAGTGGGGCTCTCAGGCTGTCTTTACCTACTGCTAGCTCTCACTAGTAGAAAAACCCTCATTCGTCCCGGTTCGTGAGGGCTATTGGTCCCGGTTCCCGAACCGGGACTAAAGGGTCGTCACTAAAGCCCCGACCCTTTAGTCCCGGTTCGCCCAGGAACCAGGACAGATGGGGACTCCATGTGGCCGCTGCCGCTTGCCCAGGCAGGGGGCCTTTTGTCCCGGTTGGTGCCACCAACCGGGACTAAAAGGCTTCCAC
>NC_041385.1:828855836-828857570 GCF_002162155.2 Triticum dicoccoides
ATTTACGGGGTTTCATATATTGTATTAGCTAGCTAATAGAGAGAAGTGTCCTCTCTTATCTCCGTGCTTGGTCGACGCTACGTATATAGAGGACTCGACACGCTAGTTAGCTAGTAAGCAAATGAAGGAAACTATTAAGTATGCAGAAGGATCGTCATGAACATATACAGAAGTGATCGACCTCCCCTTCTCCGAGAGATTGGTCGAACAACAAGTTTTCGTATATCTTACCGACGCTACTGGCTATATATATAGACACACACACACACACACACAATGTGTAAGATCTCTTACAATACCCTAACATATGAACTCAACTTCCACATGCATGGTGGTATTCTCCAGTTTTATTGATGACATGGTCAAGAAAGAATCCAGCCAATTCCTCTTGGATTGCTCGCATGCGATCTTCTGGTAGGAGTTCATTCCGCATCTCCAACATCTAATTTGAATAAGGGGGTCAATTAATACATATATATGAATGAAACTCAACAGAAATGATGGTAATAAAATAAACTTGTGAATATTTTTGCTTACGCACTTCATATTGTTTTTTAGAGTAGCCCCGCCTATTCTTGTCCGTCGCGTTGTAGATGAACTCAGAGACGTAGTATCCACAGTAATTATTCCCGGCTTTCTGCCACAAGCACTTTACGAGAAATAGAGGTCAATCAAACTGATAACGAAGCATTATAAATGACATTGATGAAAATAGTTAGAATCAACGGGAGAAGCATGGAACTAGCTAGCTAGTAGTACTTACTTTCAGGTATTTCGATCGCAGATCCCGCGGCAATGAAGTAACTTGTGCGGTGAATACTTTCCAAACCCCGCGAGACAATGAAAACAATTACTTGATATCGTGAAATGAACAAAGTTGCCGATATGATGCGATAATGATCGAATCAACTTACTTCTCGAGCATCTTAGACATGTCCGCATAGTCCTCAGGATCCTTTCGTCTCGAGTCTAAGACGTTTACTAGTCCCTGCTCAAGCTTAATCTCTAGGAAAATATAGTGGAACCTGCGCACGCATGCATAACTCATCAATTACATTAATTACTATAACTCAAGTAATAATTAAGGGAAACCGAATATGCACAAGATAGTAACACTCACTTGAAGTTGTAAGGAAAGAGTATTGTATCTTTGTTTTGATTTATTACCAAAGATCGTAGCAAGTTGTCCTCGGTTTCTTTGGCATTATATTTAACCGTAAATTCATCTATGAGATTTGTGTTAATGAACCCAATATCATACATTTCATTTTGTCTGCATTCGACGATCTTCAATCTGCATAATATAGTGAGGATAATTATATATACATGCAATGAAAGAGCTGAGCTATATATAGAGACTTAATGACAGAAGTACTACTTACATACAATAGCAAGTGACCGTTAATTATCGAGGGCCTTTAGATTGAAAAACTTGAAGAACTCCTCAAATGGAACAGACAACTCCTCAATTCCAACGAGGTCGTGCACATCCTCTTTAACTTTCAGCGTCAAAGTATCGATTTTATTCCCAGCTGACAGCGCCTTTCTGCAGGTTTCCATGTACCAATCATGGAATCTTCGCATCATCGTTGTTAGAGTAGTTCCATCTTTGATGAGAGGCTACCCGTACTTGTGTTTGAATTCGTCCGGCTCCATTATATCAAAATGTGCATCGTCGTAATCTCCAGGATTGGTACTGGGCAAGTCTCCCGGATGATTAGCGACGATATTGCT
>NC_041385.1:828857859-828858949 GCF_002162155.2 Triticum dicoccoides
TGCGGCGGAGACGGTGGTGGTCGCTGCAAGGCATCCAAATTGCGCTTCGCTTTCACCGGATCTATCTTCTCCTCCGGAGGTGGATGTCTCTTAGCTCTTTGCGTTGCGAAGTAGTCCCTCACTTGAGCTTGGCAGATCTCCTCATTTTCCTTCTAGGTCCTCTCGTATGGTAACTTCTCTTGAGTCTTGAGAGATGGACCGAATCTGTATTGCCTCCCGCCTGTACTGCTAGACGCCGGAGCAGGCCGAGCGGCTACGGCTTTCTTCTTTAGTTGCTTACGAGGCGGAGGAGAAGGACTGCGACGCGCCGGAGCAGCCGGAGCGGCGGCGGGTCTCTTCCGCCCTTACTGGCGAGGCGGAGAAGGAGCAGGCTGGCTGGTCGGGCGCGCCAACGCAGGCGGAGAAGGAGGCGGAGTGCTGCCACGCGCCGGAGAAGGAGGCGGAGTGCCTTTATCACTCGCCGGAGGAGCAGGAGTAGGAGGAGGTTGAGTGCCGCCATGCGCTGGAGAAGGAGGCGGAGTGCCCTTGTGCCCGTGTCATGTTTGTTTCTATTTTACTACCGCATAAGGTACACATGGTGGGCTGAAATAGCGAAGACTAAAACTAGGGCATGTTCCAATAGTCCGATAGGCATTTGTCTAGATTCTTTTTGTAGACGAGTCCTTTGAGAAAAGGTACATCTTTCCCTTTTCCATAAACTTTAAAAATAAATTTATCTCACTAATTCATATATAGTCAACGTAATAAAAAAATACAATTTAAAATAGATTCGCGTGTCATGAACAACTTCGCACATACCCAAGGATGTAGCACTATCGAAACAATCTTCATGCACTTTTTAAAACTAATATTGTGTTCTGAAAAATTGTTCATTTAGTACAAAATAATTTGACTGTTTACAATTTTTATGTAATTAATAAAAGTATTATTGCTGCTGGTTTCTATGCACTTTCGAAAGGATGTAGTACTTTCGAAACAATCTTCATGCACTTTTTAAAACTAATATTGTGCTTTTAAAAAGTGCTCATTTAGTACAAAAATAGTTTGATTGTTTACCATTTTTATGTAATTAGTAAAATTAGTTATGCAT
>NC_041385.1:828859465-828861565 GCF_002162155.2 Triticum dicoccoides
TATTCTTCACCTGAGGTAATCTTACGATCGCTGTATTAATAAATTATGTTTGGAATACAAATAGTTACATTCATGTTGATTCACTACGTAAAATTTGGTATAAGAAAACAAAAAAATAGATTATAAGATCAGAAATATCGCATTTTATGTATGTTTTACACTATGATTTTACGTTCGTAATTTTACGTAACATAAAATATTTTCTTACGTTCTCTTTTTATGTATGAAATAAGACAAAATTTACGAAACCTAAAAATACGGTGCATTGACGTCAAAATAGAGAGGGGGTGAAGAATAACTATTTATCACCCAGGGTGACGAATAGCGCGACCCTACATGTATTATCTATATACACACACTTCTAGTGTTCTTTGTAATACCTTAACAGTTGATGAATAGATCGCGAAAGTGTCTTTCTGCTCACGAGCTCAGAGGAGCTCGGTGAACAGTAAAATCAAAAAAAAATCCAGCTTTTTTTTTGGGAGAAACATCGACAAAAGTTCCAAGTGCTTGCAAAAAAATTCGTCATGTAATCACATTCCCGGCATGGCAAACAAATTCAGTGCTCCAAAATGCTTTTGAAAGTACCATTTTCAGAGTACCAATTTTGTTTATTTTCACGCCCTTTAAGAATGTGATTTTATGACGAATTTTTTGCAACCATTTAAAACTTTTTTCAATGTTTCTCCCAAAAAAATTAGATTTTTTTGAAGTCTTTTGATTTTTTTTACTGTTCACCCGAGCTCATTTGAGCTCGGGAACAGAAACTTTGCGTCCAATAGATAGGAAGTTTTCTCACAAAAAAAGAGATTTGCTCCTGGTCATACAACACCACCATGACAATATTGTTATTTATTTATTTTTTGCGGGTGACGATATTGTTATTTTAGTAAACATGTCATCATATCTTAGCTAGTTAATATTTGTTTCTAGGTGCAGATGGTGCACTGGCACCCCCCATCCTCAACACACTTAGAGGTCCAACTGCACGGATAACACTGAGTCCGGTTGAAAAATGCGCCACATGTTGTCCTACAACTGGGGTCATCACACCGTGGTCGATAAGTAGTCCTTCCAAAGCATGCACCCTCTGTAGACGCAAAATAGTATCATAAAAAATGAAATTGCACATCAATATTTGTCATCTTGGATGCGTTATTAAAGCAAGGTTCCACATGAGAAAATGAGTACCTGCTGCCATCACGAGGAGCGCAAGGGTGAGCAAAACCATGATTGTGGTCCTCATCTTTGATATCTAGATGACGCTGCTAATTGAAAACGCGGTTGGTAGATGTTTGTGAGTTGTGAAGGTAAGCAAGAAAAATGGGCTACCCTCTTATAGCATTGGAGATGTGATATGTCTAGAACGGTATTAAAGCACCATGTTGGATAAACATGTCCAATTAAATTGTAATCGAGTGCATTGGTTAGTATTTAATGCATTAATTTATGGTTGAGTACGTATCTATTAGCGGAATAATACAAGGGGGAAATTAATTATACTTCAAAAAAGTAAGATGGCCCACAGAATGATCATAGCAAGCCCCCTGGAAATAATTTGACCTAGTAATTTTTTTGGGTTAAAAACCAACAATTAAAGGGGAATAAAGTAAATACGCCAAACAAATTGGAATTTCAATTGAAAACAAATAGGTTTAACATTAATGAACGTGGGAAGTATGGTACTTACCATGGATTGAGAGAGATTCATTTGAGTGGGGCTGTCGGGGTAACTAATAGTCCGGAATTCGCTTCCAGGAAAAATCATTGTGCAAATTCCTTTCATGTAGTTTTTGTAAGGTAATTGGTGAGATACTTATCTCATCACAATCACCTCTTGCTGGACTCTTACACTGACATTGCTCAACCCTTCTCAAGGAAAGGGGACGAGTTTAAACTTGATATTGCTAGAGTACCGTCTTGATAGTAACGTATAGCATATACAATGCATGCACTAGAACATAAACATATATTGTAGTAACATGTTTTAAGCAGCTGTTTTAAATGGGCCAGGCCGAGTACTATGTATATTGCAGTAACATGTTCTGTCACATGCACGGTACTATGTACTGTGCATCCCCAGGCCGAGTAGTCAGGGGC
>NC_041385.1:828861914-828874905 GCF_002162155.2 Triticum dicoccoides
TTGTGGGTTTTGGGAGGTTAATTTAGGTGTTTCATATATTGTGTTAGCTAGCTAATTAATAGAGAGAAGTGTCCTCTCTTATGTCCGTGCTTGGTCGACGCTACGTACTATACATAGAGAGGCCCTCGACACGCTAGCTAGTAAGAAATGAAGGGAACCATTAAGTACAGAAGTTCGTCATGCATACCGAGAGAAGTGATCGATCGACCTCTCCTTCTCCGAGAGATTGGTCGAACAACAAGTTTTCGTATTATCTATCCGACGCTACTGGCTACATACATATACAATATGTAAGATCTCTTAATTACAATCCCCTAGCAATTGAAATGAACTTCCACATGGTATTCTCCGGCTTTATTGATGACGTGGTCAAGAAAGAATCTCGCCAATTCCTCTTGAATTGCTTTCATGCGATCTTGTTCTAGGAGTTCATTCCGCATCTGCCACGTCTAATTTGAAGAAGGGGGTTAATTAATACATATATATGAATGAAACTCAACAGAAATGATGGTGTAATAAAAAAGAAATTGTGAAAATTATTGCTTACGCACTTCATATTGTCTTTTAGAGTAGCCCCGCTTATTTTTCAAAGTTGCGTTGGAGATGAACTCGCACACGTAGTATCCACAAAATCATTCCTGTATTCCTACCACAAGCACTTTACGAGAAATAGAGGTCAATCAAACTGATAATGAAGCATTATAAATGGCATTGATGAAAGTATAGCTATAGAATCAACGGGAGATGCGCGCAATTAGCTAGCCAGTAGTACTTACTTTCGGGTATGTATATCGCAGCTTCTTCGGCAGTCCCGGAGCTTCTGCGGTGAACTGTTTCCAAACCCGCAAGACAAAGAAAATAATTATTATTACTTGAGATATCAGGAAATGAACAAAAAGTTGCCGATATGGTGCGATAATGATCGATTGAACTTACTTGTTGAGCAATTTAGTCATGTCCGCATAGGTTTCGGGATCTTTTCGTCTCGAGTCTAAGACGGTTACTAGTCTCCGCTCAAGCTTAATCTCCAGAAGAACATAGTGAGCTGCGCACGCATGCATAACTCATCAATTACATTACTATAACCTCGCTCGAGTAATAAGGGAAACGGAATATGCACACGACGGTAACACTCACTTGAAGTTGTAAGGAAAGAGTATGATATCTTTATTTTGATTTTTGATCAACGATTGTAGCAAGTTGGCCTCGGCCTCTTTGGCGTGCTTTTTAACCTGAATATCATCTATGATATTTGTGTTAATGAACCCAATATCATACATTTCTTGTTTTCTGCACTCGACGATCTTCAATCTGCATAATATATTGAGGATAATTAATTATAAATACATGCAATGAAAGAGCCGAGCTATATATAGAGACTTAATGACAGAAATAGTACTTACAGACAATAGCAAAAGATCGTTAATTTATCGAGGGCCTTTTGATTGAAGAACGTGAAGAACTCCTCAAATGGAACAGCCAACAGATCAGTTCCAACGAGGTCGTGCTCCTCTTTAATGTTCCGATACAAACTATTCGTCCCCCCAGACTCTCTGCGGGTTTTCATGTACCAATTATGGAATCTTCGCATCATCGTTGTTAGAGATTTTTCATCTTTGACGAGAGGCTTCCCGTACTCGTATCTGTGTTCGTCCACCTCCATAAAATCAGGAAGTTGATCGTCAGGCAAGTAATATGATAGATTGCCATAACCAGCCACCATCCCCGGAGCATTAGCAACGATGTCGCCGCTAGACACATTGAGCGGGGGGCACGATTGATTTGCTTGTTCGCCGAGCTGGGCAACTTTTTTCGCAGCTGCTCGTTCTCTTGACCTTTGATGTCTGACAGTACTTCCCGACCGCTCCGCTTGGAGATATGTCTGTTCAGTAATGCGCTCATAGTTGGTTCTCGGCGGAGACTTTGCTGGTTTTCTCAGGGCATCAAGAGTGCGCTTTGCTTTCACCGGATCTACCTTCTCCTCCGGAGGTGGATGTCTCTTTGCTTTCAACCCTTCAAAGAAGTCGTCCACTTCGGCCCGCACGATCTTCGCGTTTTCCTCCATGGTCCTCTCGTACGGTAACTTCTCTAGAGGCTTGAGAGGAGGACCATATCTGTATTGCCTCCCGCCTCTGGCTGTACTGCTAGACGCCGGAGCAGACGGAGCGGCTGCGGCGTCTGTCTTCTTCCCTGCTTGCTTACGAGGCGGAGGAGAAGGACTATGACGCGTCGGAGCAGCCGGGGCAGTGGCGGGTCTCTTCTGCCCTTGCTGGCGAGGCGGAGAAGGAGGAGGCTGCTGGCTGCTCGGGCGCGCCGACACAGGCGGAGAAGGAGGCGGAGTGCCGCCATGCGCCGGAGAAGGAGGCCCATTGCCCTGATCATCACTCGCCGGAGGAGGAGGCGGTGGAGGAGGCGGAGTGACCTGACTCGCCGGAGGAGGAGGAGGCGGAGGCGTCCAGTTCGGAAGGTTGATGAGCTCCTTCCGCCATAGGCATGGAGTAATCAGAGCAGAGCCCAGCCTAGTCTCCCCTTCACCGGTAGGGTGGTCAAGATGGAGGTCTTCAAATCCCTCTGTTATTTCATCCACCATCACCCTAGCATATCCTTCTGGAATCGCCCGGCAGTGAAAAGTTGCGCCGGGTTCAGTAGGATAAACAGAGCCAACAGCCGCCTTGACCTTCAAATTCATCCATCGCGTCATAATGTGGCAATTTTGAGACTCTGTGATAGCATCCACGGGATAGCTGGCAGGAGCCGTCAAGACATGCTCCGGCTGAAGCAGCTCGGTGGAAGCCACGCTGCTTCTCCGCTGAGATGGTGGGGTAGCTTCGGGGGAAGCTTCGGCAGGTCGTTTGCTGTGATCTGCTTCTCGTTCCTCTAGCCCCATTACCCTTTCGTGCAGCGCCTGCAGTTGGCCCTGCTCCAGTTTCTTCCTCTTCTCCTGGGTTTTGTAACCCCCTGCGTCCGGAAAACCAACCTTCCATGGAATGGAGCCTGGCGTGCCTCGTGTCCGTCTAGGGTGCTTAGGATTCTCGAGGGCCATCGTGAGCTCGTCCTTCTCCCTGCCGGGAACGAACGTCCCTTGCTGCGCTGCATCGATATAGTGCCAAAGCTTGGTGATTGGTATTTTCAGTTGCTCATCCGTCCAACGGCACTTCCCTGATACAGGGTCCAAGGTTCCGCCAACCCCAAAGAACCAAGTCCGGCAACGGTCTGGCCAGTTCATTGTCTCTGGTTCGATCCCTTTATCAAGCAGATCATTCTTAGCCTTGGACCACTCAGGCCGGGCTTTGAGGTAGCCACCTGACCCCGTGCAATAGTGAAACTGCTCCTTCGCAGCATTTTGCTTGTTTGTCACTGAGGTAGTTTCGGACTAGGGGGTGTCCGGATAGCCGAACTATCATCATCGGCCGGACTCCAAGACTATGAAGATACAAGATTGAAGACTTCGTCCCGTGTCCGGATGGGACTTTCCTTGGCGTGGAAGGCAAGCTTGGCGATACGGATATGTAGATCTCCTACCTTTGTAACCGACTCTGTGTAACCCTAGCCCTCTCCGGTGTCTATATAAACCGGATGGCTGTAGTCCATAGGACGAACAACAATCATACCATAGGCTAGCTTCTAGGGTTTAGCCTCCTTGATCTCGTGGTAGATCCACTCTTGTAACACACATCATCAATATTAATCAAGCAGGACGTAGGGTTTTACCTCCATCAAGAGGGCCCGAACCTGGGTAAAACATCGTGTCCCTTGTCTCCTGTTACCATCCGCCTAGACGCATAGTTCGGGACACCCTACCCGAGATCCGCCGGTTTTGACACCGACATTGGTGCTTTCATTGAGAGTTCCTCTGTGTCGTCACCGATAGGCTCGATGGCTTCTTCAATCATCATCAACGACGCAATCCAGGGTGAGATCTTCCTTCCCGGACAAATCTTCGTATTCGGCGGCTTTGCACTGTGGGCCAATTCGCTTGGCCAACTGGAGCAGATCGAAAGCTACGCCCCTGGCCGTCAGGTCAGATTTGGAAGTTTGAACTTCACGGCTGACATCCGCGGGGACTTGATCGTCGATGGATTCGAGCCACAACCGAGCGTGCCGCACTGTCGCGGCGAGCATGATTTAGCTCTGCAGCCGGACAGTACCCTGGAGGCCGCACTCGAAACCGCTCCGATCTTCGATTCGGAGCCAGCTGCGCAGATCGAGGACAGATGCCTAGACACCGCCTCGGAGGCTGCAACCTCTACGGCGATAGAGCCGAACACTGACTTTGTCCCTCATAAAGCTCGTGACTCCGAGGTGCCGGACTCCTCGCCGGACTCCGAACCTCCCGCCCCCCCGATCGAATCTGATTGGGCGCCGATCATGGAGTTCACCGCGGCGGACATCTTTTAACACTCACCTTTCGGCGACATCTTGAGTTCGCTAAAGTATCTCTCGTTATCAGGAGAGCCCTGGCCGGACTGCAGTCAAGACGGTTGGGATGCGGACGACGAAGAAATTCAAAGCCCACCCACCACCCACTTGGTAGCCGCTGTCAACGATTTAACTGACATGCTAGACTACTACTCCGAGGACATCGACGGTATGGACGACGATGCCGGAGATGACCAAGAACCAGCGCCTACGGGGCACTGGACAGCCACCTCATCATATGACATATACATGGTGGATATCCCGAAAGATGGGAATGGCGAAGGAACAGAGGAGGATGACCCCTCCAAAAAGCAGCCCAAGCGCCGGCGTCAGCGGCGCCGCTCTAAATCCCGCCACAGCAAGAATGAAGACTCCGGCACCGGAGACAATAATACACCGGACAGTGCCGAAGACAACCCACTCCAGCAAGATGCAGCGCAGGAGGACGGAGACGCCAGCCCTTATGAAGGAGCGGCAGAAGAAGAGGCAGAGGATTACACGCCTCCCCCCGGAGACGAAGCGAGCCTCAACGATGACAAATTCGTCGTGCCTGAGGATACCGTTGAACAAGAGCGTTTTAAACGCAGGCTTATGGCCACGGCGAACAGCCTCAAGAAAAAGCAGCAACAGCTTAGAGCTGATTAGGATCTGCTAGCCAACAGATGGACTGAAGTCCTCGCGGCCGAAGAGCATGAGCTCGAACGCCCCTCCAAAAGCTACCCTAAACGCAAGCTGCTCCCCCGATTAGAGGAGGAGGCTTACGAACCCGCATCACCAGGAGACAATACGGCTGATCGACCACCCCGTGGTCGTGACAGAGAGGCCTCTAGGCCCTTCACTAGACCCGTACCCCGGCATCGCTCGAAAAGCACACGGCCACAGGGGAACACTCCGGACTTGCGAGATATATTGGAGGATAAGGCAAGACAATCAAGATCGATCTATGGATCACGTGGGCGTCCCACGATATGTGACAACAACCGTCGCGCCAGACACAATAAGTCCGGCCGGGTCGAACAAAATAGACCAAGCTCCCTTGAGCTCCGTCATGATATCGCCCAGTACAGAGGCGCCGCACACCCACTATGCTTCACAGATGAAGTAATGTATCATCAAATCCCCGAAGGGTTTAAACCCGTCAATATTGAATCTTATGATGGCACAACAGACCCCGCGGTTTGGATCGAAGACTATCTCCTTCACATCCACATGGCCCGCGGTGACGATCTTCACGCCATCAAATACCTCCCCCTCAAGCTTAAAGGACCAGCCCGGCATTGGCTCAACAGCTTGCCAGCAGAGTCAATTGGGAATTGGGAGGACCTGGAAGCCGCATTCCTCAATAACTTCCAGGGCACTTATGTGCGACCACCAAACGCTGATGACCTAAGCCACATAATTCAGCAGCCAGACGAATCGGCCAGACAATTCTGGACACGGTTCTTAACCAAGAAAAACCAAATCGTCGACTGTCCGGATGTGGAGGCCCTCGCGGCCTTCAAGCATAACATCCGCGACGAGTGGCTTGCCCGGCACCTGGGACAGGAAAAGCCGAAATCCATGGCAGCCCTCACATCACTCATGACCCGTTTCTGCACGGGTGAGGACAGCTGGCTAGCACGCAGCAACAACCTCAGCAAAAATTCTGGCAGTCCGGACTTCAAGGACCGAAATGGCAGGCAGCATCGTAACAAAAACAAACGCCGCATTAACGGCGACAATAGTGAGGATACGGCAGTCAATGCGGGATTCAGAGGCTCTAAACCCGGTCAGCGAAAAAAGCCATTCAAACAAACTACTCCGGGTCTGTCCAATTTGGACTGAATACTCGACCGCTTGTGCCAGATACACGGCACCCCCGAAAAGCCAGCTAACCATACCAACAAGGACTGTTGGGTATTCAAGCAGGCATGCAAGTTAATTGCCAAAAACAATGACAAGGGGCTGCATAGCGACGACGAGGAAGAGACCCGACCGCCGAACAATAGAGGACAGAAGGGTTTCCCCCATAGGTGCGGACGGTGAACATGATATACACAACACACATACCCAAAAGGGAGCGGAAGCGTGCACTCAGGGATGTCTACGCGATGGAGCCAGTTGCCCCGAAGTTCAATCCATGGTCCTCCTGCCCGATCACTTTTGACCGAAGGGACCACCCCACCAGCATCCGCCACGGCGGATTCGCCGCATTGGTCTTAGACCCAATCGTCAATGAATTTCACCTAACAAGAGTCCTGATGGACGGCGGCAGCAGCCTGAACCTGCTTTACCAGGATACAGTGCGCAAAATGGGCATAGCCCCCTCAAGGATTAAACCTACCAAAATGACCTTTAAAGGCGTCATACCAGGTGTAGAAGCCAATTGTACAGGCTCAATTACACTGGAAGTGGTCTTCGGATCCCCGGATAACTTCCGAAGCGAGGAGTTAATCTTCGACATAGTCCCGTTCCGCAGCGGCTATCATGCCTTGCTCGGACGTACCACGTTTGCAAAGTTCAATGCGGTGCCGCACTACGCATACCTCAAGCTCAAGATGCCAGGCCCTCGAGGAGTCATCACGATTAACGGAAACACTAAACGTTCTCTCCGCACGGAGGAACATACAGCGGCTCTCGCGACAGAAGTGCAATGCAGCCTCTTAAGGCAATTCTCGAGTCCGGCCGTTAAGCGGCCGGACATAGCTAAGCGCGCCCGGAGTAACTTACAACAAGACCACCTGGCACGTTCCGAGCACGCGTAGCAGTGCGGCCCCAACCCAAGCCCCTGCAAAACGTCAAAGCAGGTCCTTCGCGTACACCATTACGCTCCGAAGATACCATGGGCATGGGGAGAGGGGCACGACCACGATAAGCCCAGACTGCGGCTCAACCACACCAGGGGCTCTCAAGTGTGTCGTTCTTTTTTCTTTTCTTTTTACCTTTTATTTTTTACCCACAGGACTCCGTTTGTCAGAGGCCCTGTCCGGCAGCAGACCTGCCGAACTCACGATGCAACAGCCAGGGAAGGATAAAGGCTACAACGAATATACAGGTGGTCTCCATTACGAGCATTTTTATACACCAATCTGCAGCCTACCCCTGGAGGGGGACATGTTTAATAGTTCCATCCCTTGCTTATCGCACTATTTGTATCGTTCTGCATTCATAGCAGCACTTATTGAATAAAACAATGCAGCACCTTTTTGCTTATAATTACATTTCTTTTTCATACATATGTTCATTCACGGCATGTTGCATCCGTACACTTTGGTACGGCTAATATACACCAGGGGCTTATGTTTCCCACATTATGGTGTGATGAGTCCGAACACTTTCACAAGTGCGGCACCCCGAACTTATAGCACTATATGCATCAACTCCGAATCATGTCTTGGGTCAATAGTTGGGTTTGCCCGGCTCCCATGTTTTGGTACCTTACGTTCCGTTATATCGGCTAAGGTAGCACTGGGAGAACCACTGCGATTGCGCCCCAGTTGAGCTGGGTTAACGCCTCAGTGGAGAAAGCTAAAACTGACCGTGATGATGAGGCGAGAGCCGGTCGCTGTTCGAGAGGTTTTTTGCGAGTCCTTAAAGACTTATGCCGCTTAGAGCGAGGAGCCGGATACTGTCCGGCCAAGGCGTGGATAGCGCCCCAAATTTGGCCTTCCGAAGACTAGGGGCTTCACCGAAATTTAAAATTATAGAATTCTATGGCTAAGTGAGAGTGTTCAAGCATTATAAGTCCGGTTGCCTTGTTTGTTGTGTTGAGCGCCTCCCTAGATGGACCCAAAAATGGGAACAAGAGCGCTCAAATTTATCCCGAACACCCCAGCACTCGTGGCAAGGGGGCTGAAGCCGACGACTTGCCATCTCTCAGATTTGATAAACAGCTGCATAGAAGGTAATATTTTAAATTAACAAGCGTTGCTTAGCGCATATGAACTAAGTTTTCAGCGCACAGGATAACAAAATGCGAGTCTACTCAAATATTACATCTTTGGAGTTTCTCTCGCTCGGTGCGCTCCGCGGCCGCATTGCGTTCGGCCGCGGCCACCGCCTCCTTCAGGGTCGCCACCTCGTTAGTGGCCCCTGCAATACCCACGTTATCCTTGTCATTTTCTTGCAACCAAATCCTTTTATGTAAGGTACAATTTTCATAAGGTATTACTCACCTTCTTTTTCCTCGAGCTGCTTCTTGGCATGGCTGAGCTCGTTCTCGGACCGCTCGAGGTTTTCCTTCAAAGTATTGACCTCCGCAGTCAGTGCGGCGGAGGTCAGCAGCACAGCCTGCAATCCCATATTGACATATTTTTTATGACTCCTGCGTTTATCTTTCTAAAGATCCTCAGTCCGGCTTTTCTTTCCGAACACCGAACCGAGTATCAGGGGCTACTGTCTATGCGGTACCATTTTACATATATTGAAATTCTTACCTCAAAGCCTGTTAGAAGGCTGCTGCAGGCTTCGGTCAGCCCGCTCTTGGCGAGCTGAACCTTTTGAATCACCGCACTCATAACAGTGCGGTGTTCCTCTTCGATGGATGCACCCTTGAGCACCTCCAGCAAATTATCCGGCACCTCCGGTTGGACGGAGGTAGCCGGCGTCGCGGTCTTACCCTTCTTACGGAGGGGTCGCCCGCCGGACTCCGGAGCCACTGTGGCCTCCGGTGCTGAGTCCGGTGCAAAGTCCGGGAGGTTGTCCTGTGACACCTCCGGGGCCTCCTCCTCCTGGTAGGTCCCTTCCTGGGATCCCACCTCGGCGTTGTCCGCGGCACGGGGGGTGGAGGCAGTTGGAAGGGAATCCATATCCGACGCACCCAAGGACCCGCTCGACGAAACGGGAAGATCATCCTTGGGCGGACTGCAGGGTTGTATGCGGCATTAGAAAGACATTATGTGGCGAAGAGAAAAAACCTTGAAGTCATTCGGGAGTCCGGATACTTACGATCTCGCCAGGGGCTTGGCCCTTGGAGGCCAGTCCTCGTCGTCGTCACTGGCGTTGGCGAAGCAGTCCGGGGGAAGAGTTTTCCCCTTCTTTGACCCTTCGGCCACCCTTGTTGGGGAGGCCTTCCTTTTCTTCCCTCCCCCCGCTGGGGGAGAGGCTTTCTTCTTCTCCTCCTCGCCTTGGTGGGAGGAGTCGGCCTCGGATTCATCATCCGATAGCACCTGAAAACGGGAACTCTTCCGAGTCCCCGTGGCCTTCTTCTTGGCCTTCTTCTCCGGCACCACGTGGGGTGCCGGAGCCAGTAGCCCCGTTAGGCGGGCGTCCGCTGGGTCCTCTGGCAATGGGGCCGGACAGATAGTCCGTTCGGCCTTCGCCAGCCAGTCCTGTCAAAGGTAAAGGGAGTTTAGATCCCGCATAGAGTCAAACTGTGGAAAACAAGTGGCAAAATCACTTACCTTGTCAGCTGGACGCTGCGAGCGAAATCCACGATCTTCGGTAGCGGATGCGGGAGCCTCGGCGCCCTTGAACAGCACCTTCCAGACATCTTTGTACATAGTGTCGAAGAGCCCGCTGAGGGTCTGGTGCTGCGCCGGATCGAACTCCCACATGTTGAAATCCCGTCGTTGGCACGGGAGAATCCGGCGGATGAGCATGACCTGGACTACGTTGACAAGCTTGAGCTTCTTGTCCACCAGCTTCTGGATACAGGCTTGGAGTCCGGTCAGCTCCTCCAAATCCCCCCAGATCCGGCCACTCTCTTTCCAGGAGGTGAGCCGTGTAGGGATGCCGGATCTAAATTCGGGGGCCGCCGCCCAATCGGCGTCACGCGGCTCGGTGATGTAGAACCACCCCGATTGCCACCCCTTGATGGTTTCCACGAAAGTGCCTTCCAGCCACGTAACGTGGGACATCCTGCCCACCATGGCGCCTCCGCACTCCGCTTGGCTTCCCTTCACAACCTTCGGCTTGACACTGAAGGTCTTGAGCCACAAGCCGAAGTGGGGCTGGATGCAGAGGAAGGCCTCGCACACGACGATAAACGCCGAGATGTTGAGGATGAAATTCGGGGCCAGATCATGGAAATCTAGGCCGTAGTAGAACTTGAGCCCTCGGACGAAGGGATGAAGTGGGAAGCCCATTCCGCGGAGGAAATGGGGAAGAAACACTACCCTCTCATGGGGCCTGGGGGTGGGCATGAGCTCTCCCTCGTCGGGGAGCCGATGCGCGATGTCGCTGGACAAGTATCCGGCGTCGCGCAACTTCTAGATCTGCCCCTCCGTGACGGAGGAGGCCATCCACTTGCCTCCCGCTCCGGACATAGTTGGAGAAGGTTGAGGTGAGAAGTGCGGACTTGGGCGCTGGAGCTTGAGTTCGCAGAGATGGATAAGCCAAGGAGGAAGAAGGCGCAGGTAAAAGGGTTGGATCTTTATCCCCTTATATGGGCGGACAAAAACATGTGTCCCCACCAGCCTGGTAAAACTCGCTTATCTCCCAAGCGTCACAATCAATGGCGCGGTTGGGTTACCCACGTCCGTATTGATGGGAATCCCGGAATAAGGGGAACACGATCTCTGCTTCGACAAGACGTGCCCAGGAAACCACCTCGCTAAACGCGCTGAGGTGGAACAACAAAAACAATTCGAGTAAAGGCTTGGAAGTGGTGTGACGTCACGCCACAGAATACGTCAGCAGATTGATCTTGTGTAATATTATTCTCTCTACGGTGGTATGTGGAATTTATTTTTGCAGAGCCGGACACTATCCTGGTGTTCATAATCTTCTATAAATTATTCGGAGGAGGAACCCGCCTTGCAATGCCGAAGACAATATGCGCACCGGACTCGTCGTCATTGAAGCCTGGTTCAGGGGCTACTGAGGGAGTTCCGGACTAGGGGGTGTCCGGATAGCCGAACTATCATCATCGGCCGGACTCCAAGACTATGAAGATACAAGATTGAAGACTTCGTCCCGTGTCCGGATGGGACTTTCCTTGGCGTGGAAGGCAAGCTTGGCGATACGGATATGTAGATCTCCTACCTTTGTAACTGACTCTGTGTAACCCTAGCCCTCTCCGGTGTCTATATAAACCGGATGGCTGTAGTCCATAGGACGAACAACAATCATACCATAGGCTAGCTTTTAGGGTTTAGCCTCCTTGATCTCGTGGTAGATCCACTCTTGTAACACACATCATCAATATTAATCAAGCAGGACGTAGGGTTTTACCTCCATCAAGAGGGCCCGAACCTGGGTAAAACATCGTGTCCCTTGTCTCCTGTTACCATCCGCCTAGACGCACAGTTCGGGACCCCCTACCCGAGATCCGCCGGTTTTGACACCGACAATCACCGACATCTTCTTACTCTTTTCTGATGTCTTGTGGGCCACAAATGCGGGCTAGTGATCTTTGATCTTCTCATATTTGCCGATGAATTCTGGTGTCTCTTCTTTGTCGACAGACTTGTTCAGCTCTTTCCTCCACCTCCTGAATAGGTTTGCCATCTTCTTAAGAGCACAAGACTTGATTAATTGCTCTTTAACTGGCTTCTCCGGATCCTCCTCTGGCGGTAGGGTGAAATTTGCCTTCAGCTGAGTCCAAAGATCATCTTTCTGCATATCATTGACATAAGACACCTCAGGGTCTTCCTCCTTAGGCTTATACCATTGTTGGATGCTGATCAGGATCTTGTCCCTACCAAGAACGCGGCAATGAGTAGAAAATGCGTTCTTTGTTCGGATGGGTTCAATCGGTTTGCCGTCGGGCGCGATTGTTGTGATCTCAAACCTTTCATCCGAGCTCAACTTTTTCTTCGGGCCTCGTCTCCTTACCGAAGTTGTGCTCGATCTGGAGGGCTAGAAAAAGGAAGAAAGATGAGAGTTAATTAATATGTGTACATATACCAAAATAATGAATGCATCAATTAACTAGTCAGCACGGGCTTAACTATTATATATATATATACCTGGCCGTACTCGGTTCGGTCACCGGAGCAGTCATCATGGTCTCCTTCTTATACCTCCATTGGGTCACCGGAGCCATCATGAACATAGCCCTCTTCTTGTACCGGCATTAATGGGCCGGAGCCATCATGAACATAGCCCTCTTCTTCACCCAGTCCTTCCTGACCATCGGTGTCGTTGAGAAATGACACAACGACATCACTTCCTTGTGCGATTATGTCCCCCAACATCGCTTCTGTTGCTTCGTCTCAGGAGTGCTCCATAGTTTCTGCAAATATTTACAACATGTCAATTATTATTCAAACATGGTACAGATGGATATATATTAGTGGCAAACGTAGAACTAGCTAGCTAATCACAATAAGGAATCATGTTAGTGGCCTCGACACTGCTTCTCTAGGGTTTGGGGTGGCCTAGACAACGCTTCAAGGGTTTGGGGTGGCCTCGACACAACGCTTCAAGGGTTTGGGGTGGCCTCGACGACAACACTCTTTTAACTTGGTAAATTTGGGTGGCCTCGAGAGAGTTTGTCGGGTAGGGGTGCGGTCGGAGGGTAGGAGACCAACATCATTTTTTCTCTAGGGTTTGGGTGTCCTCGAGAGTTTTGGTCGAGCGAGAGGGCCGAGGGGGGTGCTGCCGTGGTATAAGTTATCACGGTCGAGAGGGGGTATATAGACCAACATCA
>NC_041385.1:828875202-828876268 GCF_002162155.2 Triticum dicoccoides
ATATCGACCGCCCCTCATGTCGAAGTTATCCAGGTGGGGGTTATATCGACAACGACGAGACATACATATACATGGGAAAATAATGTTATCGGGGAGGGGGTTATATCGACAACGACGCGACATACATATACTAACCTAAAATGCACAAAAATGCTCGAAGAAGAAGAAATAGACTAACCTAAAATGCACTAACAACAACTAACCTAAAATGCACTATAAATCAACTAACCTAAAATGCACTAACCTAAATCAACTAACTCAACATATGAAGAAGGAAATGCTATCGGAGAGGGGGTATATCGACCCCCCTCATGTATCCACATACATACATCTATACATACATACATCCATCTATACATACATACATCCATCTATGTATCATCATTGGAAAAAAATGCATCATCCATGGATCATCATTTCTCATATATATCCATCTATAGCCACATACATATATAAATGGAAAAAATGCTATGAAAAAAATACATATATGAAAAAAATACATATATACTTGGTAAATATTCTATGAACATCATTTCTCATATATATCAATGCATATACATCCATGGATCATCATTGCTCATATAGCCATAGTCATATATAAAAACTTTCTATATATGAACAAAAACCTTTCTACAAACAAAAAAAACATTTTTTTTACATATTTAGCATATTCTAAATTTTCCTAACTCTTTTACAACCAGAAAAATTACTCTAACTTCATGACAGTACCCACACTCCATTTCACCAAAAACCTTCTGATCCATAGTTCAATTTTTTCAAATTTCATTCAAATGAAATTTGAATCAGATTCAAATTACTTTCTAAAAACATATTCTAAACCACTCCAAAAATTCTGAAATTTTGCCTCTCCTCTTCTTCTGCTCTTCTCTGCTTCTCCTCTCCTCTCCTTCTCTCCTTCTGCTCTTCATGCGCCGGGGCCGTCAGCGACCATGGAGCAGGGGCAGAGCAAGGGGCGCTCGAGACCATGGGAAAGGGGGGGGGGCTCACTTCAAGGGCGGCAACGATGGCTGGAGTCTGGCGACGAGGACGGCGGGCTCGGGGCGGC
>NC_041385.1:828877361-828883729 GCF_002162155.2 Triticum dicoccoides
TTTTCTTTTGTTTTTTGCTTTATTTTTTAATTCTTTTTGCTTTTAGTTTTAGAAAAATTATAAAATTTCTGTTAGTGCCATTAGTTTTCAAATTTGAAAACACTTTTTTTGTTTTCTTTCTTGCTTTATTTATTTTATTTTGTTTCTACTTACAACAAAATATTTATTGTTGCTATTTTTATTTTTTCCAGTTTTTTTGTTTTGTTTTCTGTATTATTTATTTTCTTTTGTTTTTTGCTTTATTTTTTAATTTTTTTTTGCTTTTAGTTTTAGAAAAGTTATAAACTTTCTGTTAGTACCATAAGACATTAAAGCATTTCAAATGAACTCTGAAAAAGTTGAAAGTTGGCACGGTATCATCATTTCACCACATAGCATGTCCATGTACAAAATGGACAATGGTATCATATTCGTCTGTTACAAATTTGCATGGTATCATCATAATAGTTGCGGGAGAAAGTCTTCATTTTTTTTCGCTTGTGTCATTTGCTTATTGCGCCGTAACCATGGATAATCTTCATCGTTTATCAGGATGCTGGGGTCAGCCTTGACTTTGAATGGAGGAATTTCATGAAACTTTTCATAATCTTTAGACATGTCTGTCTTGCCCTCCACTCCCACGACGTCCCTTTTTCCTGAAAGAACTATGTGGCGCTTTGGCTCATCGTATGATGTATTCGCTTCCTTATCTTTTCTTTTTCTCGGTCTGGTAGACATGTCCTTCACATAGATAACCTGTGCCACATCATTGGCTAGGACGAATGGTTCGTCAGTGTACCCAAGATTTTTCAGATCCATTGTTGTCATTCCATACTGTGGGTCTACCTGTACCCCGCCTCCTGACAGATTGACCCATTTGCACTTAAACAAAGGGATCTTAAAATCATGTTCGTAGTCAAGTTCCCATATGTACACTATGTAACAATAATATGTGTCATTTCCCCTCTCGGTTGCTGCATCAAAGCGGACACTGCTGTTTTGGTTGGTCCTCTTTTGATCTTGGTCAATCGTGTAAAATGTATTCCCATTTATCTCGTATCCTTTGTAAATCAATACAGTCAAAGATGGTCCCCTGGACAACAAGTACAGCTCATCACAAACAGTGTTGTCACCTCTGAGACGTGTTTCCAACCAACTGCTGAAAGTCCTGATGTGTTCACATGTAATCCAGTCGTCGCACTGCTCCGGGTGTTTGGAGCGCAGACTGTTCTTGTGTTCATCGACATACGGGGTCATCAAGATAGAGTTCTGTAGAACTGTGTAGTGTGCTTGAGACCAAGAATATCCGTCCCTGCATATTATTGAGTTCCTTCCAAGCGTGCCTTTTCCAGTCAGTCTCCCCTCATACTGTTATTTAGGGAGACCTATTTTCTTAAGGCCAAGAATGAAGTCAACACAAAACCCGATGACATCCTCTGTTTAATGGCCCATGGAGATGCTTCCTTCTGGCCTAGCTCGGTTACAGACATATTTCTTTAGGACTCCCATGAACCTCTCAAAGGGGTACATATTGTGTAGAAATACGGGGCCCAGAATGACAATCTCGTCAACAAGATGATCTAGGACGTGCGTCATGATATTGAAGAAGGATGGTGGGAACACCAGCTCGAAACTGACAGGACATTGCACCACATCACTCCTTAGCCTTGGTATGATTTTTGGATCGATCACCTTCTGAGAGATTGCATTGAGGAATGCACATAGCTTCACAATGGCTAATCGGACGTTTTCCAGTAGAAGCCCCCTCAATGCAACCGGAAGCAGTTGCATCATAATCACATGGCAGTCATGAGACTTTAGGTTCTGAAACTTTTTCTCTGCATATTTATTATTCCCTTTATATTCGACGAGAAGCCAGTTGGGACCTTCATACTAAGCAGGCATTCAAAGAAGATTTCCTTCTCTTTTTTGGTAAGAGCATAGCTGGCAGGACCTTCATACTGCTTTGGAGGCATGCCGTCTTTTTCGTGCAAACGTTGCAGGTCCTCCCGTGCCTCAGCTGTATCTTTTGTCTTTCCATACACGCCCAAGAAGCCTAGCAGGTTCACGCAAAGGTTCTTCGTCACGTGCATCACGTCAATTGAAGAGCAGACCTCTAGGTCTTTCCTGTAGGGTAGGTCCCAAAATATAGATTTCTTCTTCCACATGGGTGCGTGTCCCTCAGCGTCATTCGAGATAGCTAGTGCGTCGGGACCCTTTCCAAAGATTACGTGTAAATCATTGACCATAGCAAGTACGTGATCACCGGTACGCATGGCGGGCTTCTTCCGGTAATCTGCCTCGCCTTTGAAATGCTTCCTTTCTTTCGACATTGATGGTTGGTCGGAAGAAATTGATGATGGACCAGGTACACATTCTTCCTGTAGCGTCCCAGGTATATACTATCGGTGTCAAGTAAACAGTGTGTGCAATGCATGGTATCCCTTGTTTGTCTGTCCTGAAAGGTTACTGAGAGCGGGCCATCGTTGATGGTCACGAACAGCAACGCCTTTAGGTCAAATTCCTCCTATTTGTGCTCATCCCACGTACGTACACCGTTTCCATTCCACAGCTGTAAAAGTTCTTCAACTAATGGCCTTAGGTACACATCAATGTCATTCCCGGGTTGCTTAGGGCCTTGGATGAGAACTGGCATCATAATGAACTTCCGCTTCATGCACATTCAAGGAGGAAGGTTATACATACATAGAGTCACGGGCCAGGTGCTGTGATTGCTGCTCTGCTCCCCGAAAGGATTAATGCCATCCGTGCTTAAAGCAAACCATATGTTCCTTGGGTCACTTGCAAACTCATCCCAGTACTTTCTCTCGATTTTTCTCCAATGCGACCCGTCAGCGGGTGCTCTCAACTTCCCGTCTTTCTTACGATTCTCACTGTGCCATAGCATCAACTTGGCATGCTCTCCATTTCTGAACAGATGTTTCAACCGTGGTATTATAGGAGCATACCACATCACCTTCGCAGGAACCCTCTTCCTGGGGGGCTCACCGGAAACATCACCAGGGTCATCTCGTCTGATCTTATACCGTAATGCACCGCATACCGGGCATGCGTTCAGATCCTTGTATGCACCACGGTAGAGGATGCAGTCATTAGGGCATGCATGTACCTTTTGCACCTCCAATCCTAGAGGGCATACGACCTTCTTTGTTGCGTATGTACTGTCGGGCAATTCGTTATCCTTTGGAAGCTTCTTCTTCAATATTTTCAGTAGCTTCTCAAATCCTTTGTCAGGCACAACATTCTCTGCCTTCCACTGCTGCAATTCCAGTACGGTACCGAGCTTTGTGTTACCATCTTCGCAATTGGGGTACAACCCTTTTTTGTGATCCTCTAACATGCGATCGAACTTCAGCTTCTCCTTTTGACTTTCGCATTGCGTCCTTGCATCAACAATGACCCGGCGGAGATCATCATCATCGGGCACATCGTCTGGTTCCTCTTGATCTTCTGCAGTTTCGCCCGTTGCAGCATCATCGTGCACATCGTCTGGTTCCTCTTGATCTTCAGTAGCATCACCGTATTCAGGGGCACATAGTTGTCATCGTACTCTTCTTCTTCGCCGTCTTCCATCATAACCCCTATTTCTCCGTGCCTCGTCCAAACATTATAGTGTGGCATGAAACCCTTGTAAAGCAGGTGGGTGTGAAGGATTTTCCGGTCAGAGTAAGACTTCGTATTCCCACATATAGGGCATGGACAACACATAAAACCATTCTGCTTGTTTGCTTCAGCCACTTCGAGAAAATCATGCACGCCCTTAATGTACTCGGAGGTGTGTCTTTCACCGTACATCCATTGCCAGTTCATCTGCATGCATTATATATAATTAAGTGTGTCAAAAATCATTACAGAACATCATGAATAGATAATTAAGTGACCAAATTAATAAAAGTTCATCATCACATTAAAACCAAAGTACATACATAGTTCTCATCTAACAACATAAAGCTCTGTAGAGCATCTAAATTAATTAAACCATACACTGAAACTATGTAAAACATTTCAATGCGAAAACAAATGCGATCATAATCGTAACCAATGTAACAACTGATCCAACGGCATAATGATACCAAGCCTCGGTATGAATGGCATATTTTCTAATCTTTCTAATCTTCAATCGCATTGCATCCATCTTGATCTTGTGATCATCGACGACATCCGCAACATGCAACTCCAATATCGTCTTCTCCTCCTCAATTTTTCTTATTTTTTCCTTCAAGAAATTGTTTTCTTCTTCAACTAAATTTAACCTCTCGACAATAGGGTCGGTTGGAATTTCCGGTTCAACAACGTCCTAGATAAATAAAATCTATGTCACGTTGGTCGGCATAATTGTCATAAACAAAAAATGAACCAATAGTTATGAAAAGATAATATATACCACATAAGAATCATAGACAGGACGAGGGCCGACGGGGGCGGATACCAAAACCATCGCACTATATAAGATGCAATAATAAAAGTAAGAAAATTATAGAAGTATCTATATAAACATACAAGTGAGAATTTTTTTTCCTTTCAGAAAGAAGATAAGAAGAAGAGGCTCACCACGGTGGTGCCGGCGACGAGATCGGCGCGGGCGATCGACGGTGGTGAAGACGGGGACGGGACGTGACGGACCGCTAAACCTAGACAAATATTGAGAAAAATGGAGCTTGGAGGTCGAGCTTGAAGAGGAGAAAGCTTAAGTAGTGTGGCTCGGGCATTCCATCAAACACCTCGTGTGCATAGGAGGTGAGCTAGAGCACCACAAAGCTCTTCCCTCGCCGGCCAGGAAAAACAGAGCAGTGGGAGTGCTCTGCTCGCGGGCGAGGGGTATATATAGGCAACTCATTGGTCCCGGTTCGTGGCACGAACCGGGACTAAAGGGCAGCCTTTGGTCTCGGTTCAAACCACCAACCGGGACCAATGGTGGTGGGCCAGGAGCGAGGCCCATTGGTCCCGGTTCGTCCCACCAACCGGGACCAAAAGGTCCAGACGAACCGGGACCAATGGCCCACGTGGCCCGGCCGGCCCCGGGGCTCACGAACCGGGTCCAATGCCCCCATGGGTCCCGGTTCTGGACGGAATCGGGACTAATGGGCTGGCCCGGCCTGGACCATTGCCCCCTTTTCTACTAGTGTATTAATGTGTCGTTTCAACGCAATAAAAATAGTTACATTTGTGTTAGTCTAAATTTCTCCTGCAATTGCAAATAAAATCAAATTATTAATAATTTCATCAGAAGATAACCTAATTTCTAAATACTTTCCTTTTCAATTTAGATTATCTTGCAATTCTGAACAAGTCGTCTCCATCTGGACTGGGATTGGCAACTTGCACATTAGCCCCGTTAACTATATCATTAAATTGGGAACCCAGTACAACAAGCTTAAAAGTTAAATTAATCATTATGATGTTTGTCGGCGCTTTTCTTTTCATAACCCCTTCTTGAGTTTTGCGAATGCTTTTCATAACTACTTGGCAGATCAAACTATCAAAAGAAATTTCAAAGGAACTACCGTTGTAAATCACCATTAGAATAAGTAAAACTGGATATGCAATTCAGACGCGCATAGATGAGGGTTGAGAAAGAATAGCAGACTGTTTTAGTGATGCTGACCTTGACTAGTTGATTTGGACCGCTGGAGATCTGGCGGGAGTAGTCTGCAAGATTGCTCATCGCGGAGCTAGTGCCGGTTGATTTAATCGGACTCAAATCTGATCATGGCCAGGGGAGGGCAGGAAGCAGCCACAGCCGCCAGCGCTTCGCCTCAAATCACGTCGAGGGTTAATCATTTTTTAGGGTAAATAACGCCAGGGGCTACTAGTACTTTTTTATTTAGAGAACCAGGGGCAGACGCCATGACCAACGGCAGCCTCCCTAGTGGCGCGATCTAGTGGGCAGGACACAGAACTGTGGTGGGAGGAGATCCAACGATGTGGCAGCTGCAGCCGCTGGCGAGCACGACGGAGGCGGAGGCACGAGTACGAGGCGCAGCCAGAGATCGAGGAAGAGAGGAGAGGCAACACAACCTCGGAACGAACGGTGTCGCAGGAGAGGGAGACAGCGGCCGCATGTGACTGGGGAGACAAGCGTTAGACTCGAGAGAGAGCGTGATAGGGGAATCCGCCCCGATGTCATGAGACATGGATCCTTTCCCATGAAAATCACACGGGGATAGGGCCGAGAAAATCTCGTGTATTCCAGACTCCAAATGTCCAGACACCTAGCCCGGAGCTCATTTTGCGTGTGGGCTTTCCACCCAGGGAATGGGCCGGGATTCCGCAGGGATCCCCTGGCTACCAAATGAGCCCTCATGAGTAAATATGGAGGTCTATGTCGCCATGATGAATGGCTATCCGCAATCTAAAATATTTTAAAT
>NC_041385.1:828883922-828919619 GCF_002162155.2 Triticum dicoccoides
ACTACTAGCAAACCTTTCACTAACGATGCAATTCCGATTTTTTTATTAATAGTAAATGGTAATTCTGTAATTCCGAAACTGGTAAAGAGCCGGTAGAAATTGTAGAAATAGGAAGGACGCTAAGAATAACACCGTCTAAGCCGTCCTCTATTGCTAACTGCGTCCAAGCCTGGACCCTAGTACGGATGGCGTCCAGTCATGCCCTTCGATTGGTGCTCTCATTGGGCTCAACCGAGTCATTTTCCTTTGATAGATAGAGGTTTCATGACCTATGTACTCTAATACGTCTCCAACCATCGCTTCTTACCTTGCTGGGTGGTAAGCAAGCTCTAGCACGGACATCACCAATCATCACAGGAGCAACATCGTCTCACTAGCCGCTTGTCATTAGGATCATTCACTCATCGTTAGGATCATCCACTCGACCTATGGTTGGACCATGTGAGTTGTTCGATGGCCTCGTTGAATCTTCTTTGTTTGGTCTTCTGTACAAATATTCAATGGTTACAAGCGTACATTGTATAAGTGACTAGGTTGTTACTTTTGGGCAATACAATTGGTAACTGGCTAGTTTATGATAACAGATAAGTCAATCTTGAATCAACGGTTGCGCTTTTGCCTCTACGTGTCAGTGCACCACTGCCAGCAGTTTTGGAAGCATTGTGTGCCGGTGTTGTAGCCCGACGTGAACCTGCCGCACGACCTCAACCTCGATAGGGTTCCGGTGTCGAAAGTGCCGGACTCAGGCCGCACGCAGCTGATGGAGATCCACCACCGTCGTGCTCTACTCCTGGACGACCTCCGCTGTGGCCCAACGTACACGGTGGATTTGCCGAACTAGGACGCGTGGTTCCCCACCAAGCACGGCCAGCCGATATTATTATTAGTAATAAATAATAATGTTGTAAGCACGACCAGGCCAGTGTTGTCGGTTGTGCTTCAAGGGTGCGCCCCCGTGCACCACGTGCGCTCACCGCTCCACCATCACCGCCGACCATGGTCAAGGGGGAGGATTAGGAGGCCACAAGGAGGTCCATCGAGGAGTCTGAGTGCAAGGAGCTCGACAGGTGGCCTAGCCTTGCACACGAGCGGGTTGAATCGGCAGCTGGAGTGGAGGCCAACATGCCCCCATCGCCACCAGCACCGCCCGCGCCCGAGCGTGTGGAGGAGGAGCCATGGCCGCTGCTTGGGCAATCATGGTCGTGGACGACCATGTTGCCATCATATATCGTACACGCCCATGTGGGTGGGCGCAATAGACGAGGAGGCCGAGTGGCATGCTGCAGAGCACGTGATGAAGGCCGAGCGGCAGGAGAAGCAGCAGCTGGTGGCGCAACAAGCGGCGACGCTGCCCGCCATCCAGCAGGCGTTCCCATAGATGAAGATGCTGGTCTACGTCGACCTGAACGAGGAGGTTGACAACGACGATGCCTAGATGTACTGCCCACCGCTGAGTGTTTTTTTTTTATCTTTTCATTTAATTTTTTAGTTTTAATTAATGTAAATTGGACTTTTGTTGGCTGTTTTATTTAATAATTTCTAAAATCCAGCGAAATGTGAAATTTCGTCGTCCGTGTTGTTCGCATCTTCGGACAGGCGAACGAAAACAGACATTGCCGTCTGCCTGACTAACCCAAATGAACAAAGAACGAACAAAATATGTGTCAATTTGGGTCGCCGCATCGGAGTTGCCCTTAGATCGGACGAAGGCGAGGACTTTTCTAGGCCAGGTTGAACCAAACACTGGACGCCGCTAAGAGCAGCGTCCAGGTGTGGACGTGATTTGCAACAGCGAACAGCGTCCAGATGTAGTACTATTGATGGCGTCCTTTCCGAAATTTTTATTATTAATAATTAATATTCCAGTAATTCTGAAACTAATAAACACTAATGAAAAAAATTGAAAAATAGGAAGGACGCTAGGAATAATAACGTCCAAGGCTGGACGCCAGTACCAACAACGTCCATGGCTGGACGCTCTTATAAAAAGCGTCCACTATTTGGTTCGACCAAATCCCGCCTGGCTATCTTTGGCCTTCGACTTGTACCCTCAGCAACTTCCGCAAGACCAAAGCTAGACTCTGCCACCTCTAGCCCGTCGAAAATGGCACTCCAGCAACGCACCACCCTCTTTTCTCTCGCTGGTATCCCTCTTTGCCAATTCCCATCGTCGTACCTCGCTCGCGATGGTGATCCGCGGAATCCCCGTTGCCGCCGGGGCTGCAATTGTCGAACTCTGACGGTCATATCCTCCTCAGCAAGGACGACCCCAACCTCTTCCCTTTTACGCTTGGAGCCATCGTCTCTGGCAACACTGACTACTAACACGCCATTGTGAGCCCCTTCTCCCCCCTACACTAGGCATGCGCAACCGTGCGAGTGGGTGTGCTGTGAATTTGTGCATGAATATTTGTGCATCTTGGCGTGAACTTGAGTTGTTTTCTACCGAAAAAGGCTTGTGCCCCGCTTTATAGAGAACACAACAATCATACAACTCGACACCACACCACATACACTCGAGATAGGATACAAGAATGCAAAATAACAACGACACCACCACAACCCACTCCAAGCTCGCAAAAGGAATATAAAGAGTCCCGCGAGAAGCGGTCGGAGTGCTCCACCGTGACAGAGGTGTCACGAAGAGACGACGTTGCGCCCGACGAACCATGGACTCCAAGACGGTGCCTTCAGGAAGGGTACGATACTGGAGCACTGCCACCGCCGATTCAAAAAAAAATCATGGTTTCACCTAGAGCAAACCGAAGGAGGAGAGTAGCCGCAACGTCGCCTTCACGAAGGTGACGACGTCCACGGCTGCCGCCGCCGTTGGCCTGGTGCAAGCCAACAAGGACTACCCTCTCGCACGCACTTTCCACCTCCGAGACCACCATTGGTTGTTTAACACCGGACCATGCCGCCCGCACGCTCATGGCAGGGGTAGCTTCCCACCGCCCGCGCGACCCACGACCCACGCCACCACATCCGGCAGCTTGCACCGCCTGTGCCACCATGCCGCCTGTCACGCTGTCGGCACAACACCGTCTATAACCGCTTCAGCGCACCACCACACCCGTTGTCCAACATTGTGTCCATGCCTGCTCGATCTGGCCCGCGCCCGACCTCCTTTGCATGGAAGACAAAATATCCCCGCCGCCGCCTACGCCGACCAGGCTTCGCCCGGCCGCGCCCTCTGGCAACGACTAAGGAGGGAGAGGGGGAGGGGGAACCCCGACGACGGTGGCTAGGGTTAGCCTCCCGGTAGCTCACGGGAGCGTCGCAGAAGGGAGAGAGGAGGCCTCCTGACTAGCTCACCACTCGAGTTGTTTTCTTAGCAGCAAGGAGTGTACTAGAGCACACTGTCCATGGTTGCTTGGGACAGTTTTGGTAGCTAATGAGTTAGAAATACATATATATTCGTGTTTAAGACAATTTCTCTTCTAATTTGGCAAAAGCAAACTGGTCTAGAATGGTACAAATGGGCGTTTCAGTGATTTGTTATCGATGCCTCACAACCATCACAAAATATCCAAAGCTCACATATTAAATCTATTAGATGAAATACTCTCAGTAGAGTAAAATAAAAGCACCTGGCCGAACCACATAATTAGACGCGGGTTATAATAGCGTCCGGCCGTGGACATCATTCGCAATAGCGTCCAGCCTGGACGCCGTTGTCCATAGCGTCCTTCCTATTTTTCAAATTTCGGCCCACCCATTATCATTTTTCTAATTGTTGCAGTACTAATTACTATTAATAAAAAAATCGGTTACTAGTTTCAGAATTACAGCATTATTATTTATTATTAATAAAAAATCTGGTGCAATTCGAATGAACATTAAATGGGGGTAATTTGGGCCATAAATATCACAGTACTCCGTAGAAGTTATCAATTAAAATTCACTCCCCCGAAAATAGTGGGGAAAAGGACATGCTGATTTGACTCGTTTAACATAAGTATCATCAAACAAAACAAAAACATGTAGTGTCACTCGTATTATTTGAATCCAGTGATCGGTTTCTTAATACTCCCATAGCCTAGATCAACGGAAATCCGAGGGAAAAAGTAACTAGAAACTTTGGGCAAAGTTCGGTGCTAGGCTACTAGGTTAGATAAAAATTACGCACGAGAGAGGAGATGTGATGTGATCTCACTACCTTGAATTTGGACTTTTTATTACCTGCTTGCCTTTAAAAAAAATACCTGCTTGCCGACTGTCTCTCCTTGCCATCCTGCCGCTCGCCACTGGCCGAACAGGAGAGACGAGCGACCTGCCGCCAAAGGTACCAAGAGGAGATGGCCATTATTTCATGTATATTATTCTGGCCGAGAAGACCAAACTCTTGTACCAGATTCTGAATAATAAAAATCATTCGCTAACGTGCAATTCAAATGAAAATTAAATGAGGGTAATTAACACAATAGATATAACAATAGAAGGTAACTATTAAAATTCACTCTCCTGAAAATAATGTGGAAAATGACATGTTGATTTTACTTGTTCAAAATAAGTATCATAAAGAAAACATGTAGTGTCACTCACATGATTTGAATCCAGTGATCGGTTTCTTAGCAAGAAATGTCCCCCATAGCCTAGATCAACCGAAGTTCAGGGAAAAAGCAACTAGAAACTTAGGGCAAAGTTCCGTGCTAGGCGCCTACTAGGTTGGATAGAAATTACAGGATGCTAAAACTTAGTTAGCTGAGATTTATTTTGGTCTCCTTCACAATTTCATCCATTGGATTAAAACTCGCATTGCGATTCATACGTGGCCCGCGGCTGACCGAATTTGCTTTCGCCAGCAGCCTGTTGTGTCTCGTTTGTCAAAGCCGTGTGTAAGCGTTGGGCATTTAGGCCTTTTATGTTGCGAGATCCTGGGTGGATTTGCGGTGTTGATGAGCCTTTTACTGTAAATCCCTATTTGCCGCATTTTGGGTCAAACAGTCGACCAACTGCAAATACGGAACGACCGAGCAAGCGATTGGGCTGGCCCATCTGTAGTATATAGGTACAACTTTAACGTTTCGATTTTGTAAATCTTCTAGAGTGTTCTGGTTTTTTGGTTTTGGGAACCTTCTCGAATGTTCCTGAACTTGAATTTTCTAAAAAAATATATTTTCTTTTTTTTCCTTTTTTTCTTTCAGTTTCAGTTGTTTTTCTTTTTCCTTCTATTTCCTTTTTTCTTTCCGTTTAAATTTTTCCTTTTTCCTTCAAATATTGTTTGGAATTTCAAAAAATGTTATCATTTTCTAAAACAATTCACAATTTCAAAAAGATTTCAGCAATTTTATAATTTTTTTCTCACTTTCAAAATTTGTTCAAGATATCAAAAAATGTTTTCATTTTCAAAATTTGTGCACAATTTAAAAAACGTGTTTAAAATAATCATGTTTTCAAAATTAGTTAACCATATCAATAAATGTTCAGGAATTTGTAAAAATGTTCTAGATTTTAAAATTTCTTCAGAAATTCAAAATATGTTCTCGTTATCAAAACAATATCACAATTTCAAAAAATGTTTTTTTCAACAAATGTTCTTGTTTTCAAATTTTGTTCACAATTCAGAAAAATGTTCGTGTTCCAAAAAATATTCATGAATTTGAAAAAGTCTTCACGATTTTAAAAATATTCATGATTTCATAAAAATGTTGATGTTTCAAAAAAATATTTGCGGTTTCAATATTTTGTTCGCAAATTCAAGAAATGTTCCCATGTTTTTTGGTGTCATTTCCAAAAAATATAAAATTTAAATTTAGTTTGCGCTTTAAAATAATATTCATGTTTAAATTATTTGTTCTCAATTTTAAAAATGTTCCTGTTTATGATTTTTATTCAAAATTAAAACTGTTTGTCATCTCAGAAAATATTTAGGAATTTCCAGAACAAATTGGAATGATAAAAATTGTTCACTATTCGGATAACAGTTAGTAATATCAAAAATAATTGTGGCATTTTAAAACCGTCGCAACTTTGAAGGATGTTTTGCAAGTCTCAACCTTGTAGTCTATTCTTATAGTGTTTAGCCCATTTATTTACAGCAACAACTGTTTGCTGTTGTGACTAATGGCTCGTGGTGAGGACTCTGCTTTGCGTGGGCTTCAGACCCTGTGCATCGAGCTTCTGCGCAACGCAAAATGCATTTAACAGAAGGTCCCCCTTTTACTCGAATCCTGATGTAGTGGTTTGTTTTTCAGCTATTTTTGCGTCACGTGAGAGGAAATAACAAACGGGGGCATCGGTGGGCTTCATACCCTGTGCATCGAGCTTCTGTGCGACCCAAAATGCGTTTTACAGAAGGTCCCCCTTTTACTCGACCGGTAGTGTTTTTTGAACGGGAGCCAATAGCTTGCTTGGTGTAACGTCAGACTTTTCATCCTTTTTTCTGTAGAGCTATGACACAGGGCCGGGCCGGCAAAATCCGGGTGCCTGCGCGAAACTAAAAAAATAGGGTCCTATCTCACCAAAAAATTGAACTATCAAGCAATTATAATGTACTACCTCAGTTCCTAAATATAAGTCTTTTAAGAAATCCCATTATAGACTACATACGGAGCAAAATAAGTGAACCTATACTCTAAAACACGTCTATATACACCCAAATATAGCCTCTATAGTAATATCTCTAAAAAAACTTATATTTAGGAATGGAGGGAGTCTGTGATATAATTTCTTAAATAACAATTTGATATATAAATAAGTAAATAGGAATTAGGAGAATAGGAGTAGAATTATGTGTACAAGCCAGCAGAATTCCTCTCTGACTCTCACTGAACCAGAGATAACCAGAGGAATAATCGATGGATTCAAAGTTGCAAACAAATGAGGACTATTGTATTTGCAATGCCAAAACTGTCGTACATAGTTCTCATCCTGCCTCCGCCTTACCTGTCGCTGTGTCATCCGTCACCGAATCTAGAAGTCTCGGTAGCAGAAGCCAGGAGGATGCGCCGTGTCGCTCGCCTGTGGAATGTGGAGGCGATCGATCAAGCAGAATTGAACCGCCGTTCGGTTTCCGATCAAGCAGATCAGCTTTTTCGAGGGGAGATCGAGCAGATAAGCTGAACTTGGAGCTGGCGGCGGGCATCGTTCAGCAATCGGCATCAAGGCATCGAGCAGCGCCTGGAACGCTCGAGGCCTGGCTCACGCGCGGGGGGGAGTCACGGCCAGCGGGCAGCGGCCCAACACCTGCCACATGAAGATATACATAGGCATATAAAAAAGAAAGAAGTCAAATTTTCACTCTCAAATGTAGCCCGAGGGACAAATACCCCCCTCAACTCAAATTTGGTATGATTTTAACCCCCAAATCCTTAAAACCGGGTAAATATCCCCTTAGGTTGTTTTGCATCAATTTTAGGCAGTTTTGGGGCGAGAAAGTGTGACGTGGCATGGTATTTGGGTGCGCAACCAGAGTAAAGCTCGCCTCGATGCACGACGTCTGCCATGGCGCCACCTCCTGTTTGTGCCGTCCCTGCTGCCGTTCCTCTCACTTTACGCGCTCCTCGAGGGCACAGGTGACGGCGGCACGATCTTCATAGCCTACGAACAGATCGCCGCGCGGTTGGACGGGTTGCCGGCGCCCCCAATGCTTTCCGACCCGTCGTTCTTCTACCGCCAGTTGCCGCTCCGGTTTTTGGCCGTGGCGGGGTGGCTCGTCCTCGTCGCGGGGTGCACACATCCGCTCCACTAAGTGTTGTGCCGCCCGCTCGTGTTCGACCCGGGCCCCGTGCCCCGTGCCCGTGCCTTGTTGGCTGGCCAGCTCGCGGCTCCGGGTGGTGGACGGTGGGCGGCGGGTGCTTGTTCGTCGCGGGCGCCGGCTATAACCTCGTTGTCTCGTGCTCCGGGAAGATATGGGACCCTGACATGTCCTCTCCGCGGTGGGAGCCGCTTGGGTGGACCGGCACGCCGAAGACGCCGCCTACTCGGGCGAGAAGATCTGTGTGGTCAACCTACACGGCAGTGGCGCCAAGGAGGCCGTGGTGTTCGACCCCGTGGCCGTTAGGTGGGAGGCCGCCCGGCATGCTCGCTGGGTGGAAGGGCCTTGCCACAGCGTTCCCGGGCGACGGCGACAAGGAGCACGGGGCGCCCCAATGCTTACGAGGATCTGGACCAAAAGGCAAACCGTAGACTATGAAGAAAGCTGGGTTGACGATTTGGACGGCAACAACTTCTACGGCAGCGTCCTCGTTGCCATGGTCTACAACGGCATCCATTGCGAATCTCTATCTCTACTACCTATTGTTCATTGTTTTTGATATAGCTTACCACTCATACCAAGTGGTCTCTATCTCTACTATCTAAAATAAACGGAGCGTTCCGTTTCTCCTCTTACGTCGTTGTCCTTCGTCTGCCCTCCTCCCGCATGTCCCTCCTCCACTGATTTTTTTGTTTACCCTTTGCTGGGTTTTTTCGTCCATGTGTCCACTCAACCGGTTCGACCCCTCCCCTCAACCACCTCAGCTTTCTCTCCACTAACCCTATTTTCCTCCCGAAATGCATCTCATCATCTCTCTCGCTCGAGGCGGCGGTGGCGGCAAATCCATGATGCAAATGACAACGAGCTCTTGCAGGTCAGCACCTCTTCTCAACTCTCTCTTGACGTATGCCCAATCATCTCTTCTCCCTTTCTGCGACCATTGGCGATGGTGTCACCCATGGTTATAAATAGCGGATAGCGGGCTGGTAGCGGATTGGGGTCCGTGTAGCGGAATGCGGACAGCGGCAATATTGCGGGCGCTATGTCCGCGTAGCGGATTTGTAAAAACACTAGATTATCAAAAATTCAATATGGGTCATACTACTATATGGTACTATTATCTCAGTCGTTCCTCCTCCTCGAGATTCTTGCGCATGCATGTATATGCATATGTATTCAACTGTGGCACTGAATTGAACAGAGTGGCAACGCGGCTTGTCTTTTGTTAATTATGAGGCCCAACGGTATAGGTCCAGTACGGTCTTAGAAGGCCGGCTTTCAGCAGGACCGACTGGTCTCTCCTCCTGGGCCGCCTCCATCCCACGCGGGGGTTTGGTCCACTGATTTGCTGAAGTTCCCATTTGCATTTATGTGAAGCCTTATCCCATCTGCTGAAGATTGGTTGCCTCTGAGGCACACAGCAGACATATACCAGCCGAGGAAACATTCAGAATCAGATGTACAGACCAGACGCAGAACGAGGAACAGCCTTGGAGCTCACCTGCATACTGGATCTACCGGGAAGATGACATCCTGAGACGCCGCGGACGCTCCAGCCGCCTCCTCCGCCCAGGGCGCCCCGCCTCCGCCTCCGCCTCCATGCCCCTGCTGAACTTCTTTTTCTATTTTTCACTTTGTTTTATCCTAGCACGCCCCCACCACAGCTGGTTCCTATTCGGCGCCTTAAGCGCTCCTTTCTTCGATCCTTGCAAAGGGGCGCACACCCCTGCCGCCGCGCTGGGCCGGCCCATATTACCTTTTTCTGTTTTTTCAAGACAAAAAAAACTGTGGGAAAAACTGTGCTATTACTATGACTCAAACAGCGGATCTCCCAATTCATTGTACAACGCAGTAACCACTGGACCAACCAACCTTGACGTAATTGTTTATATCTTTTTTGGCTATTATTCTTTCTTTTTTCTTTTCTTTCCTTTTTTTGGAATGGTTTCTTCAATTTTTTTCTTTTTTCTTTTTTTCTTTTCCTTTTTTTTCTGTTTCCTTTTTTTATAAATACGTGAACTTTTTTGAAAATCCATGAACTTTTTTTCAAATTAGGTGAACTTTTTTTGAAAATCGATGAACTTATTCAAAATTGATGAACTTTTTCTTTAAATTTGTAAACTTTTTTCAAAATCGATGAAACTATTTTTCTCCAACTCGATGAACTTTTTCTTTTAATTTGTGAACTTTTGTCAAAATCGATGAACTATTTCTCCAACTCGATGAACTTTTTTCAAAATTGATGAATTATTTTTTCAAATTTGTGAACTTTGTCAAAATCGATGAACTCTTTCTGTAACCCAATGAATTTTTTTCAAATTGATGAATTATTTCTTCAAATTTGTGAACTTTTTCTAAAATGGAGGACCTATTTTTCAAACTTTATGAACATTGTTTTCAAAATCGATGAACTTTTTTCAATATTGATTAGCTTTTTTAAGAAATCAATGAACTTTTTTCAATATTGATTAGCTTTTTTAAGAAATCGATGAACTTTTTTAATGTTTTGTGAAATTTTCTTCAAATGAACTTTTTTGAAGTTTGTTTACTTTTCTTCTGCAATGGTGAACTTTTTTAATTCACTATTCTTTTAAAATTGATTACAAATCTAAATAGTGCGGCCACGCTTGTTCTTATAGTTTCAGTGCTATTACCAGTCACAAGCTTGCAATGGTTCCAGTGGTCAGCGGAGCGTGAACAAGTACGTGGGCTTCGTGAGTTCGAATCACCTAGGATTCACATTTTTGCATTTTTCTGGAGTTATTAGTTCGCTGTGCTTCGGCTTTGCGGGCCGGCCCAATAACGCGCTAGAATGTGGGCGCCAGCCACCCAAAAAGGGCTTAGGGCATGTACAATGGTGCTATCTTAGTAGTGCCACGTAGGATCAATGATGAGGTGGAGGAGAGAGAACTCATAAGAAAAGGCTTGTCTTTTCTTATTTAAGAGAAGACAAGAGATGATCTCTTAGCACAATATGTCTCATCACGTTTTTAGGAATTGCTAGTTATTGAAGATAAGGCTAAGAGATGACTCATTGTAGACTTTCTTTTTTGTTATCTCTAAATTACATGCAAAACTTAAGATAAGACTATCTTATCGACCATTGTACATGCTCTTATCCCACCGCCCGGCAGCCCATCCAACCTGTCAGACGACATAAACACAAGCGCTGCTGTGAGGAAAAAAATAAACTTCTAATGCCACGTGTATAAACAGAGATCCACATTTCCAGGCTAACTAATCGACCTAGCAACGATCCCCTGGCGACCGCGCTAGGGTTCCACCTATCCCCTGGCGACCGCGCTAGGGTCCCAACCAAATCTGCTACCCACCACCAAATCTCACGTCCGATCGCTATCCCTGCGATCCCTGCATGATCCCCAATTGCTCGGCGCCCCTGCTAGTCAGCTGCATGACGGCTAGGGGTTCTGCAACGGCCGGGCCGAGACACGATGGCGGCGGCGGCGGCGGAAACCAGACTGGAACCCAGTCGAATCTGACGGACAAGTTTGAGGGATTGAATTTGCATGGAGAGGAGGAAGAGGATCTGGATCTGTATGGGGAGATTGACGATCTGGTAAGAGAGACATGATGGATTGCCATCTTTAGGGTTCATACATCTAAACCCTTTAGTCATGTTTCGTTGTTCAAAACCTTAAGGAATGCCTGGATTCCAGCCCAGGGGGTGATCTTCAAAACCATAAACCCTAACCGGTTCCTTGCGCAACTCTCTTGTCTGGGAGATTGGAACTGTGTGATGAGGGGAGGGCTGTGGTTGTTTAGAAACACAACAGTTGTTATAGAGGAGTATGATGGAATCACCAATGCTGAGGATTACAAACTGGATCGTATACCAGTGTGGGCAAGAATTGTGGGCTTACCTGATGGACTGATGAAAAAGAAGGAAACGGCAGAATAGGTCGCAAAGAAAGTAGGCCAACCGATCTCAGTCATAGTCAATGAAGGTCGTCTGAACCCGACCAAATACCCGAGAGCTAGGGTGTCTGTGATGCTTGATACACCCTTGGTCAGGTTTGTGCCACTAACGCTCAGGGAAAGCAAGAGGTATCCAGTTGAGTATGAAAAGCTTCCTGATTTCTGTTACTTTTGTGGTTTGATGGGACATGTTGTAACGGAGTGTGGGGATGGAATACACAACCCTGACACATGTGAGTGGGGTGAATGGCTCTACGTCGATTCTGATGGCCCGATTGGGAGAGGAAATAACAGAATGGGTCGAGGAAGGCCAGATGGAGGAGGAGGGGTTTTTGGAAGAGGTAGAGTAAATGCAGGAGACCCAAACCAAGAGGAAGATTTGGAGATGGATCTAGATGGAACGGATGGTGCTAGTGCTACTGCAATAGTGCCTTCCGCGCGAAAGCGATTGATTGGATAGGACGGCACTATCAATGGCCCGGTGGCGCACACAGGTGCTCCGAGTGGCTCAGGCACATCGCTGCCGCCAGGGTATGTGTCGGAACAAATTCATCTTTTGGAGAACACTAGCAACGTGGATCTAGTGGATAAAAGTAAGATGAATACCCCGCAGAAAATTCATGACCCAAAGAGAATGAGATCAGCAGAGAACAATACATCCAGCAACATATCGGCGACTCCCTTCGAGGGTGATCGCCGGGCGCAATGAAACTTATATGCTGGAACTGCCGTGGCATGGCCAGTGCTGCGGCAGAAAGAGCTCTTCTGGACGTCCAGAAGCAGTGGGGGCCGGATGTCGTCTTCCTGTCTGAGACACATCTGAATAAAGCTAAGGCAGGAAAGCTTCAGAGAAAATTAAAAATGGATTGTATGGAAGTGCATGAAAGTAATGGAGCGAGTGGGGGGCTACTTCTATTTTGGAGGAGACCCGTGGCAATACAGTTGAGAGATAAAGATAAAAACTTTATAGATGTTACGGTGGGAGATGGCACGGAGGAGGCATGGAGATTTACGGGCTTCTACGGGGAGCCGAAATGGGAAGATAAGCACTTGTCGTGGTCGTGTTTGCATCATCTACACCAGCGAATCAATCTCCCGTGGATGATAGCGAGCGATTTCAATGAAATTTTGTATTCCCATGAAAAAGAAGGTGGAGCACCGAGGCCAATGCACATGATGCAGAACTTTAGAGATGCTCTAGTTGACTGTGAGGTGGAGGATATGGGTTGTAGCGGTGATCTGTACACCTGGAGAAGGAGGAGACTCAGGGAGCGGCTGGACCGATCAGTATGCAATGGGCAGTTTCATGGACTGTTCCCAAATACAAAGGTCATAAACACTGCTCATATAAAGTCGGATCACAGACCACTTTTCATCGATACCGAGGGAGATGCGCGGGTAGACTCTCATACCCATCGGAGATGTTTTGAGTCGAGGTGGCTGCAAGAGGATAACATCATGCAGGTGGTGTCCGATGCATGGGAACGTACAGACCCGATGGCGCCAATTGCAGAACGAACAGGGAGTGTCCATTGCACTCTGCATCAGTGGGATCGCTCGATCTTGAAGGCACCACAACGCAGATTGAAGGAACTGAAGGAAGAGCTGGAAAAGCTGCGGTCGGGCCCCCTTACTGATGAGGCGGGAGACATGCAGCGAATTCTGTTAATGGAGATAGAGGAAAATCTGGAAAAGGAAGAATTATACTGGGTCCAGCGCAGCCGAGCAAACTGGCTCAGATATGGTGACCGGAACACCAATTTCTTTCATAACTTTGCATCTGCTAGGAAGAAGAGAAACCATATAAAGCACCTGTTGGATGACTCGGGAGTTAGGAGAGAAAGTAATGATGCTATGAGTAGCTTGATTAGTGATTATTTTCAGCACCTCTTCTCTGCTGAAGTGAGTGTACCGAATATCAATGTTATCAATAAAGTCAAGAGGAGAGTTACAGATTATATGAGTGAGTCTCTTATTGCACCTTATACAGAGGAGGAGGTAAAGGGGGCTCTTTTTAGCATTGGTGACTTAAAAGCGCCAGGACCAGATGGGTTACACGCCATCTTTTACAAAAAAAATTGGCACTTGCTTGGAGGCGATTTGACCAAGGAGGTACTTGAGGCTGTTAATACAGGCATTATACCAGAGGGGTGGAACTCAACCACTATAGTCCTAATTCCGAAAGTGGATAACCCGGAAAGAGTTACCCAGTTTAGACCCATAAGTTTGTGCAACGTGGTCTATAAAGTGATCTCAAAGATGCTCGCAGCGCGCCTAAAGGTTCTCCTCCCAGATATTATCAGCGAGACCCAAAGTGCATTTGTGCCGGGCCGCATCATCAGTGACAATGTCATAGTGGCGTATGAATGCCTACATACGATGAAGAAACAGAAGAAGGGAAAGGTTGGCACTCGTGCAATAAAACTTGATATGCACAAGGCATATGACAGAGTGGAATGGACTTTTCTGGAGGCCATGCTCATCAAGCTGGGGTTTCATGCCCAATGGATCCAGATGGTTATGTCATGTGTGAGAACGGTCGAGTATAAGGTTCGGTTTAATTCCAACGAAACACTTCCTTTCTTGCCGACTCGAGGCCTGAGGCAGGGGGATCCTCTATCCCCCTATCTGTTCCTGTTATGTGCTGAAGGACTGTCAGCGTTAATTGCTCATGAGGAAGAGGCGGGAAACCTTATTGGAGTGCAGGTATGCAGAGATTCACCAACTATATCCCACCTGCTTTTTGCGGATGATTCATTAATTCTCATGAGAGCGGATGATCAGAATGCTAACACGCTGAGATCGATATTGGATGAGTATTGTGCAGCGTCTGGTCAAATGGTTAGTGAGTCGAAGTGTTCTATTTTTTTCAGTCCGAATACAAAGGTGGAAGTAAAGGCTGATGTATGCCAGATTTTGAACATTATGACTGAGACCATCTCAGACAAATATTTGGGCCTACCATCTATGATTGGGGTGGATGAGTGGACTGTTTTAAACACTTCATTGAAAGGATCCAAGCATTGGTAAATGGTTGGAAGGAGAGAAGCCTATCTTTTGGGGGGAAAGAGGCTTTGCTGAAGGCGGTGGCCCAAGCCATCCCAACCTATGCGATGGGTGTATTTATATTCCCAAAAAAAATATGCAAGGGAATCACTGATGCAATGTCGCATTTCTGATGGGGTGATGAGGACGATCATCACAAGATGCATTGGTTTGTATGGTGGAGGATGTGCATCCCAAAGGAGAGAGGAGGTATGGGATTTCGGGATATTCAGAGTTTCAATTTGGCAATGCTAGCGAAATAATGCTGGAGACTAATTGACAATTATGATTCTCTTTGTGCGCGAGTACTACGAGCCAAATATTATCCCACGGGAGATATACTTAACAACCAACTGAAAAAAGGTTCGTCCTATGTGTGGCAGAGCATTTGGGCAGGAATTCAAACTTTCAAACATGGCTGTATTTGGAGAGTGGGCAATGGGAACAAGATTGATATCTGGGATGACTGCTGGATTCCAAACAGTGCATCAAAGAAAATCCTTACAGCCCGTGGAAACCGAGTTCTCACAAAGGTTAGCGAACTTATTGACCCAAGTACGGGAGAATGGGATGAACAACTGATCCGGGACAATTTCTGGAATATTGATGCAGAACGGATCCTTCGAATCCCATTGTTTCATGTAGAAACGGAAGACTATGTGGCATCGCATCTAACGAAAAGTGGAGTTTTTTCAGTACGCTCCGCTTACTATAAACAGTGGGAAATGAGCTATGCATCACATGATAGCAGCATGGTCCGATCTGCTATGGCACCACATCAAGTATGGAAATCTTTGTGGAATCTGAAAGTGCCAACGAAAATAAAGATTCATATATGGAGATGCCTTCATAACACTATACCATGCCGTAATGTGCTAATGAACCGACATGTGGGTAATTTATCTTGCTGTCCGTTTTGTTCAGAAGGAGCAGAGGATCTCGCACACATGCTGTTCAAATGCATCAGATCGCAAGAAGTGTGGAGATCTCTCGGGGTCGCAGATGATATAAACTTCGCTTGTCAATTGGATCGAGAGGGTCCAGCAATTATAGAGTTTTTTCTTTGTGATACCTACTTTCGAAGACAATACGAGGGCGTGCTTGAGCTACCGGAGTTGTTTACCACAGCTTGTTGGTATATTTGGTGGCAAAGGAGACAGTTTGTGCGAGGGGAGGATGTTTCCTCTCCAGGGCGAACGGCAATAGCAGTGGCAGCCCTTGCCCTGAATTACGCCCGTGGAGCACAAACAAAAATGACACCAAAAGTGAACATTTGGCCGGGCTTTCCAGCTGGTCAGATGATCATTAACGTTGATGCGTCGTTCAGCGAAGGAGATTATGCAGGATCTTGTGGAGTGGTCATCCGTGATCATCGTGGAAACTTCATGTCTGCAGCGACAGCTACACTCGAGCACGTGGCTGATATTGAGACAGCTGAAGCCGCAGCGATTCTAGAAGGATTAAAGCTAGCAAAGGAAACGGGGTGCCATAATGTGATAGTTAGATCAGATAACATCACGGTGGTGGAGGCACTCAAACTAAATGGAGGATACTCTATGGTGGCAGGACCGGTTTTGGATGAATGTCGCAGTTATCTGGAGGATTTCGGGAAGTTTACTATTGAGCATTGCATTAGAGTCAAATTTTGTAGCTCATGAGTTAGCGTGTTGGGTTCGTACGAAAAGTCCTACTCGCTGGGTTCATGACCCGCCTGACTTCATTGTAAATCGCTTGGCAGACGATGTTGCTATCTTTGGATTAATAAAGTAAATTTTCCCTTCAAAAAAAAAAACAGAGATCCACATTTCTCTATTTTTTTATCAGTCCTTTTCAAACTGGTTTCCTACTTTTTTTTCGTTTTGTTTTTTATTTTGCCGAGAGGAAAATTCTGGACCAGGCACAGAATCCAGCAGCTGACATGTACTACCGGCCCATGTCCGGCACATGTCCAGGTAAAATTGAATATGCCTGGCCGGGCGTCAACCACCCCCCATTCGTACCGTATCTGCTCGCCACATGCCTGGCCCACATTATTTTACCCCAATTTCTGGCGACAACACTGTGCGCATTCAATGCAGCCCACCTGCCCGATCTACGAAAACAAACGGCCGACCCATATCGCTGCTCTCATAGATTATTGTGTATATCTCTGTATCATTAACAAAAAGTACTGGCATTTAATTTGAGCAGTAGCAGACGCTATTGCAGACGCAATAGCGGAAGCTATCTATGCTATTTAAAACTATGGCGTGTCACCACGGAACAAGGGGCGATGGCGGCCGGCTGTGCGAGAGCCAATTGAGAGAGGCCTCGAACGATCGGTGGTGACCTACTCTTATCCCGCTCTCCAGGGAACAAGACCAGTGGCGGTAGGGCCAGGAAGACTCTCCTCTCCATATCACCATCTTCTCCCATGTCCTCCACCGAGGACCTTCCAGCAGCGGCGACCGGCGACCACCGATGGGGTAGCCAACAGCCTCTCTGGCTCCTATGCGCCCAAGGTTTCCTAAAGCAGCAGCTTGACTGCCCATGTGATCAGGTCTAATGTCAGGTGTGTTTGCTTTTTCTTTTGTTCCTTTCCTACAAGGACAGCCCTACCCTCGGCAAGCTCCCATAGCACACAATGCGATATGTGAAGACTTTCAGTTTGGTACTTCTGTTCCTTTGGCTGTAGTCTGAATCGTCATTTGTCAGAAAACCATGCCTTGCAAAGGTGTTACTCCAAGGGGACCTGCTTCAGTTTTATCCAACTACAATCAATTTGTTGGCTAGGCATGCATGATGCTCAATTTGTGGCATCCAAGATGCATATGCAGTTGTGATTGTAGTGTGATTGAATGCCTACTATTTATAGATCAGTTACAGGAAGTGAATTGCTCTGATTAATTAGTTGTGTTATAGTGCATATTGTTTCTTAATATTTATCCTTGCCACTAGGATGCTATGTTAAATATCCGTGCGCTCTTCAGTTGTCTCTAACATAAGGCTGCCACACTATTTTTGCAAGTATATGGAAGAGCTCCCCAATGGTTAATGCATGGATTTTACGAAGAGAATGTTTGTGCATCATAAATACAGTTTCTTAATTCATAGTTGTTTGCTTGGGAAGGTTTTCGATGAAGACAAACTCTGAAGATATATAACACATACCCTCTTTTCCATTTCCTTTCTAAAATTCAGAAACAGTTTTCACTTGCCTACAGCAGGTTCTCAGATCAGAGTGTACATGAACGATGGTTGGCAGCTCATATTCCCTTGTAGATTTTTATGCAAAGGTATTGACGTTGTGTTTCATTGTGAACATGATAGTGCACCCCGGCCAAAAATAAGTGCACGAACCACTGGAATTGACGTTGAGTATTGACGTTGTGTTCCATTGTGAACATCATAGTTGAAATGGGAATTGAAAGATTGGACGCTGCTTTGTGTCATAGCTGAAAAAAGAAAAAAGAAAAAGATAGTTGTTGCATACTCATTTTACAAATTATGAGCTCACATCTTTTATTGCGGTTCTGTAGCACAATGCGAAAAGTCATGCTAAATAAATCACAGTGATTAAATATAAAATATTGATGTACCCGTTGCAGCGCACTGGCAATTACCTAGTGAAGAAAAAAGAATGGAGCAAGGATGAATTGGTCTGATGCAAAGAAAACTGTTCTGGTGCCATGTCAAGAGTCAAACGCCTAATCATCTTTCAAAACCACCTAAACTCTGACAAGTCGGCAGCAAAACCACAGAAGGGGATGATTTATCCGGTTTTGAGGATTTGGGGGTGAAAATCGTACCAAATTCGAGTTCCGGGGGTATTTATACCTTATGATGCATTTGGGGGTGAAAAATGGACTTCTTTTAGTGGATAAAAAAGATCGACAGTCTCGGGATCCACGCACAGCCCACGGTCCAAAATCTTCAATTTTATTTTTATATGAAAAATACAACGGGGCTGTTTCCATCTAAGTAACTTCATTGTGTAAGCCGTGAAAATAAATGCAACTCCACTCCATTGCAAGTTTACCAGGGAATGCAAGCTATATTAAGAAGTCAAGATTTGGCATATTATACAAAAGACGCAGAAATAACTCAAATATTAAAAAAAACAGGGACCAATGTCAAACCAACAAATGCAAAGATCCACAAGGACGACACACGCAAATGCTCCAGGATGCACAGTCTACACGGATGCAGCATGGAAGGCAACAACAAATCCTTTATCTGCACACGCAACGACAACTATGATTGGCACCTCATTCTGTTTGTTTTGGGTGAATTTTTTTCTTATGAAAATCCTAACGCAGTGCAAGAAGGCGATCCCCAAACCAGGGGAAAAGTGATAACTGTGGATATAGTCATCGGGTAGCATGGGGAAGAAGAAGATGTGTGGGGCAGTTGGGGGATGGATGGAGTAGTTGTAGAGAGGAGGTGGGTGAGTCTCGCAGCGTGATTTGCAAACTGGTCGGCGCCCGCTGGTTGCTGGATGGCGGGCGGGTGGGGCTTTCCTTTTCTGAATTGGGGGGAGGGGGCGAATCTTTCCTTTTTCGAGAGCCGCTCATGATCGTTAGTGGGCACGCGGACGCTCGCTAGATGTGTCCAACATAGAACGTAAACACTAATTTATGAACATAGCAATATAATAATACAATATTATTGGTTCTAGGGCATATCTCCGACATTAAATAAATTAGAAAAAAATGATTTGCAGAATAGAAAACCAACATCAACAGGGGGCATATGCCCCCTCCTCAGCGCTCTTCACCACATTGTATTTATTCAATTGTTATTTTATAGTTGAGTATATTATAATCATTATTTGCATCATATAATCACATCCAGCCGCATCACCTACTCCTCCAGCACTGCCATCTCCATCACAAGAGCCACCATCTGAACACATTAGATGGTTTGAGAATCCTCCAAACAGAAAAATAGTGCTCCAGAGGTTTTAGAATGTTGGTACTAACTTCACACGGAATATACGGGGGGCGTGAGGTGGGACGCTGAGCAGCCGCATGAATGCCCTCTTCGGAGCTCGGTGGACATCCTCTTGTCGCCGCAACTGCTTCTTGAGATCGTCCACCTAGCAACATGTGATCACCGTCACCTGAGTGCAGAGAAGCATCAATCCATGGTTTCAACGAAAATTAGGAGGATGTAGTTCACCTATGTTCCGTTGGAGCGCAAGCTTCCGCTCCCACGTGGATGTGTTGGCATTCGCCGTGGCTTTGGCACAAAATTAACCTTCTTTTGGTTTGTCATGGACTTAGTTGTTTGTGCAGAATCGCCTTTACCCAAAACATCTTGACAACTTTCTGAAGGATTAGCTATAGCAACTGATGTAGTAACTTCATTCACTGTGTGACTGTTTTTTAAGAAGTATTCTTCTTTATTTTCTTGACAACCTTTCTGTTCTTCTTTACTTCTCCTGGTTGGAAATCATCCATGCCAACTCCCACCTTCTCACAAACTATATTAGCCATGGCAGTAATTGACGCCGCAATATCTGGAGTTTCTTTCAACGGGCTTCGAGGAGGACTTTCTGAAATACTCTTACAACCCAACTGTTGGTGAGGATTGTTTGAGCTATCCATTATTACATGTTCAATTTCTTCTAGAGTATCAATAGACTTTGAAGAGTTTGGACACAGAAAAGAAACCAAAGGATTAGTTTCTGTATTTTCATCAGATGAAGCTGAGGCTGCTTCTTTTCCGGTAGACTTCTCAACTCTTTCAAATAGATACTTTAGTTCACTCAACCTTCTACAATCAATTTCTTCAAGCTTCTTTCTCAACTTTTTTCATGATGTTTATCTTTCAAACCTTTATCGTTCATCATTTGCTGTAATTTGATTCATTAAATTGACCTGCACATATAGATAATACTTTTAGTCAGACAAGTAGTAGTGTGTAAAAATAATTGTCTTAAGAAATATGTTTATTCTTTCACCTCATATACAAGGAGGCATGCCAACACTAACACGAATCGCGGAGTAAACGACCGGTCTAGAATCTACCGGTACATTAAAGAACTGCGCAAAATGACTTTGCGCATATTATACGCCTTCTCAGCTTGTGCTAATAGTTTACAATTTTTCTGAGAGGTTCCCATATAGCGGTAAATTACCATTATTATTATTATCCACCACGAACAATCCAAATGCATTAGTGAACTAAACAAAGTTGGTTAGGTTACTTGTACTGAAACCTACCTACCCGGGTTCAGTTCTAGACTTGGCACCGGTGGCCACGCCAGAAAGCGTCGTGCTCCTACGTGAGTCCATCGTCACACATCAGACGCCGAGTCTCCACTCCGCCGATGAAGCACCGCTTCACCAAAGATGCCGTCCACTGGTCCCTCGAGACTATGCACACCTCCAAGAAAAACACCCTCAAGAGGGGTACGACACATGAGCGTTGCCGTCATCTGATCAACTGATCTAGGGTTTCCCCCCGAGATAGTGGATAGGGGTCTATAGCTTCTCCACGATGATGCCTTCAAGAAGGAGACGACGCAGAAAAACGCCGCCATCGCCGACCTTGGCAACATGTCAAGAGTAGGGGTTTTCCATCCAAATACCAGCACAAATTACAAATCCGCATTTTATTCCGAACCGAGTGCTTGGATCATCATTTATTTCTCTTCTTCACCTGTAAACTTTACAGGCCCGACGAGGTATTTGGGCTGTTTACACTTGTATGCTTTATAGGCTGGGCGAGAGCGACACTACTTGGTGACGAGCCAACGGGGACTTGAGCGGTTGAGTCAGCCGCCCCTTGCACCATGTGGATTAATCATTATAGGTGGAAACATAATCCGGTTGTATTTTACAATGGTCTAGTAATATACAATTATATTTTGAAACAGTTGCAAAAAAATTACAGGGTTTCCAATCGCGCCTAAAAAGAAGGGACACCGATAACTACCAAACGTGCGGGCTACAAGGGGGTTATGCCGCATGATCCGTCAGGTGTTTCAGCAAGCCAGCCCACACGCCCGCCATTCGGGCAAACAAGCGAACACCCGCCCGTTTGGGCGTCCACCTGACGTCCTGCACGTTCTGGTGTTCCTAAATACATGATTTGGAAACTTTTATGACTTTTGAACAATCAATATAACGATATTTAGCTCCAAAAGTCTTAAAATCCCTAAAAGCACCTACTTAGGAACTTTTATGGATTTTTGACCAAATTGGAAAAGCCGCAAAAGCAGAAGCAAAAGCCCAAACAAACATGGCCTTAGACTCCTAGTCAAATGCCTTTTCTCTCGGTGTGTTGCATGGACGCTATGCCATGGAGCACACCGAGAGAAAAGGCATTGGACTAGGAGTCTAAGGTCTTCTTGGGTATTCGGTTGAATACCCAAGATTTTGAAAAACAATTGAAATTTTATATAAAATAGGCGATTTTTTCCGAAAAAACTAAAGCCCACACGTGTGGGCGTTTGCACATCGTCCACACGCCTCCATCACCACTCGTTTTGATTTTCGGCTTAAAACTGTTTTATCTCCTAATTAAAAAAGTAAATTAAAAATATGTTTTCACCATTAAATCCGTCTTGACGAGATCTTCAAAACTAGACCCCATGTTGATATGTTTCGACGAATTTTTTTTTGCATAAATGTTGCCATGATGTTTACACTGTAGTTGCCATAGTGCTTAAACTAAAGTTGCCATGTGGCAATTTTAGTTTGTAGATCATGGCAATTTTAGTTTTTCGATGATGGTAATTCCATTACTTTGACCATGAAAATATTATTTTGTATGAACCATGGCTATTTTAAGTGCATGTATCATGGAAATTTTAATATATGGTGCATGACAAGTCTAGTTTCTTATTTCCTTGTTTTATAATATGTCAAAATTTACTTCAAAACGTAGAAGAAAATAACTGAAACATATCATGGCAACTTCAGTGTAAACATCATGGCAATTCATGTGCAATAGACACGACTCAAAAAAAATTCGTTGAAATATATTGATATGAGATCTAGTTTTGAAGATCTCATCGCGAGGGATTTAGTGGTGAAAACGGATCTTCAATCGGATTTTTCATTTAAGAGATAAAACATTTTAAAAACAGAAAATCCAAAAAGATTTCCACATGCATGCACGCGGTGACATGTCGTAGTCTGTGTGCTATAGGGCGTGTGGGCCGGTTTGACTCCCACCATACGTGTGGGCGTTAGCGTTGTCTTTTTTTTGCAAAATGGTGATGGTTTGGGCAAAATGAATACCCTCCTCCAAAATGAATACCCACCCTCTAGAACCTGGCGCCGCCACTGCATAGCGTTTGAATTCAAATGTATCTATACTCCTTTCTCAATGAAAAGACTAAAATTGGCTATAGTTTTCATTGATTTTGGCATATTTTACATTGATGCCTACTTGCACTACTGGAAACAGCTTCTTTGCCGTCCGCCAGGGCGGACGGCAAAGGCATAGATCCCGGACGGCAAACATCTTTGCCGTCCGCCAGCAGACGACAAACTGTCTGTCTGAACAGGTGCCAGCAAAGGCCTTTTTTGCCGTCTGCTTTCGCGAAACTGACGGCAAACAATTGTGCCATCCGCCTTCTGAGGCCAGCAGACGGCAAAGACAACGGACGACAAAGGGTTGGTGTCAGAGCCGTTAGGGCGTTAACGACGCTCTTTGCCGTCCGCCAGCAGACGACAACGATTCAAAAAGCTTTGTCATCCGCCAGCCGACGGCAAAGAGCACAGTTAGGCCAGCACTAGGAAGCTGCCACGTGGCCAGCTATGCCGTCCGCCAGCTGGTGGCAAAGACATAGCTGACCAAATAGGCAGCCAGTGTTCCCAGTGGCCACAGGTAGCTGCCACGTGGCCTCTTTGCCGTCCACTAGCGAACGACAAAGAGGCTACATATCCATTGTTTTTATTTATATCCATTTAATTTGGCAACATATAACAGATATATAACATATATATTTACATACATATAACTCCAACATGTCCGACAACATATTTTCATCAAATCCAACATATCCAACAACATAAAAGTCCAACATATCCATATATGTGCATACATATCCAGAAACAAGTTTCCAACAACATATCCATATAGACATATGTACATATCCAACAAGTTTTCATAAACAACAAGGAAGCAAGAGAAGAATAGGACACTCCATCAATAAAAGCTTCCTCATCGATCTAAAGCAAATCTGCAAATTGGGAAACATGAAAGTTAGAACACAAGAAGAAAAAGAAGAAGAAGACTAGCTAGAAGACAAGTAAGAGGAGGAAAATAACAATAATAATAATAATAATAAGAAGAAGAAGAAGAAGAAGACTAGAAGAAGAAGAAGAAGTACTTATTCTTCTTCTTCTTCTTCTTCTTCTTCTTCTTCTTCTTCTTTCTATTCCTTCTTTCCTTCCTCTTCCTTGATTTTCGTCATATTATTATGTCATTTGTGGACTAAATAAGCTAAATTATGCCATAAATGGACTAAACAGGCTTAATAAGAGGAAAAAATACCGTTATCACGGAGGTGTAGGAATGGTCGGGGCTGCGCCATTGTTGGCAAACGGAGGTGAAGGACCGGTCGGGGTTCCGGCATTGGCAGAAGCGGAAGGATTGGTCGATGCTTGTCGGGAGCCATGCTGAACCAAAGATCATTTCCAATAATGTCTCGTTAGCATGATGCAAACTGAAATGTGAATAGTACTAACCAAGGACCATTCAAATCAAACTCACCATGCCCGCCGGAGCAATCTGGGGCATCGGCGGAGCGGCCTGACCACTTTTCTCGCACATGGTCTGCACATTTGGTTCTCATGAGTCAGTGATATTAGTTAGTAATGCGAACATTACGTGCATGATTGGGCTAATATGCACAAGAAATGTACCACGGCGAGCTTGTATAGGGCCCGGTGAGACGCATCGTTCCGGTTCCTCTCCTCCTCCAACAGCTTAGCCGTCCTCTCCTCCCTCTCCCTCTCCCTCTCCGCCACCTCCCTTTTTGCCTCCTCCAAAAGCGCCTGGGTCTTCAATCTCTCTTTCCCAACCGCTGCCTGCAACACAACACTCATCCTTAGCATTGTAATCATCGACGAACGCACACACAATGTAATGAGGAAAGGTCAGAGAGTCTGTATAACTAACCGCCACGGCGAGCTCCGCGGGCCATGCACGAGGCGTTATCTCAGGATCAGAGCTACTCAGGCGCTTCTTGATCTGCGGGAGAGTCTTAGGACAATGTAGCAGTCCATCACCAATGGCTTGAGCGCCATGGGACCTCCCGCCATCAGATATCATCACCAGCTCTGTATCAAAAGGATCCTGGCTCGGGTTAAAGTCGTCTTCTTTCCTCGTCTTCCCCTCATGTGTGTACTTCACAAGCTTGTGGTGGGAGGAGATGTTGGTGAAGTTCTCTGGATGATCTAGGTCAGACTCCGTGAATGCTTTGGCCTTCTTGTACGGGGCCATATGGGCCATGCCATAGATGTCGAACACAGAAGGCACATGCTTCTTGTGGTAGTGCGCCTGAGAGAGAGGAACAAAATATTAGTTAATGAGGGCTCAAGCTAGCATTAAGAATGATATTACTATGTAAATAGGTCATTTTGGAGCTAAGAAAGGTTATTATGTCATTTCGAGGAAAATAAGCTAAGTTTAGGTCATTTTGAAGTTAAGAAAGATTATTATGCCATTCTTGACCAAAGTATGCTAATTATGTCATTATTGAGCTATCGAAGGTAGTTATGCCATTTTTTAACTAGCTAAAGCATATTAAGTCATTTTATAGAGCTATCTAAAGGTTATTATGTCATTTTAGAGCTAAATATGTCATTATTGAGCTATCCAAGGTAGTTATGCTATTTTTAGCTAACTAAAGCATATTAAGTCATTATTGAGCTATCGAAGGTAGTTATGCCATTTTTTAACTAACTAAAGCATATTAAGTCATTATTGAGCTAATTATGACATTATTGAAGTATCCAAGGTAGTTATTATGTCATCTTAACTAACTAAGCATATTAAGTCATTTTGGAAAGGATAAATGCTACCATGAAGAATGAGATAGCATGAATCATGTGGCAAACCACATACCCAGTTATCCCCGTACTCGAACAGGTTGGAGCTCCCTTGATGGTGCGGCACACCTTCCATTTGGTCGCGCTTATCCTTGGCCCTTTGGTGTTCGAGCCGCCATTCAGGAGAGCACCACGCATCCACCAACGCCTCCCAACAGTCCATCTTATCGACACACCATCTCAGGGGCACCTAAGTGAGTCAAGAGAAATTTCAGCGCTACGAATCAAATCAATAAAACTAAGTTCAAGGCCTTAAGAATAGGTATAATTACCGACAAGTACTTCTCCCTACTCAGAAACTTTCCGCGACACTTCTTCTTGGCCCTCATAATACCCTGCGAGGCATAGTAGTCTCGAACGGCCTGCACCCGAGCCTCGTGCCGTAAGTTCTGAAGTAGGCGCTTGCACTCGGCTTCGACAACCATAGCCGCGTCCTCCTGTTCTCCCTCTGAAACCATGTAGAAGGTCTGCAATCAAAGAAGACAACAATGATTAGTACAATCACTAGGTAGGTAGTGTTCATTTTTAATTCTCTAAAGGAGAAATTACCCAAAATCGACGGAACACAATGTCAGCCACCATCTTGCACTCGACACGGCGACCATCTCCCCTGGAGGGGTCGGGGCAACAAAGTACAGCTCCCAGCTCAGTGCTAGCTGTGGAACCTGACCCTCACCGGGCATCGTGACCCACCCAGGGAAGTGCTGCCGGCAAAGCGTGCCAAGGACCTGGTTGGGCCTGCGGACACCGCAGTCACGGGGGTATACCCAGCCCCTGTAGTATGACAAGACAAACAGATTAGATATTAATTTGAAGGAACATGAAGGCAAAAGGTTAAAAAAAGTAAAGGCACTTACTTCAACCCTTTAGGCGCAATCAACCACCTCTTGTCGGGGGTCGTCGGCACGGGAGGGAGCTTTGTACCGCCACGCTTGTAGACCTTCTTGCCCTTCTCAACCATCTCGTCCTCGCTGTAGCTATCATCTAAAAAGGTCTCCTCTCTACCATCATCTGGGACACTAGCCTCCGAAGTCTCGTGGGAAGAAGACGGAGGGACCGGAGTCTTCTGGGACGAAGACCCCGTGACCGAAGTCTTCTGGGACGAAGACCCCGTGACCGGAGTCTTCTGGGACGAAGACTCTAGGACCGGACTCACATGGGCCGAAGGAACAGCGACCCGAGTCTGGTGCAGCGAAGGATCAGCAACCAGAGGCTCATGGACCGGAGTCCGAGACGGGTCCACATCAGACGGAGCAGTCCTGTGGTCGGGTGAATCAGCTGAGGGTGGTGGCAAGGAAGGCGTAGCAGCCTTCCTACCTGTCCCGCTGCCACGTCCACCTCTACCAGCAGACTTCTTTGTCCTCCCCCGACCTCTCCCAGCCGAAGTAGAAGTTGTCTGCATACTGTCTAGCAGCGCTCTCCGGAGGGGCACAGGTGCAATAATAGAACCACCCCTCCCAGTAGCGCTCGCAGGAGGCTCGGGGCGCTCTAGACCCTTGCCCACCAATTTGTCAACACCTGCAATGATGATACGTCTCCAATGTATCTATAATTTTTGATTGTTCCATGCTATTATATTACCTGTTTTGGATGTTTATGGGCTTTATTTTATACATCTTTATCATTCTTGGGACTAACCTACTAATCGGAGGCCCAGCCCATATTGCTATTTTTTTGCCTATTTCAGTATTTCGAAGAAAAGGAATATCAAACAGAGTCCAAATGGAATGAAACCTTACGTGATTTTTGGAACGAACAAGATCCGGAGAGCTTGGAGTACAAGTCAAGAAACATCCGGAGCCTCCATGAGATAGGGCGCGCCCCCTGTCTTGTGGGACCCTCGGGCGTCCACCGACGTACCTCTTCCTCCTATATATACCTACGGACCCCGAAAACATCCAGGGGCACCATGAAACACAATTTCCACCACCGTAACCTTCTGTATCCACGAGATCCCATCTTGGAGCCTTCGCCGGCACTCTGCCGGAGGGGGAATCGACCACGGAGGGCCTCTACATCAACATCCTTGCCCCTCCTATGAGTTGTGAGTAGTTTACACAGACCTACGGGTCCATAGTTATTAGCTAGATGGCTTCTTCTCTCTTTTTGGATCTCAATACAATGTTCTCCCCCTCTCTTGTGGAGATCTATTCGATGTAATCTCTTTTTGCGGTGTGTTTGTCGAGATCCGATGAATTGTGGGTTTATGATCAGATTTATCTATGGATATTAATTGAATCTTCTCTGAATTCTTTTATGTATGATTGAGTTATCTTTGCAAGTCTCTTCGAATTATCGGTTTGGTTTGGCCTACTAGATTCATCTTTCTTGCCATGGGAGAAGTGCTTAGCTTTGGGTTCAATCTTGCGGTGTTCTTACCCAGTGACAGAAAGGGTTGCAAGACACGTATTGTATTGTTGCCATCGAGGATAACAAGATGGGGTTTATATCATATTGCATGAGTTTATCCCTCTACATCATGTCATCTTGCTTAATGCGTTGCTCTGTTCTTATGAACTTAATACTCTAGATGCATGCTGGATAGCGGTCGATGTGTGGAGTAATAGTAGTAGATGCAGGCAGGAGTCGGTCTACTTGTTATGGACGTGATGCCTATATACATGATCATGCCTATATAAGGTCATAATTATTCGCTTTTCTATCAATTGCTCGATAGTAATTTGTTCACCCACCGTAATACTTATGCTCTCGAGATAAGCCTCTAGTGAAACCTATGGCCCCCGAGTCTATCTCTTATCATATTTTCTTTCAATCTACTTTTATTTGCATCTATATTATAAAATACCAAAAATATATTTATCTTTTCATACTATCTCTATCAGATCTCACTTTCACAAGTGGCCGTGAAGGGATTGACAACCCCTTTATTGCGTTGGTTGCGAGTTCTCAGTTTGTTTGTGTAGGCACGTGGGACTTTTGAGGAGCCTCCTACTGGATTGATACCTTGGTTCTCAAAAACTAAGGGAAATACTTATGCTACACTTGCTGCATCACTCTCTCCTCTTCGGGGAAAACCAACACTAGCTCAAGACGTAGCAAGAAGGATTTCTGGCGCCATTGCCGGGGAAGTCTTCGCTCAAGTCAAGACATACCAAGTACCCTTCACAAACTCATCTCCCTCGCATTTACATTATTTGCCATTTGCCTCTCGTTTTCCTCTCCCCCCACTTCACCCTCGCCATTTTATTCGCCCTCTCTTTCCCAATCTCCTCATCTCTTTTCCTCTTGCCTTTTTCTGTTTGCTTGTGTGTTGGATTACTTGTTGCCATGGCACAAGATAATACCAAATTGTGTGATTTCTCGAATACCAATAATAATGATTTCCTTAGTACTCCGATTGCTCCTCTTAATGATGTTGAGTCTTGTGAAATCAATGCTGCTTTGCTGAATCTTGTTATGAAAGATCAATTTGCCGGTCTTCCTAGTGAAGATGCCGCTACCCATCTAAATATTTTTGTTGATTTGTGTGATATGCAAAAGAAGAAAGATACGGATAACAATATTGTCAAATTAAAGTTATTTCCGTTTTCACTTAGAGATCATGCTAAAGTTTGGTTTTCGTCTTTGCCTAAAAATAGTATTGATTCTTGGAACAAGTGCAAAGATGCTTTTATCTCTAAGTATTTTCCTCCCACTAAGATCATCACTCTTAGGAACGATATTATGAATTTTAAACAACTTGATCATGAGCATGTTGCCCAATCTTGGGAAAGAATGAAATTGATGCTTTGCGATTGCCCTACTCATGGTTTGAATTTATGGATGATCATACAAAAAATTTATGCCAGTTTGAACTTTTCTTCTAGAAATCTCTTAGATTTGGCCGCGGGAGGCACCTTTATGGAAATCACGTGAGGAGATGCTACAAAACTTCTTGATAATATTATGGCTAATTATTCTCAATGGCACACCGAAAGATCTTCTAGTAAAAAAGTCCATGCTATAGAAGAAATCAATGTTTTGAGTGGAAAGATGGATGAACTTATGAAGATGTTTGCCACTAAAAATACTCCTCTTGATCCTAATGATATGCCTTTGTTTTCCTTGATTGAGAATAATAATGAATCTATGGATGTGAATTTTGTTGGTAGGAATAGTTTTGGAAACAATGCTTATAGAGGAAATTTTAATGCTAGACCTTTCCCTAGTAATTCCTCTAATAATTATGGAAATTTTTACAATAACTCTTATGGTAATTTTAATAAGATGCCCTTTGATTTTGAGAATAGTGTGAAAGAATTTATGATTTGTCAAAAGAACTTTAATGCTTTGCTTGAAGAAAAATTGGTCAAAGTTGATGATTTGGCTAGGAACGTTGATAGACTTTCGCTTGATGTTGATTCTCTTAAACTTAGACCTTCTCCTCCTAAGCATGATATCATTGAGTCTCTCAAAGTAATGAGAATTTCCATTGACGAGTGCAAGGAAAGAACCGCTAGATTGCGTGCTAAGAAAGATAGCCTTATAAAAGCGTGTTCTTCTAGTTTCCGTGAAAATAATGATGAGGATCTTAAAGTTATTGATGTGTCTCCTATTAGATCTATGTTTTGCAATATGAATTTTGATGATTATGGGACTGATGATGAATCCACTTTGCCTAGAAGGCGTCCCAAAAATTTGGAGTCTTTAGATCTTAATGCTAAATTTGGTAAAAGAGAGATTGGAGAATCCTCAACTTCTAATAATGTTGAATCTACTATCTCGGATTTCAAGGAATTTGACTATGATAATTGCTCTTTAAAAGGTTGTATTTCCTTGTTGCAATCCGTTGTTAATTCTCCTCATGCTTATAGTCAAAACAAAGCTTTTACCAAACATATTGTTGATGCCTTGATGCAATCTTATGATGAAAAACTTAATTTGGAAGTTTCTATACCTAGAAAACTTAATGATGAGTGGGAACCTACTATAAAGATCAGAATTAAAGATTTTGAGTGTTTTGCTTTGTGTGATTTGGGTGCTAGTGTTTCCACAATTCTGAAAACTTTATGTGATATTCTAGATTTTCATGATCTTGATGATTGCTCGTTAAATTTGCACCTTGCGGATTCCACCATTAAAAAGCCTATGGGAAGGATCAATGATGTTCTTATTGTTGCAAATAGAAATTTGGTGCCCGTAGATTTTATCGTTCTTGATATAGATTGCAATTTTTCTTGCCCTATTATTCTTGGTAGACCTTTCCTTAGAACGATTGGTGCGATTATCGATATGAAAGAAGGGAACATTAGATTCCAATTTCCCTTAAAGAAAGGCATGGAGCACTTTCCAAGAAATAAAGTCAAATTACCTTATGAATCTATCATGTGTGCTACTTATGAATCAAGTGCCAAAGATGGCACTCGCTAGATCTATCCTTGCTTTTATGCCTAGCGAAGGGTGTTAAACGATAGCGCTAGTTGGGAGGCAACCCAATTTTCTTTATGTTCTTTGTTTTTGTTCCTGTTTAGTGTTAAATTTTGTTTCTACTTTCTTTTTAGATGTGTTTTTATCTTTTGTTTAGTTTTTGTGCCAAGTAGAACCTATAGGATAAACTATGATGATGGTTGATTTGATTCTGCTGAAAAACAGAAACTTTGCGCTCACGAGAAACAATTCAATAAATCACAGAAACGAGTTTTTGCGTTGATTCTTTTTGCTGCTGATCAATAAACAAATTGTACAGTACGTCCTATTTTGGTAGGATTTTTAGAACTCCATAAGTTTGCGTTAGTTACAGATTGCTACAAACTGTTCTGTTTTTGACAGATTCTGTTTTTCGTGTGTTGTTTGCTTATTTCAATGCATCTATGGCTAGTAAATCAGTCTATGAACCATAAGAAAGTTGGAATACAGTAGGTTTAACACCAAAATAAATAAATAATGAGTTCATTACAGTACCTTATGTGGTGGTTTTGTTTTCTTTCACTAACGAAGCTTATAAGATTTCCTGTTGACTTTTGTGTTGTGAAGTTTCAAGTTTTGGGTAAAGCTTTTATGGACTATGGAATAAAGAGTGGCAAGAGCCTAAGCTTGGGGATGCCCAAGGCACCCCAGGATATTCAATAATAGCCAAAAGCCTAAGCTTGGGGATGCCCCGGGAAGGCATCCCCTCTTTCGTCTTTGTTCATTGGTAACTTTACTTGGAGCTATATTTTTATTCGCCACATGATATGTGTTTTGCTTGGAGCGTCGTGTATTTTATTGGTCTTTGCTTGTTAGTTTACCACAATCATCCTTGCTGTAACAAACCTTTTGGGAGAAGCCTATTTGATTAGAATTTGCTAGAATACTCTATGTGCTTCACTTATATCTTTTGAGCTTGATAGTTTTTGCTCTAGTGCTTCACTTATATCTTTTAGAGCATGGTGGTGGATTAATTTTGAAGAAATTGCTAGTCTCTCATGCTTCACTTATATTATTTTGAGAGTCTCTTAGAACAGCATGGTATTTGCTATGGTTACAAATTTGGTCCTAGAATGATGAGCATCCAAGTTGGGTATAATAAAAACTATCATAGAAAGTGAATTGGATGCTATGATCAACTTGATACTTGATAATTGTTTTGAGATATAGAGGTAGTAATATTAAAGTCATGCTAGTTGGGTGATTATGGTTTTAAATAATGCTTGTGTTGAAGTTTGTAATTCTCGTAGCATGCACGTATGGTGAACCGCTTTGTGATGAAGTTGGAGCACAATTTTATTTATTGAATGTCTTCCTTATGAGTGGCAGTCGGGGATGAGCGATGGTCTTTTCCTACCAATCTATCCCCCTAGGATCATGCGCATAGTTCTTTGGTTTTTGATGACTTCTAAATTTTTACAACAAGTATATGAGTTCTTTTGACTAATGTTGAGTCCATGGATTATACGCACCCTTTCACCCCTCCATTAATGCTAGCCTCTTTTGTATCGTGCAACTTTCGCCGGTACCATACACCCACCATATACCTTCCTCAAAACAGCCACCATACCTACCTATTATGGCATTTCCATAGCCATTCCGAGATATATTTCCATGCAACTTTCCACCGTTCCGTTTATTATGACACGTTTCATCATTGTCATGTTGCTCTTTGCATGATCATGTAGTTGACATCGTATTTGTGGCAAAGCCACCATCATAATCTTCATACATGTCGCTCTTGATTCATTGCATATCCCGGTATACCGCCGGAGGCATTCACATAGAGTCATATCTTGTTCTAGCTTTGAGTTGTAATTTTCGAGTTGTAAATCCATAAAAGTGTGATGATCTTCATTATTAGAGCATTGTCCCAGTGAGGAAAGGATGATGAAGACTATGATTCCCCCACAAGTCGGGATGAGACTTCGGACTTTAAAAAAAAGAAAAAAAAGAGAAGGCCAAAAAGAAAAAGAAAAAAAGAAGGCCAAAGAAAGAAAAAAAAGGAAAAAAAGAATGAGAGAAAAAGAGAGAAGGGACAATGCTACTATCTCTTTTTCCACACTTGTGCTTCAAAATAGCACCATGATCTTCATAATAGAGAGTCTCATATGTTGTCACTTTCATATACTAGTGGGAATTCTTCATTATAGAACTTGGCTTGTATATTCCAATGATGGGATTCCTCAAAATGCCCTAGGTCTTCGTGAGCAAGCAAGTTGGATGCACACCCACTAGTTTTCTTTCATTGGGCTTTCATATATTTATAGCTCTAGTGCATCCGTTGCATGGCAATCCCTACTCACTCACATTGATATCGATTAATGGGCATATCCATATCCCGTTGATACGCCTAGTTGATGTGAGACTATCTTCTCCCTTTTTGTCTTCTCCACAACCACCATTCTATTCCACAAATAGTGCTATGTCCATGGCTCACGCTCATGTATTGCGTGAAAGTTGAAAGAGTTTGAGATTATTAAAGTATGAAACAATTGCTTGACTCGTCATAGGGGTTGTGCATGATTAAATACTTTGTGTGATGAAGATGAAGCATAGCCAGACTATATGATTTTGTAGGGATAACTTTCTTTAGCCATGTTATTTTGAGAACATATGATTACTTTGCTTAGTATGCTTAAAGTATTACTATTTCTTATGTCAATATGAACTTTTATTTTGTATTATTTGGATCTAAACATTCATGCCACATTAAAGAAAATTACATTGAGAATTATGCTAGGTAGCATTCCACATCAAAAATTCTCTTTTTATCATTTACCTACTCGAGGACGAGCAAGAATTAAGCTTAGGGATGCTTGATACGTCTCCAACGTATCTATAATTTTTAATTGTTCCATGCTATTATATTACCTGTTTTGGATGTTTATGGGCTTTATTTTATACATCTTTATCATTTTTGGGACTAACCTACTAATCGGAGGCCCAGCCCATATTGCTGTTTTTTTGCCTATTTCAGTATTTCGAAGAAAAGGAATATCAAACGGAGTCCAAACGGAATGAAACCTTACGTGATTTTTGGAACGAACAAGATCCGGAGAGCTTGGAGTACAAGTCAAGAAACAACCGGAGCCTCCACGAGATAGGGCACGCCCCCTGTCTCGTGGGACCCTCGGGCGTCCACCGACGTACCTCTTCCTCCTATATATACCTACGGACCCCGAAAACATCCAGGGGCACCATGAAACACAATTTCCACCACCGTAACCTTCTGTATCCACGAGATCCCATCTTGGAGCCTTCGCCGGCACTCTGCCGGAGGGGGGATCGACCATGGAGGGCCTCTACATCAACATCCTTGCCCCTCCTATGAGTTGTGAGTAGTTTACACAGACCTACGGGTCTATAGTTATTAGCTAGATGGCTTCTTCTCTCTTTTTGGATCTCAATACAATGTTCTCCCCCTCTCTTGTGGAGATCTATTCGATGTAATCTCTTTTTGCGGTGTGTTTGTCGAGATCCGATGAATTGTGGGTTTATGATCAGATTTATCTATGGATATTAATTGAATCTTCTCTGAATTCTTTTATGTATGATTGAGTTATCTTTGCAAGTCTCTTCGAATTATCAGTTTGGTTTGGCCTACTAGATTGATCTTTCTTGCCATGGGAGAAGTGCTTAGCTTTGGGTTCAATCTTGCGGTGTTCTTACCCAGTGACAGAAAGGGTTGCAAGACACGTATTGTATTGTTGCCATCGAGGATAACAAGATGGGGTTTATATCATATTGCATGAGTTTATCCCTCTACATCATGTCATCTTTCTTAATGCGTTGCTCTATTCTTATGAACTTAATACTCTAGATGCATGCTGGATAGCGGTCGATGTGTGGAGTAATAGTAGTAGATGCAAGCAGGAGTCGGTCTACTTGTTATAGACGTGATGCCTATATAAATGATCATGCCTAGATAACGTCATAATTATTCGCTTTTCTATCAATTGCTCGACAGTAATTTGTTCACCCACCGTAATACTTATGCTCTCGAGAGAAGCCTCTAGTGAAACCTATGGCCCCCGGGTCTATCTCTTATCATATTTACTTTCAATCTACTTTTATTTGCATCTTTACTTTCTTGCATCTATATTATAAAATACCAAAAATATATTTATATTTCATACTATCTCTATCAGATCTCACTTTCACAAGTGGCCGTGAAGGGATTGACAACCCCTTTATTGCGTTGGTTGCGAGTTCTCAGTTTGTTTGTGTAGGTGCGTGGGACTTGTGAGGAGCCTCCTACTGGATTGATACCTTGGTACTCAAAAACTGAGGGAAATACTTACACTACACTTGCTGCTTCACCCTCTCCTCTTCGGGGAAAACCAGCGCCAGCTCAAGACGTAGCAAATGACAAAAAGTAAACGAAATTAGTAAAACATAAAAAAATTGGATACCTAACATGAACATAATAATATATATGTAATTTAAGTGTATCATCATCATGAACATAATAAAAATACACCCGATCAACACAAATATATATGATATTTTTGTATGGTGTGGGGGTGTCAATGGTCGGGGTCGGGGTCGGGGTGTGGT
>NC_041385.1:828920094-828924506 GCF_002162155.2 Triticum dicoccoides
GTCGTGTCAGGGTCGGGGTGTCGGGGGTCGTCGGGGGTCGGGGTCGGGGGTTTGCAATGAAAACAACATATAAAACTCTGGACAATTTCGAATCATGCCAAGCTTCTTAATACATATGCAAAAAAAAATTATTATTGGCCCACCATTGATTAGAAGATTTAGCTTGTAGGTGTAGCCCGGCATCGATTTCACGTGTAGGTTGCCCAACCCAATAAGTAGTAGGTTTTGAATGATTCGCGTTAGCCGGGAGTTAGAGATGTACTTTCTATTTCAATGAAGTAACCAACAAAAAGAGAGTGCTAAAGAAGTTATTCAGAAGTGAGTGAAGGGGCGCCTCAAGGCCAAATATGGCCCGTAATAATCCAGCTTCCGCGATATAAGATGATTCGCTCGCTATCTGAGGCGTTAATTTACCTACTAAAATATCACCAGTTTCTACCCAGGATCCCAACCTAACAACTCCATTTCTGTCCAAATTGCGGAGTAAATGTTCTTCTAGATGTGGTATTTCTTTAGTGATTTTTTCAGCGGAGCCCTGGCTTGTCGTATCCGTCTGTTGGTGTCAGGGTGTCGGGGGTCGGGGGTCGGGGTCGCAGTGTCGTGCCGGGGTGTTGGGGGTCGGGGTCTCTTTTTTCCTTTTCTTCTTCTCCTCCTCTCCTATTTCTTGTTCTTCTTCTTCTCCTCCTCTCCTCTTTCTTTTTCTCCTCCTCCTCCTCCTCCTCCTCCTCCTCCTCTTCTTCTTCTTCTTCTTCTTCTTCTTCTTCTTCTTCTTCTTCTTCTTCTTCTTCTCCCTCGTCATGTTCCTCCCTCCTCCTCCTCCTTCTACTCTTCTTCTTCTTCTAAACTAAAACTAAAGCTAATCTAAAATAAACTAAACTAAAATAAACTAAAACTAAAACTAATCTAAAATAAACTAAACTAAAACTAAAACTAAAACTAAACTGATACTAAAACTAAACTAAAACTATAACTAAAACTAATCTAAAATAAACTAAACTAAAATAAACTAAAACTAAAACTAATCTAAAATAAACTAAACTAAAACTAAAACTAAATGGATACTAAAACTAAACTAAAACTATAACTAAAATAGAAACTAAACTAAAAGAAACAAAAAGAAACGAATTAAAAAAAGGAGGGGAGGAGCTCACCTGCAGGAGGAGGAGGCAACCCGGTGGAGGGGGAGGCCGGATGGCCGCTGGAGAAGGCGGTGACCCGGTGGAGGGGAGGCCGGACGGCCGCTGCACGACGGGGCGAGGACGGTGACGGGGCAGGGAAGGCCGCGGCGCCACGGGGCGGGGACAGTCGCGGTGCGGCTGGCCGACGTGGAAGGGGTGGCGGGGCCGCGGTGGAGGTCTGGGAGGGGTGCGGGGCGGCGGGGCGGCGGGGGTTGGGGATGGCGACGGAGGGGAGGGGTTGCGGGTGTGGGTAGGGAGGGGAGTTAGAGAGTGAGAGAAGAGAGAGGACGGGGGCGGGACGACCGTTAACGTACCCGCCTCTTTGCTATCTGCCAACGGTCAGCAAAGATTCTTTGTCGTTCGCTGGCGGATGGCAAAGAGGTGGGGCCAGTGGGCTGTAGTTAGTTAAACAATAACTGGACCCACCCACTTCTTTGCCGTCCGCTAGCGGACGGCAAATAATCTTTGCCATCAGCCAGCAGATGGCAAAAAATTGGCTGACGGCAAAGACCTTGTTTGCCATCAGCCACTTCTTTGCCGTCCATTTTCTTGTGGCTGACGGCAAAGACCTTCTTTGCCGTCAGCGAGCGGACGAGAAAGAAATAGCGGACGGCAAATAAGGTAATTCCAGTAGTATGCTAACTTGTGTTTTTTTCGGTCTAGTGCATTACAATTGATTACGACGCTCTACAGTTGGTGGCTAACTCGTTGCCCGCATCAGTGCATTATATGATACTAGGAAAAATGCCCGTGTGTTGCAATGGGAGAAACGATCCACGCACACGATCATGTAATTTGTGAACTCACTGCTTCCACTGATGAAATCGCCCTGTCGGTTTAGTTGTATATTTGTACCTATGCTTCACAATGGAACAAGAGCCAGACTCCAAGCAAAAAAGGTGAGCAAGGTGTCAACAGACTTAGTTTGATGCCACATCCATTCACATGTTCAATCCTCACACGGGTCAATCTTGAAAATATTTTATTGTTGAATAAATATCGATAGAAGGAATCATACAAATAAAATAATTCTAAGCAATTAAGAATCTACAATTGACACATAATCATGGTGCTGATAGTAGATTGAACGTTCATTTTAAAAGTAGTACCAAAGTCAGTAAATGGGAAACTTCTGACTTATGAGATAATGGAATTGGGTCTTCTCATACTGCTCAAGTACATCCTTGCCTTCTCATCTAGGAGCTGAAAACCGCAAATAAATAAATAAAAGAAAGTCACATTTGTGGTCACTCAAATCATTTACAATGTAAACCAAAAATATAGTCTTCCCATGATTACCTTATCAGAGAACTGGTATACTCCCTCGGAGAACCTTATATTTCTTTACGAAGGGAGTATATTTGAAGGTGGATAGTGTTTTTACCAGGGAACTGGGTTTTCAGTCAGGGAAAAAAAGGTTGACATGCTTCGCTGCAAAGCAAACATCAATTACCATTAGTCAGGCTGGACAGATAGAGGATAAGTTTGCTGATAACAAAAATGATGAATCGATTACCAATAGGATTCCTTGGGGCTCTAGTTCGAAACTTGGGACATGAATCCTAGTAAACTAATCAGATGACAACCTTATCTTTTAGATTACCATAATACTAATAAAAATATCGTACACATAGTGCTTCTTCTGAGTTACCGACATTAAAAAGTAAAAATGTGGTATACTTTGTCGGACGTCCAGGCATGCATGCACTAGTAGAAAAGGGGGCATTGGTCCAGGCCGGGTCAGCCCTTTAGTCCCGGTTCAATCCAGAACCGGGACCAATGGGAGGCATTGGACCCGGTTCGTGAGCCCCGGCGGCCGGCCGGGCCACGTGGGCCATTGGTCCCAGTTTGTCTGGACCTTTTGGTCCCGGTTGGTGGGACGAACCGGGACCAATGGTTCTCGCTCCTGGCCCACCACTATTGGTCCCGGTTAGAAGCATGAACCGGGACCAAAGGCTGCCCATTAGTCCCGGTTCATACCACCAACCGGGACTAAATGGTGCCAGAGTTTAGTCCCACCTCGCCAACCGAAGGGGGCTCACACCGGTTTATAAGCCCCTCCCTCTCTGCCTTGTTGAGCTCCTCTCAAAATGAAAATAGATGCCCTTATACAGGAATTTGACCTAAATGCATACTGAATTTCTCTGAAGTTAGTAGAAATTTATTATGAATTTAGGTTTAATTTTCTCTATAAGGGCATCTATGCTCATTTTTTTAGTAAAGTTAATCACAACTATTTTTTCTTCTATTTATTTCTGAGTAGTTTTTTATATAGTTTTTTCTGCTATATTTATTTTTTTCTATTTATTTCTGAGTTGTAATAAGTCATTAAAAATAAAAAAGATTTTAGTAAAGTTAATCACAACTATTTTTTCTTCTATTTATTTCTGAGTAATTTTTTATATAGTTTTTTTCTTTTCTGCTATATTTATTTTTTTTTATTTATTTCTGTGTGGTAATAAGTCATTAAAAATAAAAAAGAGGCGCAATGCTAGTTAATTCGCTTTAAACCTTTCGGAATAGTGTAAACTGCACTGCACATAGCTCCATGCAGTCTACCCTATTCCTCAAGGCTTAAAGCGAACCAACGTGCAGGTGAGCACTGAGCCTCTTCTTCATCGTCTCTGCACACAGGGCTTATAACCAGCTGCGAGTGCCTCTCGTTTGGCGAGGTGGGACTAAAAAAACAGCTGCAGGAAGAATCAACTAAAAAACAGCTGCAGAAAATAAATAAGTAGACGGGTCCATTGGTACCGGTTGGTGGCAACAACCGGGACCAATGCTCCTCTTTAGTCCCGGCACATAATGCTTTAATGTCTTTTGGTTCGGCCCTCGTGATACCATGCCAATTTTCAACTTTCAACTTTTTCAGAGTTCATTTGAAATGCTTTAATGCAGAAAACAAAAGAAAATAAATAATGCAGAAAACAAAACAAAAAAACTAGAAAAAAATAAAATAGCAACAATAAGTATTTTGTTGTAAGTGGAAACAAAATAAAATAACTAAAGCAAAAAGAAAACAAAAAAGTGTATTCAAATTTGAAAACTAATGGCACTAACAGAAAGTTTATAATTTTTCTAAAACTAAAAGCAAAAATAATTAAAAAATAAAGCAAAAAAACAAAAGAAAATAAATAATTTAGAAAACAAAAAAAACTAGAAAAAAAATAAAATAGCAACAATAAGTATTTTGTTGTAAGTAGAAACAAAACAAAATAAATAAAGCAAAAACAA
>NC_041385.1:828924705-828925675 GCF_002162155.2 Triticum dicoccoides
CAAAAAAGGTGTATTCAAATTTGAAAACTAATGGCACTAACAGAAAGTTTATATTTTTTCTAAAACTAAAAGCAAAAAGAATTAAAAAATAAAGCAAAAAAACAAAAGAAAATAAATAATGCAGAAAACAAAACAAAAAATCTAGGAAAAAATAAAAATAGCAAAAATAAGTATTTTGTTGTAAGTAGAAACAAAATAAAATAAATAAAGCACGAAACAAAACAATAAAACAGAAAAAGTGTTCTCAAATTTGCGAACTAATGGTACTAACAGAAAGTTTATAATTTTTCTAAGACTAAAATCAAAAAAATTTTAAAAATAAAGCAAAAAAACAAAAGAAAATAAATAATGCAGAAAACAAAACAAAAAATCTGGGAAAAAAATAAAAATAGCAACAATAAGTAAAGAAAAAAAAATTGCCTCCTACTGGGCCCCCACGGCCTGAATACGACTAGAAACCCACCATGGGCCAGGATTTAGGCCCGCAGGTGGCCCAGTAGGCCCATCAGGCAAAGCAGTAGTAAGTAGGCCCGTAAGCCTGCAGTGGAGAGGAGCTCGAGAGGGGTGCGGCAGTGGGGCTTATAAACCACTGCGCGCCCCTCTCAGCTAGCGAGGTGGGACTAAACTTTCGTGCCGCACCGTGCCAGCACACGACCATTGGTCCCGGTTGGCGGCTCCAACCGGGACCAATGCCAACCCTTTAGTCCCGGTTGGTGGCTCCAACCGGGACCAAAGCCCTCTGCTTCCCGCCCTTTGGGCTGCTGAAAAGAGGCCTTTGGTCCCGGTTGGTGCTACCAACCGGGACTAAAGGGTGCATTAGTCCCGGTTGGAGCCACCAACCGGGACCAAAGCCTTTGCTATATAAGGAAAATTTCAGAACTGCATCCCCACTTTGATCTCTCCCCCTCCTCGATCTCCCGACGCCGCGTGCCGTCGCCTGCCACCACCTCACCGTCGCCGCCCCGTCCCG
>NC_041385.1:828926095-828931754 GCF_002162155.2 Triticum dicoccoides
TAGTTAGAAAAATATTAGTTAGTTAGAAAAATACTAGTTTATTTTTAGTAAGTACTATATAGTAAGTGCTACTTTGTTTTTAGTAAGTACTACTTTATTTATTTATAGTAAGTGCTTAGTATAGTTGAACTAGATAGTTGATTTAATTAATAAAACTACTTTATTTAACTATATATAGAAGTAGTTTGTAGTAAGTGCTACTTTATTTAACTATATATAGGAGTAGTTTGTAGTAAGTGCTACTTTATTTATTTATAGTAAGTGCTACTTTATTTATTTATAGTAGGTGCTTAGTAGTTGAATTAGATAGTTGATTTAATTAATAAAACTACTTTATTTAACTATATATAGAAGTACGTAGTTCTCGCATCGACGTCGGCGATGCCTATCCCGCATCCTCGTCGTCGTTGACTCGGCGGTGGAGGCCTGCTTGATCAGGGCCATGTTCGGGACTGGGCTCCGCCGGGCTGGTATTGGGAGGTGCTACCTTCTGGGGGACGTAGGTTGGTGAGGAGGCAGCCCGTTGTTGACTCGATCCTTGTTTGGTGGCGGTCGCGTGGACCAGTGATGGTGCCGAGGCTTCCGGACACCGCGGAGGTGGTACGTCACCGTGTCAGCGAGGAGGACGAGCATGTCCGTCGCTACATGGTTGCGTTGGAGGGCAGGTTCGACAATACCTGGCAGGTTCTTCAGGGATCTCACTGGAGCTATGATCCTGTGATCGTTCCTTATCTTTGGGTGTCCACCGCCAGCGACGATACCCGTCGGGCGCTACGGTTCTAGCTGTATTAATTAGCGATGCTATATGTATGATAGTATTCAGGAGTATTCGACGATGTACGGACACAAGAGATGATGTACTTTTGGTTATAATTGAATGCATGCTAATTTGAATACTACTTTATTTTACGATTTGGTTTTGCTTATTGAATGCTCATATTGGAAAAGTACTCCTACTTTGAATGCTAAAATTGAAGAGCACTCCATGCAGAAATCTAGGAGCCCCCTCCATCATCCACGCCGTCGTGGGGGTAGCTTCTCCTTCATTCCCGTGTGCTAGACAATTTGTTGTAATAATGCACTCGGGAATGAAAGGAGCAGCTACATACCATCACCGATAGTCAACCCATGATTAATAATAATGATCTAATTTAGGTTTTTTAGTACATATATTTAATATTAGAATTATGAACTTAGGCCAGAAATGTCGTACTCGGACGATGAAAACTGCCCGGGGGAGTGCGACTGGTGCCACGACGACCGAGGTATGTGTAGGGGAACATAGTAATTACAAAAATTTATCTACGTACACGCAAGATCATGGTGATGGCATAGCAACGAGAGGGGAGAGTGTTCGTCCACGTACCCTCGTAGACCGTAAGCGGAAGCGTTATGACAACGCGGTTGATGTAGTCATACGTCTTCACTATCCGACCGATCCAAGCACCGAACGTACGGCACCTCCGAGTTCAGCACATGTTCAGCTCGATGACGATCCCCGGGCTCCAATCCAGCAAAGCTTCGGGGATGAGTTCCGTCAGCACGACTGCGTGGTGACGATGATGATGTTCTACCGGCGCAGGGCTTCGCCTAAACACCGCGACTATATGACCGAGGTGGAATATGGTGGAGGGGGGCACCGCACACGGCTAAGGAACGATCCGTAGATCAACTTGTGTTCCATGGGGTGTCCCCCTGCCCCCGTATATAAAGGAGCAAGGGGAGGAGGCGGCCGGCCAGGGAGAGGCGCGCCAAGGGGAGTCCTACTCCCACCGGGAGTAGGACTCCCTCCTTCCTTGTTGGAGTAGGAGAAGGGGGAAAGAGGGGGAGAGGAGGAAGGAAAGAGGGGCTGCACCCCTTGTCCAATTCGGACCAGAGGGGGTCTGCGCGCCTCCTTCCTTTCGGCCTCTCTCCTCAATTCTCGTATGGCCCAATAAGGCCCATATACTCCCCGGCGAATTCCCGTAACTCTCCTGTACTCCGATAAATACCCGAATCACTCGGAACCTTTCCGAACTCCGAATATAGTCGTCCAATATATCGATCTTTACGTCTCGACCATTTCGAGACTCCTCGTCATGTCCCCGATCTCATCCGGGACTCCGAACTCCTTCGGTACATCAAAACTTATAAACTCATAATAAAATTGTCATCGTAACGTTAAGCGTGCGGACCCTACGGGTTCGAGAACTATGTAGACATGACCTAGAACTATTCTAGGTCAATAACCAATAGCGGAACCTGGATACCCATATTGATTCCTACATATTCTACGAAGATCTTTATCGGTCAAACCGCATAACAACATACGTTGTTCCCTTTGTCATCGGTATGTTACTTGCCCGAGATTTGATCGTCGGTATCCAATACCTAGTTCAATCTCGTTACCGGCAAGTCTCTTTACTCGTTACGTAATGCATCATCCCGTAACCAACTCATTGGTCACATTGCTTGCAAGGCTTATAGTGATGTGCATTACCGAGAGGGCCCAGAGATACCTCTCCGACAATCGGAGTGACAAAACCTAATCTCGAAATACGCCAACTCAACATGTACCTTCGGAGACACCTGTAGTACTCCTTTATAATCACCCAGTTACGTTGTGACGTTTGGTAGCACCCAAAGTGTTCCTCCGGTAAACGGGAGTTGCATAATCTCATAGTTACAGGAACATGTATAAGTCATGAAGAAAGCAATAGCAACATACTAAACGATCAAGTGCTAGGCTAACGGAATGGGTCATGTCAATCACATCATTCTCCTAATGATGTGATCCCGTTAATCAAATGACAACTCTTTTGTCCATGGTTAGGAAACATAACCATCTTTGATAAACGAGCTAGTCAAGTAGAGGCATACTAGTGACACTATGTTTGTCTATGTATTCACACATGTATTATGTTTCCGGTTAATACAATTCTAGCATGAATAATAAACATTTATCATGATATAAGGAAATAAATAATAACTTTATTATTGCCTCTAGGGCATATTTCCTTCAGTATGTGCGACAGGTTCATTGAGCTGGACGAAGATCGGTGCTTCAGCATTAAGCTCGAGGAGACCTTCGATGTTCATACGGTACGCAACGACGACAATAGTTTTTTTCGTAATTAAGCACGACTTCAACTATTTTAACGTGTATTTTTCATTTTTTCCAATTCGACTAGCTTATCTCATGCTTTGCAAGACGCTATGTCTTGGAGAGGATGGGTTTTGAAGACCATGAAAGTATGGAAACCAAAAAAATTATTCTAAGTACCCATCATGGTGTGGATTTTCAAGTAAAGTTGTACAATGCTCAGAGTATAACCCATTTTGGTTGCGAAAACTGGGAAGCACTTTGCAATATGTATGGTTTTGATGAGGGTATGCTTGTCACCATGGATCTTGGTGATCCTACAATCGTACAAGAGAGACCTTCGATTTTCGTCCTTGTGGATACACCTCCAATTCTTCCCCCATGTGAGCTTAACATAGTTATTAAGTAATTTATATTGTTTATTTCAAAATAGTTGACAACTTATTTCCATTAACAGCTTATTTTCATTCTTCAAAGAATGTGCGGAAGATGGTAGACAGAACCTACTACACCGAAGGCTCCGAATTAACTTATCAGGAGAAAAATCATCTGGTCGCATTTTGTACTGATCTTGAGAATTACAATATCTACAATCAAACTCCTCAACATTATGGTCAATACGTGCCACTAGTGCACGTGTTGAACTACGGTAACTACCATGGAGATATCCTGGTAAGATTTTTTTACTATTACGACATCCGTGCATCTTTTTGCACACTTCTAAAACTAGTACATCATTGCTAACTACGAAGTTATTACTATGTTTTTCAACAAATAATCCCGAATGATTGTGTGCCTTATATGATGTATACACACGGTAGCCTTCATGTTTTGAACATACAACCAGGTCTTCCTACGAATCTGAACTGTCCATACCGGGTTTCTAAAAGAAGTGGAGACATGACAATCAAAGAATGGAAAAAATGTATGGACAGTCGTAAGGAGCTTCTTGGAAGCAACAATCAGTGGAGGGCAAGAATTGGAGACATGATGATCGCCATTCTTCATAATGGAGAGTCAGGGTCTATATTGTTTTATGCTATTTTACCTTAAGGTGTTTAGGTCATGTCCTACCTGATACTGAAGATCATGTGCTAATTAAGAACAATTATGTAGGGTTGGGTTCGATGACTATGAGGATGATGATCGTATGACTTATTATTAATAACGAGTAGAAGTTGTATGATGATGCATGATTAGTAGGACTTGTTATTATATATGATGATGTATGATGCGAGCATGCATGAGTTATTATATCAGCGGGTGAAATGAACATACATAGTAGCAGCGTTGGTAAACCAAGGACGAAGATATAAGAGGGGACACTTCTCTCTATTAGCTAGCTAATAACACCCTAAAAATAACCCCCAAAACCCCTAAAGCAGCCACTTTTCTAAAAAAAACATGGACTTTTGGTCCCGGTTGGTGCCACCAACCGGGACCAAAGGCCCCCTGACTAGGCTCGGCGCACAGGGCCACGTGGAGGCACATTGGTCCGGGTTCGTGTTTGAACTGGGACTAATGGGTGGAGGTATTAGTAACGACCCATTAGTCCCGGTTCATGAACCGGGACTAAAGGTCCTTACGAACCGGGACTATTAGGTGTTTTTCTACTAGTGATGGTGTGGTAACCATGATGTCCCGTCGTATAGATATTCTAACTTTCTGTTTTGCTTAGTCTGTTGCACCTCAATTCATAGCTAGACTGGCTAGACATAATTTCCTCTTTTCTGGCTTTATTGGACGTGCAAGCATATATGTTTTTGCCGGGTGCTCTAACCAGTATATATATGTTAGTCCAACATTATCTAATCCTTATCCATATATGTATGGTGTTTGTCTTCTTTTAAGTTTCGCCTCCTCGTGGAGACTATGACTTCGTGAGGGACAAAAATAGAATATTTTTTTGCAAACAAGAGAAAAACAGAGTTAAATTCAACCTTAAAATAAAAAATGTAGCATCAAATTCTGTAATAAAATGAACATAGCTGTGCAAGCTAACACGTCTCGGAGATTCCCTAAAAAAATAAGTCTCGGAGATATTTGGTGACACCCTCGCTAGCTAACACGTCTCAGAGTTGAAAGGAGGAAAACTCAACATGGGTGCACGTGGGCTGATTTTCTCTCTTCTTCTTTTTTTGAGGGTAACGCTTTGCCGCTTTTATTCAATTAAAATAGTGCCGGAATCTCATCCGATACAACGCTTAAAATGCAGTCTGGTGGAGAAGAGAGCCAAACAGAGCTTATTCCATCCCCCATTCCCACCTTTGCTAACTTATCAGCAGCGGCATTTGCACTACGGCTAACCTACGAAACTCTGAAGGCATGAAAGTTCTTCAGCTTCACTTTGATTTCCTCAACGATTGGACCATGCGCCGAGAGGTTTTTGTCCTCATTGTTGAGCATAGCCACTACACCTGCCGAGTCGCACTCGAGATGGAGCTTCAGGACGCCCGTGCTCCTCGCCAGCTCGATTGCCTTCTTGCACGCCATCAACTCCATTGCTTCCGCCTCGCTCACCAATGCAAAGAAGTGACAGGAGCCTGCTCGGAATGCACCCGCATGGTCACGCAGGAT
>NC_041385.1:828931869-828992748 GCF_002162155.2 Triticum dicoccoides
GGTCGCCCGTTTTGGCCACCGAGCCATCCGTGTTGGCTTTGATCCAACCGTCGTTAGGTGCTTCCCACTTGGCCTTTTCCTTTGGAGTCTTCTGTTTCGCCTCCCTCGGATGGACCTCATCCCATTCCTTGACCAGAGCAGTCACAATGCGTGATATCTCATGTGCGTCAGCAATCTTCCGTCCATCTCTCGCCTCATTGCGTGCTAACCAGAGACCATACACTGCTTGAATCATCGCTGATTTCTCGCTATCTTGAGCTTGTGCGAACCACTCCAGTAACCAGTTAGCCAGCTTGCTCTAAGAGTCGATGTTGCGTGGTGGGTATGCCACCGAGACTCCCAACTCCGAGCAGAACCACATCCAGAAAACCATCGAATGTGGGCAAACCCAAAAACGATGGTAGCTGGTTTCTTCACGCCCATAGGCCACACAGAAAACACCCGCCTTGATTCGCCTTCGCAGTAATTCTGCTCCCGTTGCTAGCCCATTTTTCATCAACCGCCACATGTGGATTTTTGCTTTCCCCGGGGCCGATGCATCCCACAAAGACAGCCAGCCCCGGTGAGTCAGGACCGCCGAGGACGGCCCCGGTCTTCATAGTTTTGCTCCATTTAGAGACATCCGCAAGTGGTAGGCTGACTTCACGGTGAATACACCATCTTTTGTAAAGTTCCATGCCATATAGTCTTGGCAGCCCGGGCGTCCCACAGAAATCTGTTTTATGTCATTTACATCATCCTCAGAAAACATTGCTTGAAGCTTCATGTCATCCCATGTGGTGCCGGTATGGTCCAGCAGGTCAGCAACCCCGTGCACTCCCGGGACGAAGACTGCGCCCAGTGGCAGTAGACTCCCCTACCGTGGGATCCATGGATCGTGATGGATATTCATTCCCGAGCCATCTCCTATGCGCCAAATAATCCCCTCGCTTAGTAGGTCTCTCCCATGTAGTATGCTCCTGAAAGTATAGGATCCCCCCGAGGGGCATGTGGCACTCATGATGGAACTATCACTGAAATACCAGGCCTGAAGAACCCGCGCACAAAGAGACATCAGTGCCTGCAAAATCCGCCATGCTTGTTTTGCTAGTAGTGCTTGTTGAAAGCTTCGGGGTCGCGGAACCCCATACCACCTATGCGTTTGGACTGACACATCTTATCCCATGCAATCCAATGCACCTTCCTCTCACCATTCATTGCACCCCACCACCATTTTGAAGAGATTGAAGTCAAGTTCCAGCACATCTTCTTCGAGAGGTGAAAACAACTCATAGTCAGAGCGGGTGTAGCTTGAAGGACCGATTTCACAAGCACTTCCCGCGCCTTCTTCGATAGGCCATGTCCTTTCCAACCCGTTACCTTTCCTTTTGAAGATTCCGTAACATATCTGAACGTGCCATCCTTAGATCTCCCAACCACCGTTGGTAAACCCAGATACCTCTCACTAAGGGCTTCCTGTTCAATCCCTATGACCTGTTTGAGGACATCTTTTTGTTGCTGTCCACATCCTTTCCCAAAGAAGATGGACGACTTTTGGAGGTTCACTTGCTGCCCCGATGATGCCTCATATCTACTCAGAATGCCCTTTAGAACCTGGACATTTTCTGGCATACCCTGCATGAACACAATACTATCATCTGCAAACAAAAGATGTGTGACTTGGGGGCCAGTGCTCCCAAACCCAACACCTTTGATGCCTCCTTCTGCTTGAGCCTTCCTTAACATAGCTGAAAAGCCTTCAACACAAAATAAAAACAGATAGTCTCCTTGCCTGAGGCCCCGTGATGGAACAAAAACCCTGGAAAGTCCCCCATTTAGTTTTACATTAAACCTCGCAGAGGTGACGCACCTCATCACCATATTGATCCAGCTTTCCGCGAAGCCAAACTTAGCAAGCATTTGTTCAAGAAACATCCACTCGACTCTGTCGTATGCCTTGGCCATGTCCAATTTTACTGCACACAAAGGTTTCTTTCGTTTCCGTGTTCTTATCGCATGCACACATTCATACGCAACAAGCACATTATCCGTGATGATCCTCCCTGGCACAAAAGCGCTTTGTTCCTCGGGTATTAGCACTGGGAGGATTACCTTCAGCCGGTTCGCAAGCACCTTCGCTGCAATCTTGCAGAGCACGTTACACAAGCAGATAGGTCAGAACTGGGAAAGCAACTCCGGTGAGTTAACTTTCGGTATCATCACAATAGTGGTAGCATTGAAAGAGTCCGGTGCAGCCTCACCTTGAAGAAAATCCCGAACTGCTCTGCACACATCCAACGTATCAACGGCCAGTGCTGCTGATAAAATAGCGTTGGTAGGCCGTCTGGCCCTGGCGCCTTCGTTGGCCCCATGTTAAAAAGGGCAGACTCAATCTCCTCGTCGGTCACCCTAGCTGTAAGCTTGTTATTTGTTTCTTCTGTCACCGCTGAGTTAATGTTCTCGAGGAACTCGTGGACACCAGCCGAGCCCTCTGACGTAAACAGTTTCTCATAAAACCCCGCAGCCATCTCCCGCATCTCGTCGTCCACCATGCACCGCGAGCCATCCTCTCGCCTTAGAGCCCGGATTGTGTTTTTCCGTCTCCTGTGCGACGCCCGACCCTGAAAGTACTTTGTATTCTGGTCACCAGCCATGAGCCAGTTAACACGCGATCGCTGCCTGTAATAGATTTCCTCCCTTGCATATATTTCCTTTAGTTGACTCTCTAGTTTGCATACCTCCAGTGAGGAACCCGACCCTAGCGCCATTTCTTTTGCGTTTTGGAGCTGCGTTTTGAGCTTTGAGATCTATTTTCGGATAGACCCAAACACCGCCCTACTCCATCACTGCATGTCTCCCGAGACTTTATGAATCTTGTCCCAGACCGCAACAATGCCCTCAGCCCCAGTAGTCGCTGTAGTCCATGCCTAGGAGATCATTCTCTCATAATCATCATGCTTAGTCCAGGCCTCTTCAAATCTGAATGCACTGCGCTCCCCCGGTCTTTGTGTTCGAGCCGTCTCCAACACATGCACTAGTAGGGCCAGATGATCGGATTCCTCTGTGATGAGATGCTCAACAAAAGTCTCTGGGAACATCTCCAGAAAGGAGTCACTACATGTAGCCCGATCAAGCCGGACCTGCACATTGGCCTCTCCATCTCTCCTATTATCCCATGTATACCGGTATCCTGAGAACCCAAAGTCAGCTAGGCCACATTCCGTCAAACAATCTCTAAAAGCCTCCATCTGCATGAAACTCCGCTTATTCCCCCCTTGTTGATCAGATTGGAACATGGCCTTGTTGAAATCTCCCACACAGAGCCAAGGGAGATTGTCCTGTCTCCATAAGTATCTCAAAGCATCCCATGACTTGTTTCTCTGTTCGGTGTCGGGTTCCCCGTAGAATCCAGTGATCCTCAGGGATCTCCCCTCCATCACAACTTTTGCGTCCAGAAAATATTGGCTCCATGGCCTAATATTTACTTGCACATGTTCTCTCCACCACAAAGCAAGACCACCACTTCTACCCACACAACTCACTGCCACCCCGCTCCTGAACCCCAAACTCCACTTCAATTTCTCCATCGCTTTTGCACTCTTCTTTGTCTCGCTCAGAAAAACCACCGCCGGGTTGTGGGACCTAACCAGGTCACGAAGTTCGCCAACTGTCGAGTCCAACCCCAAGCATCGACAGTTCCAGGCAAGGACATTCATTGCTCCCGGCGGCCCCGAGTGTCGGGGTCCGCCGATGTGCTAGTCTTGTCAGAGATGCGATCAAACACTCAGGCCGTTTTCTGCCTCGTATCACAAATGAACACATCTGTATTGCCCCTCCTCCCCGGATCTCCCTTCTGTACCCAAACCTGTCTTGGTCGTCTTTTCCTTCCCTCAAACTCATGAGACTCGCTAACGGTCTCTCTCTGTCTACCTTCAGGCTCTCTCCTTGGTTTCCTGACATAGCGACCCCTTGATCTACCCCCCAACTCATGCATACCGAGCCGTCCCAGTGGACTAGTCCACTCCTCCGGCCCATATCGCTGTGCATATGCCGACATCTGATTCTTCCCCTTCCTAACCCTTTCTGTGTCCCAGTTATCATCAACCTGACGTTGGGAGTGCTGGTTCATCAATTTTGATCGGAGATCATGCTCCCGTCTGGACTCAATATCATCACGAAGATCACGCTCCCTGTGCATACCACGATTCTGTCTGCTCTTGCCAGGGCTTTCAAGATCCTCTCCCTCCCTAACCTGCTTGTCGCCAGTGCGATTATCAGCAGAAGAGCGGGAGAACTCATTGCCCAGGTTTCTTTTCGTGGGTAAATCCCTGTCTCGGGGTTGCTCATGTCTTCCATCCGAGCCTTCTGTAGCTCTCGAGCTGCCCCTGCTATTTCCACTACTAGCAGCTTCCCTTGCCACACCCTCCTTACTTGCTGCATTCCTTCCCGGATCAGACCTCAGCTAGCTACCCCATTGAGCAGCCGGTTCTACTGGAGGAATACATACGCCATTACCATGAACCAGGCGACCACAATCGAAACAAAAGTGTGGAATCTTCTCATAAGAAAATTCAAACCAAGTTCTCTCCTTGTCATTGTTTTTAGACTTAAGGAAGAAGCCCCTGATCAAAGGTTCAAACATAGATATTTTTGTACGGACACGCAATTGGTTCCCTCGTGCCACACCATCCTTGTCTACGTCAACTTTCACCGTTTCACCTAACCAGTTTCCCAATGCCCCCCGAAAAGCTTCAGTCCTTCTATTAGGTGGTAGATCAGACACCTTCACTAAAACTAAACGGATACTAAAAATAAACTAAAACTATAACTAAAATAGAAACTAAACTAAAAGAAACAAAAAGAAACGAATTAAAAAAAGGAGGGGCGGAGCTCACCTGCAGGAGGAGGCGGCGACCCGGTGGAGGGGGAGGCCGGACGGCCGCTAGAGCAGGCGGTGACCCGGTGGAGGGGACGCCGGACGACCGCTGTGGGATGGGGCGAGGACGGTGACGGGACGGGGAAGGCCGCAGCGCCACAGGGCGGGGACAGCCGCGGCGCGGCTGGCAATCGTGGAAGGGGCGGCGGGGCCGCGGTGGAGGTCAGGGAGGGGTGCGGGGGGGCGGGGCGGCGGGGGTTGGAGATGGCGACGGAGGGGAGGGGGCGCGGAGGGCGGGACGATGGCGTGGGTGTGAGTAGGGAGGGGAGTTAGAGAGTGAGAGAAGAGAGAGGACGGGGGCGGGACGACCGTTAATGTACCCGCCTCTTTGCTGTCTGCCAGCGGTCGGCAAAGATTCTTTGTCGTCTGCTGGCGGATGACAAAGAGGTGGGGCCGGTGGGCTGTAGTTAGTTAAACAATAACTGGACCCACCCACTTCTTTGCCGTCCGCTAGCGGACGGCAAATAATCTTTGCCGTCAGCCAGTAGATGGCAAAGAATTGGCTGACGGCAAAGACCTTGTTTGCCATCAGCCACTTCTTTGCCGTCTATTTTCTTGTGGCTGACGGCAAAGATCTTCTTTGCCGTCAGCGAGCGGACGACAAAGAAATAGCAGACGACAAATAAGGTAATTCCAGTAGTATGCTAACTTGTGTTTTTTCGGTCTAGTGCACTACAATTGATTACGATGCTCTACAGTTGGTGGCTAACTCGTTGCCCGCATCAGTGCATTATATGATTCTAGGAAAAATGCCCGTACGTTGCAACGAGAGAAACGATCCACGCACACGATCATGTAATTTGTGAACTCACTGCTTCCACTGATGAAATCGCCCTGTCGGTTTAGTTGTATATTTGTGCCTATGCTTCACTATGGAACAAGAGCCAGACTCCAAGCAAAAAAGGTGAGCAAGGTGTCAACAGACTTAGTTTGATGCCACATCCATTCACATGTTCAATCCTCACACGGGTCAATCTTGAAAATATTTTGTTGTTGAATAAATATCAATAGAAGGAATCAAACAAATAAAATAATTCTAAGCAATTAAGAATCTACAATTGACACATAATCATGGTGCTGATAGTAGATTGACCGTTCATTTTAAAAGTAGTACCAAAGTCAGTAAATGGGAAACTTCTGACTTATGAGATAATGGAATTGGGTCTTCTCATACTGCTCAAGTACATCCTTGCCTTCTCAATTAGGAGCTGAAAACCGAAAATAAATAAATAAAAGAAAGTCACATTTGTGGTCACTCAAATCATTTACAATGTAAACCAAAAATATAGTCTTCACATGACAACCTTATCAGAGAACTGGTATACTCCCTCGGAGAACCTTATTTCTTTACGGAGGGAGTATATTTGAAGGTGGGTAGTGTTTTTACCAGGGAAGTGGGTTTTCAGTCAGGGAAAAAAAGGTTGACATGCTTCGCTGCAAAGCAAACATATTACCATTAGTCAGGCTGGACAGATAGAGGATAAGTTTGCTGATAACAAAAATGATGAATCGATTACCAATAGGATTCCTTGGGGCTCTAGTTCGAAACTTGGGACATGAATCCTAGTAAACTAATCAGATGACAACCTTATCTTTTAGATTACCATAATAATAAAGTATGGTACACATAGTGCTTCTTCTGAGTTACCGACATCAAAAAGTAAAAATGTGGTATACTTTGTCGGACGTCCAGGCATGCATGGTGTAACCATGATGTCCCGTCATATAGATATTCTAACTTTCTGTTTTGCTTAGTCTGTTGCACCTCAATTCATAGCTAGACTGGCTAGACATAATTTCCTCTTTTCTGGCTTTATTGGACGTGCAAGCATATATGTTTTTGCCGGGTGCTCTAACCAGTGTATATATGTTAGTCCAACATTGTCTAATCCTTATCCATATATGTATGGTGTTTGTCTTCTTTTAAGTTTCGCCTCCTCGTGGAGACTATGACTTCGTGAGGGACAAAAATAGAATATTTTTTTGCAAACAAGAGAAAAACAGAGTTAAATTCAACCTTAAAATAAAAAATGTAGCATCAAATTCTGTAATAAAATGAACATAGCTGTGCACGCTAACACGTCTCGGAGATTCCCTAAAAAAATAAGCCTCGGAGATATTTGGTGACACCCTCGCTAGCTAACACGTCTCAGAGTTGAAAGGAGGAAAACTCAACATGGGTGCACGTGGGCTGATTTTCTCTTTTGAGAGCTAACACGTTGGCTAAGTAGTTGTAGAAATCAGCGGCCTCGCTGGCGTTCCACGCCCCACACGTTATCGTCGGCTGAAACTCCTCCACCTCGATTGATTTTTAAGACAGACTGCCGCCAGGAATGGCTCCTCCCCCGCCGGAATCCTCCCCAGCGGGCCATGGCGAGCTCGTACCACATCCGTGTGCCGGCGGAAATCCAATCCGTCAGCTGGGCATCCATGCTGCTTTTTTTAATTTCAATCGCCTCTCATTCTTCTTTTTTAAGGGGAAAGAGAGCTCTTTCATTCATTCATTCATAGCAAGTTTACAGTCATTCTCAATTACATGTAGGACGTTCAGTGGCACATTCTGCAGCATATAAAAATCTCCATGAGCTCTAGCATGAGCTGCTATCTCATGTGCGGCCACATTGCACTCTCTTCCAATTTTACTCACCATGCACGAACTGAAATCCCGCATTATAGTCTTTGCTTCTTCATAAGTAGCCCACCACTTAGTGTTGTTTCTTTCTTCTGTATTCACAGCCGCAACGACAGCAGCACAATCTGATTCCACTTGTACCTGAAACTTGTTTATATCTCCCAAACACTTGAGGCCCAAAAGCAGGGCGCTTGCTTCCGCTTCCTCTGCATCCGTGCACATATAAAAGAGACGGCCTACAGAGAAAAGAACTGAACCGGTGCTATCCCTGGCGACTGCCCCTACCCAAACTGATCCCAAAGCAGGAACAAACAAGGCATCAACATTTAGCTTAACACAATCGCCTTGGGGTCTGGACTCTGGACCAATGCCCCTTTGGCTTTTTCTCAGCAGTGGTCAATTGTATTCGTATATCATACAAAGGTTTTTTTCCTTTCACATCACTTTCACTTGGAGTGTTTGAGTTCAAAGTTTCCCAATAATTCTTCAGGAAAAGGACTGAGTCTGAAACCTTTGCTGTACCTTTGTTATGCACAATGTCATCCCTAAGATGCCAGGAACGCCATAGTACCAAGAGCAGTTGTTCTCGCATATCTCCAGAACAAAGACTGAGCGCATTTAGAAGCCAGTCCGGGTCATGGGTAACAAGCGACGTTTCACTTGGCAAGGCCCAATGCTCTCTCATATTTTCTCGAAGTGCTTTAGCTTTTGTGCAGTTCAGAACAGCATGTTGGGCATCCTCTATGTCTCTGCCACATATATTGCATATGCCATCAATTTCAAGTGTTCTCCTTTTTTTGTTCTCTTTTGTGGGTAGTGAATCAGTGGCAATTCTTCATGCCACAATACGGATTTTGTGAGGGATGCTTGCTTTCCAGATCAAATTCCAGAGATTTTCCCTTCCGGTGCCGACATTACTTGATGAACCAGAACTTGTTTCCTTCTGCTTCAAGCACATGCCCAGCTTGTAGGCACTTCTTACCGTGAACATGCCATTTTTCTCATAGTTCCAGGCAAGGTGGTCCTCTGTTTCGCTAACAGGGAGTTTTATCTTGCAAATTTCCTCAGCATCAAATCTATAGAATAGTTGATTAATAAGGGGAACATTCCATTCTCTTGTTTGTGGCAAAATTAGCTGATTAACCCATCTGATTCGGCTCCAAGTTTTGAGAGATTTTACCATGAGTCCAGATTGCCTTGGGATCCAATTATCCCTGAGAACTTGGATACTGTTGCCATCCCCAACTCTCCACATAACACCTTTTTTTAAGAGTTCAAGCCCGAACTCGATCCCTCTCCACACTGGGGATGCATCGAAAACCGTGTCCAGCAAATTGCCTTTAGGATAATATTTTGATTTCAAGAGTCGAGCGCACAAGCTTTCCGGCCGCTGAATCAAGCGCCATGCTTGTTTTGCAAGGAGAGCCTGGTTGAACATTTGCATGTCACGGAAACCCAGACCACCTTGACATTTAGGTTCTGTCATTTTCTCCCAAGACATCCAGTGTACTCTCCTCTGATTTTCCTCATCTCCCCACCAAAAATCTCGGATCAGTTTCTCATATTCGTCACAGAAAGCTACACTCATTTTAAACATACTCATGGTGTAAGTTGGCAGAGCTTGAATCACAGATTTAATCAAAATGTCTTTTGAACCGTGGGACATATATCTTTCAAGCCAATTAGTGAGCCTTTTTGTGAAAAGTTCAAGGATAGGCTGGAATTGAGACATCTTCATGCGTCCTTCGGGCGTAGGCAGGCCCAAGTACTTTTCTTCAAAAGTAGCAGAGCTGATTTCCAGAATTTGCTTGATTTCCTCTTGGGTTTGTGTAGGACTAGCAGTACTAAACAACATGGAACATTTACTTGGGCTTAATAGTTGGCCCGTTCCTTGCTGGAAAATATTAATTGCATTCTTTAGTCTCCTTGCTTCATCGCCATGGGCCTTGAAAAATAAAAGGTTGTCGTCTGCAAAGAGTAGATGCGAAATTCCCGGGCTCCCTCTCGCCACTTTTAAGGGAGTGATCATACCAGCAGCACACTCGGCCTCGAGAGCTCGAGATAGACCTTCAGCCACAAACAAGAAAAGATACGGGCTCAATGGATCTCCTTGACGAAGGCCCCTCGTTGGTTGGAAGGATTCCAAAATTTCTCCATTAAGCTTCACAGCGTATCTCACGGACCGGACACAAGTCATAACCCAAGATATCCACTTCTGACAAAAAAACAAATCTAGTCAGGGCTCCTTCTAAGAAGTTCCATTCCACACGATCATATGCTTTTGTCAAATCAAGCTTATAAGCACAGTGGTTGTCGGTTGTATTTTTGCTATGTTGGATCTTGTGAAAGCACTCAAAGGCAATATATGCATTATCTGTGATGAGTCTCCCAGGTATAAATGCACTTTGTGCTTCAGACACCAACGCATCCAGAAATGGCCGAAGGCGATTGACGAGGCATTTAGAAATTACTTTATAGATGACATTGCATAAACTTATTAGCCGGAAATCTTTCAATCTTTCAGGCGCATTACCTTTGGGAATAAGGACAATCATGGTGTCGTTAATTCCTTCTGGCATAATACCATCATCAAAGAATTTTTTCACTGCACTAATCACATCTCCTCGCAAATCAGCCCAATTCCTCTGGAAGAAACGTGCATGAAACCCATCAATGCCCGGAGCCTTTAGAGGGCCAATTTGGAACAGTGCATCACTGATTTCTTCATCTGTAAATGCCTTGCAGATGTGTTCATTAATCTCAGGGGAGACTTTGGATTCAAACAGTGACAACAGGCTACCAGGTTCCAGATTTTTGTCTACCTCATAAAGTTTCATGAAGAAGTCCCTTATCATGGTACCCAATTCTCCAGGGTCACGGACCCAATTACCAGCCGAATTCTCGAGTTTGTCGATCTTGTTCTTTTTCTGACGCCAAGTTGCTTTTTGCTGAAAATACTTCATATTTTGTTCTCCCTCCCGAAGCTGAGTAACACGAGAGCGAAGTCTCCACAACATTTCCTCCCTAAGAAGAAACTCATCTAAATCTTTTGAGGTGTGTTGAATTTGCTTGTCTCGGTCAGGTGATGGTGCCCTACTCCATAGCCTATCAAGCTTCTTTCGTAGCTGCTGGACCTTGTAAGGTACAGACCCAAACTATTTCTTGCTCCAAACTTGCAAACTCTTCCCGACTAAATTTAACTTACATGCCACATTAGCCAAGCTCGGTCCGCCCGTGTCCACTTTGTGCCAAGCCTTTCTCACTTCCTCATATAAGGTTGTGTCCCTCTCCCACATATGTTCGTAGCGAAAGGGTCTCCGCCCTCTTTTGCTTAAAGGTTGAACAGAGTAGCAGAGAAGGAGGGGAAAGTGGTCAGACCTAGAAGTAGTTATATGTGTCACAGTGGCTTCTTAAAACATATCCATCCAACATGGGGAAGCGACACCTCTATCAATTCTTGCTCTCACATTTCTAGCACCCTATTGTTTATTTATCATAAATCCAAGGTTGGCCCCTGAACCCCAGGTCATGAAGATTACAGTGTGATAACATACTTCTAAATCTAGCCATTTGAGCTTCAGATCTTCTAGTAACTGAAAAATGTTCAGATTGCCACATCGTCTCATTAAAGTCGCCGATCATCATCCAAGGCTCATTGGCATTTGGTCTGATCCTTTTTAGCAAAATCCACATATGATGTCTATCTTGAGATCTGGGCTCCCCATAAACAAAAGTTCCCCGCCACGACGGGCCATGGGGGTCATCACAGACAAGCACATCAAAATACCGAGGGCCATATGACAACACTTTTATATTTATTTGATCATCCCAGTACAAAGCAATGCCTCCACCTTTTCCCTTACCGTCATGAGTAAAGCAGTGCGTCAGGCCTATTCTCCATCTTATTCTTCTCACTTTCTCTTCGCATTGCCTTGTTTCGGGCAAGAAGACGATCTTGGGGCGGTAGGTATGCACAAGGCACACCAACTCTTGAATTGTCCGGGGCTGTCCCAGGCCCCGGCAGTTCCAACTAAGAATACTCATGGCTCCTGAGGGGCGTCGCCAATCGCGCCCGTCAGTTGACCGATAGCCCCGGGATAGGTTGCTGCCTTTCCACCTTTCAGCCCCAAATCCTGCCCTATTCTACGATTCTCCTCTCCACTTCACATCTTTTTCTCACTAACATTATGGTCTAACATTTTACTCTCATAATCTGAGATATGCTGTCTTTTCCCAAGTGCTGACTTAATAATAGTGCTAGCCCTTCCATCCCCAACAGAAACATGCTTGGATGAGCAACCATGCCCCTTGCGTCCCAGCTTAGCAACGCCATGACTCGGTTTTTCCATACCCAGGTTGAACACAAGAGAAGCGCAAGAGTCATTTGCAAACACCATGGCCCCTGCTGGGCGGGCCATGGTATTTTCAGGATCACCTTGCTTGAGGCCCTTGTAGTTCGGCTTCTGCCCGACAACATCACCCAGATCAGCCTCTAAAGAGAGCCAACAACATCCATCAATTTCTGTTCCATCGTCTTGCCAATCTCCAAGTCCATAGGAGGCAAGGCGTGGTGTTGTTGACCGACTTCTGGTTGGTGGAGGAAGTTGTGAGGGCCACATTGAACGCTGCAGTGTTTGTAGCTGTTGGGGAACGTAGTAATTTCAAAAAAATTCCTACGCACACGCAAGATCATGGTGATGCATAGCAACGAGAGGGGAGAATGTGTCCACGTACCCTCGTAGACCGAAAGCGGAAGCGTTATGACAACGCGGTTGATGTAGTCGTACGTCTTCACGATCCGACCGATCCAAGCACCGAACGTACGGTACCTCCGAGTTCAGCACACGTTCATCTCGGTGACGATCCCCGGACTCCGATCCAGCAGGGTGTCGGGGATGAGTTCCGTCAACACGACGGCGTGGTGACGATGATGATGTTCTACCGACACAGGGCTTCGCCTAAGCACTGCAACGATATGACCGAGGTGGAATATGATGGAGGGGGGCACCGCACACGGCTAAGGAACAATCACGAAGATCAACTTGTGTGTGTAGAGGTGTCCCCTGCCCCCGTATATAAAGGAGGGAGCGGGAGGTGCGGCCGGCCCGCTAGGGGTGCGCCTGGAGGAGTCCTACTCCCCCTCTTTCCTTGTTGGAGAAGGAAGGGGGAAGGGGGAAAGAGGAAAGGGGGGCGCCGCCCCCCCCCCCCTTCCTTATCCTATTCGGACTAGGGGGGAGGGGGCGTGCGGCCTGCCCTGGCCGGCCCTCCTCTTCTCCCTTATGGCCCATGTTGGCCCATTAACCCCCGGGGGGGTTCCGGTAACCCCCCGGTACTCCGGTAAAATCCCGATTTCACCCGGAACGATTTCGATATCCAAATATAGGCTTTCAATATATCAATCTTTATGTCTCAACCATTTTGAGACTCCTCGTCATGTCCGTGATCACATTCGGGACTCCGAACAACCTTCGGTACATCAAAACTTATAAACTCATAATAAAACTGTCATCGTAACGTTAACCGTGCGGACCCTACGGGTTCCAGAACTATGTAGACATGACCTAGAACTGTTTCCGGTCAATAACCAATAGCGGAACCTGGATGCTCATATTGGCTCCTACATATTCTATGAAGATCTTTATCGGTCAAACCGCATAACAACATACGTTGTTCCCTTTTTCATCGGTATGTTACTTGCCCGAGATTCGATCGTCGGTATCCAATACCTAGTTCAATCTCGTTACCGGCAAGTCTTTTTACTCGTTACGTAATGCATCATTCCGTAACCAACTCATTGGTTACATTGCTTGCAAGGCTTATAGTGATGTGCATTACCGAGAGGGCCCAGAGATACCTCTCCGGCAATCGGAGTGACAAAACCTAATCTCGAAATACGCCAACTCAACATCTATCTTTGGATACACCTGTAGAGCTCCTTTATAATCACCCAGTTACGTTGTGACGTTTGGTAGCACACAAAGTGTTCCTCCGGTAAACGGGAGTTGCATAATCTCATAGTTGTAGGAACTTTGTATAAGTCATGAAGAAAGCATTAGCAACATATTAAACGATCAAGTGCTAGGCTAACGGAATAAACGAGCTAGTCAAGTAGAGGCATACTAGTGACACTCAGTTTGTCTATGTATTCACACATGTATCATGTTTCCTGTTAATACAATTCTAGCATGAATAATAAACATTTATCATGAAATAAGGAAATAAATAATAACTTTATTATTGCCTCTAGGCCATATTTCCTTCATAACGAATGTGATGCATGGCATCTTTTCTTATCATATCTGATTCGTCATATCTGATCCGTCAGCTGGGCATCCATGCTGCTTTTTTTAATTTCAATCGCTTCTCATTCTTTGATCCTCCCGGATAGGGAATGTGATGCATGGCATCTTTTCTTATCATATCTGACCCTTCGCTGCTTTTGTTGGCTTGTTGATTCCGGAAACATCAAATGTATATAAGTTGCTAGGATTTAGTATGAACGGGCAAGGTGGGACTATTAATTAAAATCTCAAAAATTCCCTTTTCTGCAGTCATAATGGAGGGCAGGGCAGTTCGTGAGGTACCGGCCTGTAACAAAACTTTTGGCTCATTGACTGTGACGCCCAAGTGGGCTGCTACGGACAGAATTTTAGACGCCATCCGTTAATCAGTACCACCTCGTGTATTTAAAAACAGTATAACCGCACCTAAAGCAAGCCCTCTCAGCGCTTTGCGTTTCTGACCGTTCATTTTCATGGTCTATACGTTTCTAGCTGTCGGATCTCCTGTGTAAAAGCATCTTTCCCACAACTGGCCCAGCTGTTCTATGGCTGCTGCTCCACAGGCCAAATCCAAGCCCTCTGGTAAACTGGGCCGGTTATCCCAGCCCATTAAGATTATGCTCCACAGGCCAAATACTTGCTGGAGAGGGGAGGTGGATCGGTGGGGAGCTCCTAGTCGGTGCCTTAAGCGCCTGCTAACCTAACCGGCGCTCACAGGAGAATCTTAGTGGGCTGGCCCATAAACACGTACCGCAATACTGTAGCGCAAAAATACCAGGAAAAAAGGGCATCATGGGGAATCAAACTCAGCCCGCAACTAACCACCAATTATACTGCATACCACTACACCACCCGACTTCTAGTGACTGAATGCAGCGCGCACTATTTAAGAACTACTCTAGTTGCACTATTTGAATTAGAACAAATTCACTAATTTGAGGAAAAAAGTTCACCAATTGACCAGTCTGACCAGTTGACCATTGAATGCTAAAAAAATATGTGTATCTTTTCTGAAAAATCAGGAATTAACAAAAACCGTTCACAAAAAACTCATAAAAATAGAAAAAGTTCATCAATCTTGAAAAATAGTTCATTGATTTTGAAAAAAGTTAACTCGATTTGAAAAAAGTTCATCGATTTTGGAAAAAGTTCAGTCGATTTGGAAAAAGTTCATCGATTTTGGAAAAAGATCATTCGATTTGAGAAAAAAGTTCATCGATCTTGAGAAAAAGTTCATCAATTTTGAAAAAAATGTTCACCCAATTTGGGAAAAGTCAACGATTTTGAAAAAAGTTCATCAAAATTGGGAAAAAGTTCATCAGATTTGAAAAAAGTTCATCAATTTTCAAAAAAGTTCACCGAATTTTAAAAATAGTTCATCGATTTGGGAAAAAGTTCATCGAATTTCAAAAGAAATCATCAATTTAAAAGAAAAGTTCAGGTATTTGCAAACAATTTGGACGAACCAGGATGAAAAAAACAGAAAAAAGAAAAGGGAAAAAAGGAAAACGAAAAAGGAAAAAAGGAAAAAAGAAAAGGGAAACGAGAAGCGGGAGAAGCTTTAATAAAAGAAGGAGAAAGTTTTTTGTAAACAGATCCGCTGCGGTGGCGCAGTGATTGTTTCGCCAAAAATTGGTCTCGGGGTCGCGGGTTCGATTCAGGACAGGTGCTCTTTCTTTTTGCAGAATTAAGACACAGAGAAGAAACCCCTAAATGGGCCGGCCCATCGCGGGAGCGCTGCAGGCGCCCGTTTGCAAAAACACTACTAACGGAAAGCCCAGGTCATGGCGCGACACGCTCGAGCGAGATCCAAGCGAAGCACGCGGGCTGCCGGCCGCGACCACGACGACTTCGATCCAGCAGCGAACCAGCTACTGTTCTGTCTGTTCATCTCGTTGTGCGCGTGTCCTGGCAGAGTTGATTCCAGCCCCTAGCACTAACTCTCCGCCTTGGGTTCGTCTTGCATGAATTCAATCACCGGCCACTAGCACTACTTCCGGCCAGATGGTTCCGGCAGCTCTGCCCTGTGTACCTACAAGAAAATCCTCCTTTTTGTTAGGAAATTAGATTGTTCTTATTCCGGCAGCCCTGTGTACCTACAGGAAAATCCTCCTTTTTATTAGGACATTAGATTGTTATTGGGATTTTAATTTTGTGGAGGCTACGGGAGACAAACCTGTGAGAGCCGATGGTTCGACCAGTTAGAAGTGTTGCGTCTCTTGATCTCTTTACTTGTCAGGTCAATTAAAATAGTATTTTTTAATGTGATCTGGAGAGTTTTATCAAAACAAATGAGACTGCAATACTTGGTTTATGCTCCATAATTAAATGATTTGCTTGTAAGTCTGCTTATCTTTTTCATGTGAACTATCATTATTTTTCTTTTTCCATCTACACTGAAATTTGTAGATGAAGGGCATGTTCAATACGATGAGTTATGATTTGTCACTTAAGTGACATCCAAGAGAGGATATTCTTCTAACTTTACTTTACAATGTGAGTATATTCTACTCTAAATTTATCATGTTTGACCAGCAGCACCTGCTCTATTTTGATGTTTCTTAATCATTATTTCCAAATTGTGGACCTAAGCGCCCGCTAAAGTATTCAAGTTAAACATGTGTATATTTGATTATCAAGCGACGAAATAGATTCATAATATATTGACTGGTGCAGTACGAAAGTGGACTGAAGTGATTTTTTCGGGATCCTCCAGCCTAGGCGCTCGAGCAGGATCAAAGCGAAGTGTGCTGTGCTGCCAGCCACGACCATGATGACTCGCTCGAATGGTGTTCCACAATGACTTGCCTGGCAGCAGAAACCAGTGTCTAGGGATTGTGAAGGCGAGCAGTCACACATCTATGAGGCTGCTTCTCTTCGAGCTCATCGACTGCCATGAGGTCCTGGGCAACTTGTCCTGGTAAGCTCCTCTGCAACACCACTCCCCTCGAGCCAGCTATGACGTTTGATCAACACGCCATGAGCTACGACTGTAGCTTTAACTCGCAACCCACGAGGCTGAGTATCAATTGATTGTCCGTTTGTCGTACTAGAAAACAATGTGCAATTATAGAAAAAGTAGCCAAATAATTATCACGTCATGCTCAAGCTGAATCACAAACATAGTGGAGGTGCACCGTCAAACAAAAGTTAGTCCCAATACAGTCTAACATGGCAGTTTGTGAGACCCATACTGGTAGAAGAGTTAGAGAAAGACATACATATTTATTGGAAATAATGTTATTCATGTCCTACATGCTTGCACACTAAATTTTAGTTTATTTGTAGATCTAAATTGTAGTCATGTCCAAACACACACTTCATATGTTTTCCCCATGCCCAAAAAACCTTATCTTTACAGATCAAGTGCGTGTGAGTCATACAAGGATGAGAAGTGTTATAACATCTAGCTAGGTAGGCAGGTTGTTATATTCATCTGGCCTGCCGCGGTTTTGGGATGTTTGATCTTGATGAATTGTTAATTGAGTAGCAGTAACCATATTCTTGAAGCAACATGTGTATTGGGCACCCCAAAAAATAAATCAACATAGACCGCATCTGTCGCTGGACTGCATCTGAAACATATTTAGCGAAATTTAGAGTAAATAGAATGAAACTCTTCATAACTCACATTGCAGTGGATTTTTGGTTCATGGATGCAAATAAATAGATTCCAATTTATCTAATTATTGCAGAACCACTAAAGTCAGATAATAGATTGTAGTGACTATTAGTGCTTAGGTAACTTATGGTATAATTGTTGTTCAAACTTACTTTATAGAACATCATTATTTCTTCTGTATTTACCTGCCCACTTCAATAGTATTGTAATCAACTATGCAAAAAAATGTGTCAACCTATAGTGGTACTGGAGCACAAAAAAACTGATTCTATAGTGTTGCTAGCACTAAAGTGGCACAAAGAGATAGAGAAAGAACACTTCTAAGGTGATCATGACCATTGTGTAATTCAGAAAGTTAATTATGTTACTTTTGTGCAGTGGATCTCCCGTGGTGACATAATCTCTATCGATGTTTGTACAGAAAAGCATGTACTAAGTTCTCTGTTGAATGGAGCCTGCAGTTTTCTCAGTCTATCAGTGAAGCTTTTGTGTTTATGTACAATATATCATTTATCTAAGATGGTCATATATATTATAAAGTGCCACAGTAATTCAAGACCAACATGAACTGAATTTCTTTGCATACTTTAAGTGCAACTACACTGCAGCTTCTCAAGGTATGCAAATTATGTCCTCTCACACATCCCTTGCTTAATCAATTACTAGCAAATATGCCCGTGCGTTGCAACAGGAGAAAAACTATCAAATTATGCATGAGTGGTAGATAACGGCTTTTAAAATTGCCAAGGTGAGATAAGGGCATTTAAAATGTCATTTCAAAAACTATGTCAAGTGATGTCATGATGAGATAAGAGACTTTTGAAAAGTCATTTAAAAAAATGTGATGGTTTGACCACGATTTGATTTCCTAAGGCGCCACAACGAATTATTTTTGGTTAGCAAACTGCATTGATGGACCCTGCCTAAGTTAGACTGATGAATGATGTATATCATCTTGACCTAGCGTAGCGGTGGTTGTCATAACAATTACCGTGGTACCAGAATAAACATAGCTATGTATGGAGGCAAAATAGACATTTAGTCATTTTTATATAGTTTGCAGAAACTAACCCACAGAAAGTTGTGTCAATATTTTTTGGGTTCAGCGTCGTATGAAACACGGAAACTTTTTTTTACCCGAGGCGAGGGACTAAATAAAATCATAAATCGACCTCTACATATCCCCTATTAAAACTTCTATGCAGGCGATGTTTCGTTTTGTTCATCATTTACGGGCCTGTTTTAATTTTCGAAACATTTCAAAAAAATCATGTATATTTTTTTTTCTAATTCTAGAATGTTTTTTGAATACTGGATTTATTTTTAAATCGTGTTTTTTTCATGAACATCTACTTGATATTGTGATTTTTTCTATGATATGCGAACATTTTTTTGAAATCATGAACAATTTATTATTTCTCAATAAAACTCACAGATTTTTGAAATTTGGTTCTTTTGAAAATCCCGAATGAATTTAAAGAATGAAAAACAAAAACAGAATTTAAAAAGTAAAAAACAAAAAACGAAATAGAAAACAGGGAGCCACCAGCCGCATATGGGCCGACCCATTAGCGCGTGCAGGAGGAGGAGGCGCGCCATGTAATTTTTTTTTCTAATTCCAAACTATGTTTGAAATACTGGATTATTTTAAAAAAATCATGATTTTTTTATTTCATGGACATCTATTTGATATTCCGATTCTTTTCTATGATATGCAAATAATATTTTGAAATAATGAATATTTTATGACTTTTCAATAAAGCTCGCAGCTTTTCAAAATTGATTCTTTTCAAAATCCTGAATTAATTTAAAGAAGAGAAAATAAAAATAGAAATAAGAAAGTAAAAAGCAAATAAAAATAGAAAACAGGGCCCACCACCAGCCAATTATGGGCTGGCCTGTTAGCGCGTGCCGGTGGAGGACCTGCGCTTCCTACGAAGGAAAAAGGGATGAGAAAGCGTAGGAAGCAGGGATCGAACGGTGGTATCCCTTGTGGGCTTGTGGCAAGCCGACGACTTGGCCATTGTGCTACCTCTGCGCTTGTGTTGTATGAGTGTATCATTGTATAAGTACTAAGTCGGCGGTGATTTTAAAATAAATCCGAATCATTTTAGTTATGGATGGCGTAGTGGGTAATTTATGCCAACTTCGAGGGCAATTTCTATGACGGACGACCAGAAGCATTATTTGCTTTATTAGTAGGTAAAGATAAAGATGTCTGAAAGATATGGGTTCACCAAGTACAAAGTTCGTCTTACCATTGTTAGCTCCCCATTTATTCTCTACAAAGCTCTCTCCTTAGTTGTAAGACTGGGTATTCTCTCAAACCCAAAATATAACACATGTGAGGTTCAGTTTGTTTTCTAGATGGCAGTAGCATCACAAATGATAGGGAAAAAATCGACAGTTGCAGCATGTAGACCAGACAATGTTCCAACTCATATAGCTGCCCTTATTTATCAATGTTTTATTCTTGACTTTAGTGTCAACAAAAATTGTTTGGAATCCTTCCATTCTATAATATCCGATTTTATGGTCAAGCGGGAATCCACATTTTATTCTCTACAGGCCCTCTCCTTAATTGTAAGACTGGGTATTCTTTCGAACAAAAAATATAACACATGTGAGGTTGAGTTTGTTTTCTTCATGGCAGTAACATCACAAATGGTACATAAAACCCTTTTGTTTGTTAGTTCCTCTTAGTAAGTAGTTACAAAGAAGAGTGACATCTGATCGTCACTTTCATCTTTCCAAGTGATAAACTTTACCAACCATGACTTTGTAGGATAAAAATGAATTGCAATGATTGGACTAGGTGATGAATCTTCATAGCTCGATAGTGTTAATGTCCATGTTGTAATTGCTATGTTATAGTTGCTATGCATTTTCATTGCACTAATAATTTGTTGCACGCAAAGTCTTACACTCCATACTAAAAACAATTATCCAACAATAGGTTTAACTTCCCATTTATCAATTATCGATCAATATATGATTTTGTTTATGATATTCTATTATGCATGTCTCATATCACCATATATTTGTGAAAACTTATGTGTCCATATACTTAGATAAGCTCCCACCATTCTATTGGATAAATAGATGGGCGCAGCAACGCGCGTCATCGATGATCTAGTATGTTTTAAATCCAAACTGAAAGCGTAAAATCACTGAGAAGAAACGTATTGTGACGGTGAACCTAAGGAGTCAATCCGTGCTTTATTATTACTAGCACACATGCCCGTGCGTTGCAACGGGAGAACACAACATGCAATGTGCGGGAATTTGGTTATGCAGATGTGGCCATGATCTCCAGCGTGATGATTGCCTTGTGCATCCATGCGATACAATTCTTGATTGGTTCCAACTTCCAAACCTACGTGGAAATCACTGACGAGGTCTATCTCTGGGATCTATTACGGGAACATATGTTAGCATGAGATAAGTACTTCGAAAGGGAGTTGTTTTGGCTCCGAGGAGCATATGCTACCGAATAAACAATAAATTTAAAATAAATAGTAAATAAAATTTAAAAAATCTGAATTTTTTATATGTTCATGATAGGGCAACACTATTACACTACAAGAGTGATTGACAATTTTCATGCGCAACGGGATAGTTGTGCTTCGTTCATGAAAAAACTAAAATTAAGTGTAACATTTGACGTTCGATTTGTCTTCTTGCACAGATGAAAATGCTTAATCTTTCCCACTAAATATTTGTAGGTAGCATTTGGTTGTGACAATGAACACATGTTTTTTTTTCCTTTTTTGACTTTTGCAAAAAAAAAAATTGGCGGGCAGGAGCATGTGCTTCCTAGAGCCAAATTGGATTTTCGTTTTTAAAAGGCCGTTTGGGAAACTAAAAATATGATGGTGTTATCATGGCTAGAGTTCCTAAGGGCCACTCTGGAATATTATTTGGCCCAAACGTATGTTGCCATGAGTAACAACTTTTTCCGAACAAAATAGATACGGAATACAAAATGTTAGAGTTGTGTCGAATATTTTGTACAAGTTAGGTTACAGTTGGACTTGTAGTTGTATCGTGTTTACATAGGATGTGGAGTCGTGTCCTAGTAGGACACTTGTATCCTAAGCCTCTCTTATATAGCCGGGATAGACACACGATGTAACCTATGCCAACGTAATAGCACCGGAACGCAGGGAAAGCCGGCGGCATGTGCTGGTGTCCAGGGCGACCAGGTGCGGTATTGTGACGGTGTCACCGGGAGGAGTGCCGGTAGTCAGGCCTCGGGGATGTAGCCATATCGGTGAATCTCGTTAACAAATCTCGGTGTCGTGCTTGTGTGATTGCTTGATCCTCGAATTTGAAGTGCCTCGAATTTATTCTAACAAGTGGTATCAGAGCAAGGTTTGATTTGAGGCCGTGGTGTTGATCTAGAGGAAGTATCGAGTCAGAGATGCAGCCAGTTGCGGCGTGGTTCTCGGCAAGATCAATGCGGTGATTGAAGGAATGTGGACACTAGGCGGTCCAGTCCGAGGCGCGCTCGAGTGGCAGCGGCTACGCTGGCCCAGACGCCTGGCGGAGCCCGTGGGTGCACGAGGGACATGCTGTTCGTGGCAGGCTGCTAGCGCGTGGTACGTGCTGCATGCGTACGTACATGCTGATGCAAACACATGAGGTTTGTTTGAGACAAAAAAAAGGTCCTCGTGCATACACAGAGAGGCTACAAGCGAACACGGACAAGGAAAAAGAAAAATAGTGCTTTGTTTGGACGGAAGTTTTTCCTGCTAAGTCAAGCTTGTTGTGAGTGCTTCCGGGTGTGCGTGCAGCAAGGACAGCGACGGGCATATAGGGCTTGGAGGAGTCTAGAGTGCGTCGCGGCAGAATCATGCATACACATGGCGTCCAAGATATGCACAGATGTGCGAGCAGTCATGGTGCAAGGTGGAGCATGGTTGTAGCCGAACAAGTTCGGCTTGGTCGGACTTGTTAGTCTGACGGATCGACGCAAGTCGGTTGGTACAGAAGACGATGGTGGGATCGGCGACGACGACATAGAAGCGTGATGCCGATGGTGACCGACTTCCGGGCGTGGAAACACGCGGCACAGGCCCGAGTGCTTGTGTGGCTTCGACAAGGCTATGGCACGGGGTTGATTCAAGACGGTGCACACGAGAGCTTGAAGTTGACGGGGCGCAGGGTGGACTGATCATCTACCATAGTCATGTTGAAGGTGGAGCTGGATTGAGGGGCTACGATGTAAGGATCCAGAGAATCGAAGCCTATTCAGTGGAGGGAAAAAGCGAGTGACATGCAGTTCGGACTGGAGCCCAGTGGTCTGATGAAAGCATGATGATCGATGGTACTCTGCAGTGGGGGTTGAGTGGTGTGGGTTTGCGACCTTGAGACTCGACCGGGACAGCGGAGGCTCGACGCAGTAATAGCGGCGAGGCGTGCGGTACGCATGGGACATGGAGACGGGCCAGGGCTCTGATTGTCATACATGTGGTGAGACAACTGTGAATTTGACTCGGGATGATTACAAGTAACGGTGAAATTCCTTCAAGTTTCAGACAGGAAGTCAAGAAAGGAGCGGTGATGTTGAGTTCAAGTAACTCTTATGTGTGACACCCAATATGTGAGTTGTTCATTTTCATGCAGGTCAGTGATCAGTGTGTGATGGCGTTGGACTGATACTCTGAAAGTTGAGAGCGCAAACTAGAGTAATGTGGAACTTGATTTTGCTCGAGTGTTGACTGTGGTCAAGAAAAGAAGGGACGACAAGTTGTTGGTGGAGTCATATGGAGTCTTTGGAGTAGCAGCGGTGCTCATGGGATAAGCTCAAGTCCAATGTACATGAAAGTTTGACGCATTGACAAATTCAAGGTGGTGGAGAATATTCGCCAAGGTGGAGTTTGTTAGAGTTGTGTCGAATATTTTGTACAAGTTAGGTTACAGTTGGACTTGTAGTTGTATCGTGTTTACATAGGATGTGGAGTCGTGTCCTAGTAGGACACTTGTATCCTAGGCCTCTCTTATATAGCCGGGATAGACACACGATGTAACCTATGCCAACGTAATAGCACCGGAACGCAGGGGAAGCCGGCGGCATGTGCCGGTGTCCAGGGCGACCAGGTGCGGTATTGTGACGGTGTCACGGGGAGGAGCGCCCGTAGTCAGGCCCCGGGGATGTAGTCATATCAGTGAACCTCGTTAACAAATCTCGGTGTCATGCTTGTGTGATTGCTTGATCCTCGAATGCGAAGTGCCTCGGATTTATTCTAACACAAAATAAGTATGAAAATCCAACACTAAATAAGTTAGTAACTGTTGCCTAGATGTTTTTTGTGTACATGATATGATGTGAAAGTTCATTGTATCTTATGTAACTACACTGAATCGTTCTCATGGTCATTAATAAAGACACGAGGGATACGTAACATGCATGGCTTATAGCCTGGAAGAAAAGACTTTTTTTGCTTCTTCGTTGCAAGGCTAAAACCCATTTTCTAGAACAGCAAAGGATGCACAGGTTTTCAACTACAATTGATATTCCTTTAGGGCATGTACAATGGTGTTATCTTAAGAGTGCCACGTAGGATAGATAATGAGGTGGAGGAGAGAGAACTCATAAGAGAAGGCTTGTCTTCTCTTATTTAAGAGAAGACAAGAGGTGATCTCTTAGCATAATATGTCTCACCATATTTTTAGGAATTGCTAGTTATTGAAGATAAGGCTAAGAGATGACGCATTGTAGACAATTTTTTGTCATCTCTAAATCACATGCAAGACTTAAGATAAGACTACCTTATCAACCATTGTACATGCCCTTAAACAATGGCTTCCTTCACTAACCACAAAAACAACAAGATATCCTTGGAACTGAATGTTTTTTTTTTACTATGGGGCTGTTTGGTTGGGAGCCCCAGCCTGCCACGCCAAATATTTGGCGTTGACCAAGTGCTCGGGCGTTGCTTGGATCGTAGCCTAGGTTTTGGCTCACCAGCGCTGCCCTCGCATCATCAGTTCATTTTTACGCCAATATTTTGGCTCGCCCGTGGTGTTGGCAGGGTCAGCGGCAGCAAAAGTCAAACAGCCCCTATAGAATAGTACATGAGGAAAAGAGAAGGATCAAGATGTTTCTGTGATGAAGTGATGCCATCTCTTGCTGCACACACTACTCAAGTAGGGAATTGGCATTGACAACAAAGCCAATTGATACTTTCTTCTTCCTCGGATTTTCTGTTTGATCTTGCAATTCTTGCTCCTGCAGCTGATTTTGTCAGCCATTAAATAAATAATAGTAAAAGAAATAGCATGTTATCTAGGGTGATTATTAAATGATGTTCCTGATTCATCATTACCGTATTTCTGAGGTCAAATAGCCCATCAAGCAATACTTTATTCTGCCAAAATATGCTGCTTTGTCATAAGCAAGACAGAACCACTAAGAACACTGTCATATATAGTTAACCTAACTCTATAGAAAATTGCCTTAAAAGTTGAGCTAAATCCTAACTATAGTGGATACATCACCATTCAGATGCTCTGAAGTAAAGAGGTTTCACTAAGAGAATTCAAAACTAATACATGTTCTTGAACTGAAGCAGAACAAGTTCTGAAGCTGCTGAACCGAAGCTTATGTAACAAGTTTTCTACCTTCCTTGACCTGATATGGCTGAGGGATATTTCTGTTTGATTCTCAATTTGCTCAAGCACCTTCATGCTAAGTGGACCCACAAATACACCAAGTAATTTGTACTGACTGAGGCTGATAAACCGGACCAACATTGCAATAGATATACAGCAAGTAATTGTTCAGCCCAATCTCTGAAAACTACCTTTGTGAACTTTGAAGATTCAAATCTGGTCACTGCCGTAGCTTGAGGTCTCCATTCCTGATGACATTCAAGTTTATTCTTCTGTTCATTCCTTGTCAAATTATTTGAAAGAAAAAACTTGGAAATATGCATTGTGTTGAAACATTGTTACTGCAGTAAAAAGATAAGTAAACCACAAAGCTATAAGTTAGGGACTTTTTGAAAATAGAAGAGTCATTTCTAGCATGAAGAAAATAAAAAAAAACATAAAAATCTTTATTATAATATGGCTTCATATTCTGAACAAAGGAGGCAAAGTGTTTTGGTTAAATATTCTGTAAATCTGCATCTGCTGTACATATTTGTTGCACTCATACGAATTCATGATACCTTGCTATCCAATCAAGGTTAATTAGTGCCAATAAATACATGCAAAGAGATATTAGTACATGCCAAGTAGTAAAATAAAAGTAGATCAGATCAAATTGAGATACAATCAATCAACCAAAGCGACTAGGGGAGGAAGAGAGGTTGCAGAACTACCTACATAATCGGTATTTTATTATCTAGATTACGCTAAACATCTGGGTAGCGGCAGAAAAATGAATCATTGAATGGTTATTTCACAACATTGCTCAAGCCAAATCATTCAAAGCCAGCGACGAGTTTATAACCAGAACTACCTAGTATTATGTTATCATCTTATGCTAAGCATCTTTAGTAGCAGTAGAAAGAGTAATCATTAAATGGTTATTTCACAAGGTTGGTCAAAGTGCAAAAGGTCATATTTCTATCAGTTCTGGTCTTCTGGGCCTTCTGGGTGACAGAATAAAATGTAATTTCTCGATCTAGTATTAAGTCTGTAGTTTTCATGAAACAAATTGTAGAAACTGAATTCATGCACTGATAGATAGAAAGTCTGCAAGATGATAATGGACAGAAAACATTAACAAACATAGACGTGGTAGCTTTCTACAGCAAGCCTAAATATTAAGGAATACGTGACTAACTACATGGACTTGTTTACCACTGTTCATGTCTGCTGATTGCTAGGTGTCCCCACCTCTTCGTTTTTTTCTCTCGCAGGTCATGACTTGACTCTTGTCGTAATGTTTCATATGGCATACCAGATCCTCTTCCTGAGTTATCATCCTCGGCTTCTCGCACATCTTCACCTCCCCTTCCTGTTGTTGTCAATCAACTCACCCTCAAAACTGAACGGAGCAAACCATCGGATTATTTCCGAGAGAAAGGATTGCAGCTTGGACCCCTGTGGCAGCAGCGCCTTGTGCTTGCCGGCGTCCTCCTTTGAGACTTTCTGCCACGGTCAAGGACGCCCAGAACACTATTGTCGGAGCAGGCGAGGCAGAAGAGGCGCCATTGCAAGGTAACACAACTGGGCGAATCAATTACTTGCATCATGTTTCTTCTTCAGGCGTAGTACAACCCTTAATGGAGCAGGAGAAAGCAACCTTATGGGGTGAGTGACCATGGTTAATGTCGAGTTCGAGGTCGGACTTGATGACGTTCTGGCTGAGCTTGTCACCACAGGCCAAGCACTCACTCGGCAAATAGTTCATGGAGCTTGGAGCAGCGTCATGGGCCGATGACACATAGGACCTGCAATAGCTAGCGTGATCGGGATGAAGGGGATCTGACGGTGGCATGGTGGGGCGCTGCGTACGCGGCGATCTGGGGTGGTGGCGAGCAACACTGGGGGAGGCACGAACGAACGGTGGTCCGCCAGAGAATCGTCGAGCTCGTAGCACGGACGGACGGCTATGTCGATCGGGGAGCCTCACGATGGCCGTTGGGACACTGCCGGCGGCGGTGCCTCCCGTAACCCTAGAGGGACGAGGTCGAGCTCGAGCGACACGAGATTTTGGAATTGTACGGCGACACGTACGTGAGGTGGTTATTTTATGAGGTAGCCCTAATGGGTCGTGTTCGTGCAGGTTTGTTTCTGTTTTTTTGGTAAATGTTTGTTTCTGGTTGTTTCGTGGGAGGCCGGGCAAGGCTTGCGGAGGAGCCAGCGTGGGTCAAAGCCCAGCAGCGAGATGTCTGGCCTAGGACGATGATCACGGAAAATAACATAATCGTGTAGAGTAAATTGCACGTACCGTCCTCATACTTGCTGGCTAGGACCAAAACGGCCCTCAAACTTGGAAACTGCATGACTACGGTCCCGATACATGCTAATAAGGTCCATCTACGGTCCTGGCATGGGTTCCTATACGTACAGGGGTTATCTATCGTTCCCGCAAAAAAAAAGAGGGTATTATCTATCGCTTATGGTGTGAGAGCTGACGTGTGCGTCTCACTTGTCAGGTGGGGTAAGAGAAATGAAAATGAAAATAAAATGTTGGGCAATGGGTTCGAAATGTAGCCCTCAAGCTTATCGAACGCACGCTCTGACCACACCATCAATGACAATGTTTGCATTTAGCAGACATAGGAACTTCTATACGTCTTCAAAGGAGGAAGCACCTGACTCTGCTCTAGAGCAGGCCGAACACGCTGACCTGGCTTTCCTGCTGCAGCGGGAGGTTGGTGTCACCAGCCACATGCACAAGTGCATGTTCACCGTGTCGATCGACGGCGGGAGGCGGGAGCGCCCAACTCGAGAACGCCGTCTAACATGATCGCCGCCCAGGCATAAGCAAGAAGTACGTATATCCGTGTGCAGCTCATGCTGTGTCTCGGGGTTCACGGTAAAATACTCCATACATGCCCGCCATGCCACTGCTGGCTCCATGGTGAGTAGCGCCGAGAAGCCATGTAGGCCGATGTGGCGACGGCGAGCACGAACATTTTATTACGCAGAGTGCATCAAGCTACATAGGTATAAAAAGATTAGTTTGTGCACCAGGGATAAAGGAACGTAGTCTTTCGTTGTTAGCAGTTCAGCAGTTGCACCGCTCGATTCCTGGATGTCGCATGTTTTTATCGAAACGGAGGCAAAAGATTTGCCTCATCGATTAATTAAGCAGAAGAAAATTGCCCGGTTAATTAAAAAAAACCGGGCGAAAACTGATACAGACTCACCACATGTGGACTACTCACAGAGCATGCAACCCCATAACCACACGATCAACCCGACAACCAAAACCAAGCAACACGCAAGGTCCATCAACCCTCACACTCTTACATCGCAAAGAAGACCCCAACGAGAGTACCTCGCTAAAGACCATGCTCATCACCAAAATCCACTGAACCATCAAGCTGCTACAGACACCTTTCCTGTGGCGCCACTCTTCTTTGCTTTGCTCCTGAGAGCCTCCTCCACAATCGTCTTGCCAGATTCAGGGCTAGCCCTCTCCAAACGTTTGAGCTAACTGTGAATCTCAATCTCGAAGAGAATCTCATCAACCTTGTCGCGCACAGACGCCTCGTGCCTCACAGCCACATGTGAGCCGGTAACCGCAACGTCGGAACCTCCACGATCCACAGAGGCGAGCGGCTGGCTGGGCGCTGAAGGATCAGGCGCCAACATACTGACCGCCTCACCATCATCAGTCATAGGTACCATTGACACAATGGACTTAGGTACCGCCACCGACAGTGGCACCTGAGTCCATTGTGTCAGTGATGGCGCACCGTGGGAGTGGTGCGCCATTACGAGTTGAACTAGTAATGGCGCACCACTCCCACGGTGCGCCATTACTAACCTGGCCCAAAAATTCCACCGAATGCACCCCCCCCCCCGGACCGCCTTTTCAGTTTAGAAAAAATAAAAGAAAATGATAAAAATGTCAAAAAAAATAAAAGAAAATAAGTTTCCCATGTGATATGTGGTCTAGTTGTTGGGAAAATTTACAAATATGAATTTCGACTTTATTGGCAAAATATCTTTGGAAATTTGTAAAATGGGCATAACTTTTGCATACGAACTCGGATGAAAAAGCTTTTTATATGAAAAATCATCTATTCGAAAAGTTACATCCAAATTTAACTAGGGGAACCCCGTTAAACATTTTCAAAATCCCCAAAAACCTAACAGAAAAAAAAGTTACGGGGCTTTCAAGATCTAGAGGCAAAAAAAATTAAAAAATTTCAAACTTACTAATGGCGCATCGTGGATGTGGTGCGCCACTAGTAACAGAAAAAAAATTGGTTTTGAATTTTTTTTAAATTTTTTTCAAAAAAAGATACGTAATATGACCGGGAAGTTTGAAATATTTTTCAAAATTTCATCATAGTCATGAACATGAACAAAGTCCTAGACATCAACAAGGTATAATAGGATTGATATGCTAGATATATCAACAAGTGCCTGTGAAGTGAGCTGGTGCTGGGGTTGGATAGAACTCTGAAGTTAAGCGAAAAAAAATCTAATGGCGTGGTGCTAGTGGCGCACCTGTAGTGCGCCATTAGTAGCGAAAATAGGTGCACCACTAACAGCCCTTTTTCTAGTAGTGCGAGCACTTTCCCTGCCTTCTCGGATCATTAGCATTTATATCCGTTGGATCTTAACTCTTAGGCTTTCTCGCCCATTGCATTGTCTCCTAATCGCGCGTCAACCGCACGTCCAGGCCTAACGAATGCTAGGCCTTATTGGGTCGCTGCTCTGGTGGTTTTTTTGGGCGTAGGAGATTCAATTGGGCCTACTGGGCCTGAATCAAGGTCCCGTGCGGAAAAACCTAAATCACTGGACGCTCCCAATTCGCGACCCTGCTTTTGTTCAATGGCTGCCTTGCGTGGCGGCTGCCGTCGCGGTTGCTCCATGCAGGGGATTACGATTGCCATGGCGGCTGCGGTGGTTTTGCACGGACACGACGAACAACGGCTCCTCGATCCATTCGGTTCCATAGCATGGCGGGATGCTGTGGGGCGGCGAACAGCCGTGAAGTTCAATCACCAAGGATGATTGATTGAGAGTTTAATCGGCCATTAATGCCAGTCGATGCTCCGGGCAGGTCAGTTTTCTTTGGCGATTCATATTTTTCATTCAATTCACGCGACCCCATATAATCCCAGCCTTGTAGCTGCTCCTGTCCCACTCTGCTCATTCGTAAACCATTCTCCAGCACAGCAGCAATGGGTAATGCTTAGGTCTGTAGTCGTTCCAATTCTCCCTCTTTGCTGCAACCCTTCCCCCAATTCTTCCTTTATTTTTAGTGATACTATCTTTGTATTGAAAACGAAGGTCAGCCTGCTTGTGCTGAGTTAGAAGGTGATGCGCTGGTTCCAATTCTCAATTGTTGTCTACATATATACAGTGTTCTCTGTCTAATTTGGAATTTCAAATGATTGCAGGTTCTCTACAAGGACGAATTCAAGCTATGTACTGCTTAGTTTCTTTCGTTATTCCAGTTGAATCCAGGCCCGGGCGCATGGGTCGATCTCGCCTCTAGGCTGCTCGCTTCTCCTTCCAATCCTCGCACCTTTCTGGGAGCAGTTGAACCAGGCAAGTTCGATGTCCATCGCTTGAATCCCAACTTCCCAAGTGAGTTCTAGGATTTGCCTAACAAGCAGTTCTACCAATAGTTTGTTTCTAACTGTTTGATATGCCTCAATTTGTCTAGAAGTCTGGTGTTTCAAGATCCAAGTCATGTCCACTACAAAATCCATCTAGAGAATATGAATCTGATTAACAAAAACGTAAGAAAATTAGCAGATAGATGATTTAACTCAATCTCAGAAAGTAACTAGAAATAAATCTATTATAGTTTTATTTTTTTCCAATGAGATAGGCCTCATTTGAGAGTGTTCGGCACAGGGCCCCGAATTTCGCCGGCCCGGCCCTGGTTGAATCTGCTTGTATCCGTGTTTTCCAATTAGTTCTTCTCTGTTCTTTCCCCAATTCTTCCTCCATCAAATATATAATTTTTATTTATTGATGTTTTTCCACTGCCTTGGCGCAGTGGTAAAGCTGCTGCCTTGTGACCATGAGGTCATGGGTTCAAGTCCTGGAAACAGCCTCTTACAGAAATGTAGGGAAAGGCTGCGTACTATAGACCCAAAGTGGTCGGACCCTTTCCTGGACCCTGCGCAAGCGGGAGCTACATGCACCAGGTTGCCCTTGATGTTTTTCCACTCCCAACTGAAGACATGTGCTCTGAGTTGATGGGTTCGAACTTTCTGCTGGGTTGGGTTCTTTCCTTGCATCTCCAGTGGCTAAAGGTCAGGTTAGTATCCGTCATAGTTCATACAGTGATGGCATATTATCCGTCATAGTTCATACAGTGATGGCATATGGAGTCACTCCTATTTATCATGTTACTAGACAATAAACTGACATATGCTTCCAAAACCTCTAACTGATGATATTCATTTATATGAAATGCATCAACAATGTTTACTGAATTTGATGAAATTTGGAAGCAAGTAGATGTACAAGTGGATTTATGAAGTCACTGTCAAGAAGCGTGTATGATGTAGCAACGTCAAAACAAGTTGATTATCCATCCTGACCATGAACTAACATTCTCTCAAAGCTTGGTAAAGGTTGAACGGCAAAGTACTTAAAAAACATACACTAACTTGGGCCGAGATTTTTATTTGACCATATATTGCTGTTACTGTAGGGATTCCCTTCCCTCTAACTTCTGGGGTGTATGCATATAGCACTTAGCATTTTAAGATGATTGTGAAGGTTAAGGAAAATACACATCTCAATACTATATGTGAGCACTTTGTGCTCTTCAGTCTTCACTTGGGTAAAGTTTCACCTCGGGCAACTTCTTGGGATAAGATTAGTTTATTGTGTCATACTGTTTCAAGGAAATTGAAGAAAATAAGATAAGTTGTCTCAGGGAAGCAAAAATCAGAAAAAGCCACACATGTACTTAAATCAAGTAAAGTAGCAATTATGCGTCTTCAACCACTATTTTTATCGGCATGTCCTAGATGTAAATCAGTTGCCTGAAGCCACCGCTCAAAAAAAAATGCCCGAAGCGATCTACAACACAACAGTACAACAATGTGGTGTTTTTCAAGCATTTTTTGAAAACAGTACGGATTTGGCCCTACTACAGTACCCCATGGCCTTAGACATGGTATACTGCCAGCACTCTCGTTAGGATGTACTGCAGAACATACTTCAACATGATGCTCTGATTTCCCTATATTTCATTTCAGTTTATGTACGATTAATTCTTGCACCAAGCAATTACATTGTCCAGATATCCCCTCATTCCAAAAGTGTACATACAGGTGATGTTCATGCTAGCTGTGGTCGATTGAGATCTTGGAGCTTGGTACTAGGATTTATTTTTTTTAGATTGGCAGCTCGACGTTGCCCTGCCCTTCGCGCCCATGACTCCCTGTACTGTGCTACCATGATGATGGCTGTGTCAAGCCGTCCCAGAACTCCTCATTACCCAGAATTCATCAAATAGACATCTAGGTTGAAACTTGGAGAACATCTAATATCGTCATGTTCACTTTGTCCTTTTTATTTTGTCTCACTCTGTCATTTAAGTAAAAGTTCAGTTTGGATGTCTCAAGACAGATCCAAACTCACTTGTAATTTTGTTTAGGATACCATGTGCATCAGAGGGCAGAACTCTCCATGATGCATGGAATAAAAATAGAGCGCCCAAACAATTGTACCATGAACACATTCCTAATCACTTCTCCGGATTAATTATTTATTTCTAACTGCATTGAACTGACGTGATCTCCAAAGGCAATAAAAAACTTTATTGTGTGCTACTTGTTCAGTGTGACTTCATGTTCATTCCTCTCCTTGTTTTTTTACTTATAGCTTGGTTAAAATTCCTGCCAAGTTATTTATCACAACATTGCAATATATAATAATATTCAAATGGTCCTAATATATTTGCAAGAATTTCCTGGACTATCATGGTAAGCTATCAATTTTTTACTTTTAAAAGACACCTCCTGAATATGTGCATGTGAATTTATACTCTCTATGATAGTATGATTAATATAGAAACCACAACTATTATCACCTAGCACTCTGATAAATCATACCTAGCATGCAATGTGGGCTTCAATGTTCATTTCTAAGCGCATCAAACCCAGGAAAAAGAAAAGTTCTTCCCTGCTATCCTTTACTACTTTGTTTTTTTCATGTATCCTAATATTTGAAAATCATATCCTTCTATCGCAAAAATAGACGGGTGCAGCAACGCGCGTCATCGATGATCTAGTATATATATATAAGGGAAAGATTCGGACACGTAGATGTGCAGCGCTCCTGGGAACAGCCCGAAAACCTCCAGCGCGAGGCACGTGAGGGGCCACATTGGCCGGACCTCCTTCCTCCATGCCGTGAGACGCTTCAGACTCCGTCGAGAGAGAAATTCCACAAGGAGTTTTTGTAACTGGGCAGTAAAAACGCTGGCCAATGGCTGGTCCCGAAGAACCCCATGGTCCCAGGAGTCTTTTTTTCCCCGACTAGGGTGTAGTGGTTAGGGCTGGACCAAAAGCTCGTAGCTCGGGAGCATAATGAGCGCTCGACAGTTTGGCTCGCCAATCATTGATTTCAGCTCGTTAAGCTTAACGAGCTTAACAAACGAGCTCACAAGTTTCATGAGTAGCTCATTAAGCTCATTAGTAACAATATAACACATATTTTCATCTTACGTGACAAACTTTTTGTACCACCTCAGTCCATCAATTCAATCTAATCGACATATGAGGCAAAAAACTAGTGCATTTTTTGTAGTCACCATATTTCATCTTGAAAACCACACCTACACATTCATCATGTATATCATAACACATTATAATCTGTTAACGAGCGCTCGCGAGCTCTCACAAGCTTAACGAGCTTCAAACGAGCCGAGCCGAGCAGGGTTTTCTGCTTGTTAATCTTAACGAGCTTAACGAGCCGAGTCTTAACGAGCACGAGCTTAACGAGTACGAGCTTAACGAGCCGAGCTGCTCGTTAGTCCACCCTTAGTAGTGGTGTATGGAAGCACTTTTTTTTTGCGGGTAGCATAGCTGAAAGCCTCAAATGCAACATGACAAATCTAGCTAACCAACGACTGAGATGCAATCTTTTTTATTTCAAATACTTTTTTCACACATCATACATTATTTCTTCAAACAAAAGCTCAGTTTGACGGGAGTGGAGATAGGGGAGATACGGAACGGTCGCACTCTTTCCTGCATTCATGCATTGTTATGTACCACTCATTAGACAGATCCGTGTGTAGGCCTCCACCCAGGCCTAGGCCCCCGCGTCGCCTAGGGTAGGCGACACGGGCGGCAGCTCCCAACCGCGCCGCCGCCGGGCCCCCCTTCTCCAGCTAATCCCCTCGCCGCCGTCGGAGGCCACCACCGGGCGAAGCCCGTGTCGTGGCGGCGGCGGCGGGGCCTTCCCCCCGTGGCGCGGCTCTTTTCTCCCGCGGGGCCCCGTGGCTGGTGGCCCGCCTGCGGCTCGGATCCATGGCGGCAGCCATGGCTGGTGGCACGCGGCGCAGCTTCGCGGCGGGCGGCGCCGGCGTGGACAGGTGGGCCACTTCCCTGGCCATGTGGATGGCGGGGAGGTGGTGGGCTTCAGCTGCGGTGGCGGTTCCTCGCTGGATGTTGGTGGCCATGGTGATGTTCGACGTCGACCACGATCTACTCCGATCTGCAGCGGATTCAGCCCTTGGTGGCTTCGGTCACCGTTTTTGGGTGCTGGCCTTGCAGATCCGGTGGCTGGAAGGGTTTCGGGGGAATCTCTTGGCCGGCGTGGCGACCACTCTGATGGCAGTGCCTTTGGGTGTTGCTTCCCTCGTTGGAGGCTTCGGAGAGTACCTCCTTCCCTCCACCCCTCCCAGGAGCTCAGGTGAAAACCTCAGACCCCCCTGTTCCAAGCAACGACGACACCACGGTGGCGTGCTCCTTCCTGAAGGCGTTGCTCGGGGGCTGCTCAAGCGGCGGTGGAAGTGGCGGCAGTTCGGTGTCGACATATGCATTCTGGTCAGCTTCATCTTGGAGGTTGCGGCGACGTAGGCGACGCTCGTCTGGTGGAGCTACTGCTGATGGTCGAGGCATCGTCGGCAGTCTGCGCCATTAGGTTCGGGATGCTCAGGGGGAAACCCCAGATCTGGGTCTTTCGGATCGGATGATGATGGCGTTCTATCGCTTTCCCTTCTGGGGGCATCGTCTTGGAGCAACTGCTGGCTGGAGGGATGGTGGAGCGGTGTTTCATCTCACACATTGATGACGGCGGAGATCGATGGCATAGCGCTGTGGAGACTCGGTGTTCGATGCGCGGAGATGGGCTCGCGCAGGAGGAGGTTGCTGTTTGGCGTTATGGTGACATCGATGGCAGAGTGACCAGACAAGGTAGAAGCATCAATATGATCTGAAGACCTGTGGAAGATGGCGGCGACGACACACGAGTGCGTCTGACCGGATTGTGCCCCAGACCCGGTATGTGGCTCGGCTGGGGCTTTCGAATGAGTTTCAGCTTCTGGCTTTTGATGTTAGGCTTAGGTGAGTGGTTTGGGTAGTGGCCCAGCTAGCACCCCTTCATCATTTTGGATAGGGCTAGCGGCATATGTTGCCAAGATGGTGGATTCAGGCACATTGTTGTAATACTTTGTAAGGTCCTCGAGAATAATCAATAAAATGGCCGTATGCATCTCCGAGATGCAGAGGCCGGGGGTCATCCTTCTTTCCTAAAAGAAAAGACAGATAGCAACAGTAGCATAGTCCCAGAGGTTCGCACAGTTCAGAGTCCTCTTTGTAGACGCACAACCCATTTGGTAGATTGATCTTATCGTTATCAAAGCCGCCGCCGTCGCTGACGGTTCGACCTATGGAATAACAGATAAACAGCTGACATTAGTTAGTATGATGATTTTGGATCGATTAACAGACAAGCAACAGATCGATCGGGGAAATGTCGAGAATTTTAGGCAGTCGTCAAGCATTAGCAAAATACCTACCTACCCCCCAGCAGACATAAGGCCTGTGCACGTACGCACCGTAAGAACAGATTATCGGAAGTAGAGAAATGACCCCTGCGTATCCCCGGCTTACATTGTGTAGTGGTGGCAAGGCCTGTGAGAAGTAGTAGAGCCAGCAGTACTCTCGCACGGATGGTAGTCGTGTACTTGTCCATCGGGTAATGTGATGCAAAAGTGGTGCAACCGGATGATGCTTATTGGCAGTTGAATATGTGTTCTAGTCGAAACTACAAGACGATTTGACCATCGACGCATAATATCGTGTATATATAGAGCGAGCAGGAAGGAGAAATCTTGGGATCCCATTCCCCTCGCAAAAGGAGCAGTAATAATTGGCACAATAATCACGTCCAGGTAGGTTCGCATAAATATTTCCATAGTTTGCATATATACCCTTCTATGGTTATTTGTATGCTATAATTTATCGCCATATTGGGACAACTTTCGAAAATATGGTGCGAAATATGAACGCAGGTAATCAAGTTGTTAAATGTTAGTGTAGTAGCTGGATTATCACCTTCTACTTCAGAACATGTTTCCAAATTGTAATATTTCTTTCCAAACGTAGGCAAACTTGTGATCTGGTTGGTAATATATACCGGGAGTTTAAGATTCTAGCAGGCACGATCAAATTAAAGTGAGTCAGAAAACGCTAGTAGGCTAATCACATTCATGACTAGATGTTTAAGGGCGGTGAGAGGCCTACCAACGCCGCACAGCCGCCAGGTACAGCTGCTGACAGCCGTTCCCCTGGCTTCTTCCTTCACCCGCTCAGCTCTGCTCGCCGTAGTGACACTGTCGCGGGCTGAGTAAATAGGCAATTTTTGATTAATTTAATCCAGAAAATAATCATGAACATAGCATTGACAGAATTAACGCCACACTGATGACGAACTAGATAAGCACATACTCACAAACAATAGAAACATCTACACATAATGCTACTACAGCTAAGACGAAAACAAACAGGAGCAAGATAAACGAGTTATACCCTCCAATAGGCCAGGCAGAAGCCGCGGCGGCGGCAGTGTCAGCAGCGGCGTCCTCGGCGGCCTTCATGTCGGCTTCAAGTTTCTCAGGATAGCCTCTTGTCAGCGTCGGTGGACATGATGACGATGAACATGACGCGAACGTAAACGGTGTAGAGGAAGTAGACAAACGGCGGTGAGTAGTCGCGTAGTAGACACTCCCGAAAAAAATCTAATCGCACCTCTCCGGTACAGGATCCGGAGAGGCGGAGTTTATGAGGCCTGCTCTCCCGTCGACCGTGTATGCGGCGGACGAGATGGGATCACCGAGGACAGCAACAACAATGGAACGACAGTGGGCGGGGGAAGCAGAGATGCGATCTGTTTCACGTGGCAGCTAGGGTTGGAAGACGCCTCACACATATATAGGTGCAGCCCCGTGGAGAGACGTGGGCTGGACCCACGTCCGAGTCGGTAACATCCCACAATCTGACGTCTCAAATCGTGGTCCACCTATCAAACACTCTTTGTTCCCGACCGGCAAAAATAAGCGCATAGGTGTGAGCTCCGCTTACCCGCAACTTTTCGTGGCTTGGCTTGGCGAGGCGGGCGGCAGAGGAGGAGCGAGCAGGAACCACTTCTTGTCGGTGTCGAAACCGACATACCTCGGGGTAGGGGGTCCCGAGCTGTGGATCTAGGATCGATGGGTAACAAGGGACAACGAACACAGTGTTTACCCAGGTTTGGGCCCTCTAGAAGAGGTAAAACCCTACGTCCTGCTCAATTGTATTGATTGTATAACGTGGTTTACAAAGTAGATCTACCTCGAGATCAGCATGAGCTAAACCCTAGGCTATGGGGGATGAAGATAGCTATCCCCCTAATGACTACAACCCTCAGTTTATATAGACACTGATAGGGCTAGTTACCGAAGATAGATTACAATAAGGAATAAAAGAGATCTTCCTCCTTCTTGACTTGGCCGGCGCACCACGGCTTCATAGATCTCCTGTCATAGTACGGCTCTACCAGTCCGGCCCATGTATAATGGGCTGTCGCCCCGAGGACCCCTTAGTCCATGACTCCCTCAGTAGCCCCCGAACTTGCCTCCAACGCCAAGACTTATATCCAGTATCTGTCCATCTGCCTAGCATTCGGCTTGCAGGGCGAGTTCCCCAGTATATGTCTCCCCAGTTCAGAGCCAAGTGATGTCCGGAATCTGAAACAGTGGTTTTACTTAACACCAAAGGTTGCAATAAACATTGCTCGACAGTATACAATGGCTTTATCTGACAACCTTTTCTCTTTCAACAAAGAGTCGCTTCTGGCCATAACGCCAAGCAGTTACTGTTTCTCGAAGCGCGGTTCGAGGCTGACGCCACGCTTGACACGTCCCCACAAGGTGGAGATCGTGTCCCACCTTTCGGGGGATATGGTTAATGATTTTGATTCCACTCCCCACTGATAATGTTGCGGAGATATCTGGAAATGGAGAGGCCACCGGCGTGAAAAAAGGGGATCTCTGGCCTTCCCATAGTCTATAAAGCGGCCGCTACAGTCTGGATTCCTCGCCTTCTCCTACCTTCCGCACTAGCAGTCCTTCAGAGCTCCAGCGCCCTTTCTTTCTGCTTCCATAGCCAATCCAACTTCACCTCCTTCGACCATGGCCGGATCTGGCGCCAATGGGAAGTGGGAGGCCTCCACCGTCACCAACGAGGATATACTGAAGCTGAAGGAGGCCGGTTACTTGCCGGCCAACATCGCCAATCGAGCCCCCGAGGAGGGCCAGATCATCCCTATGCCCTAGCCGGGTGAAAGGGTAGTTTTCTCCCCCATTTCCTTAGGGGGCTAGGATTTCCCCTGCACCCCTTTGTGTGGGGGTTGATTTCTACTATGGGCTGGATTTCCACGATCTAGCCCCAACTCCCTCCTCCACATTTCGACCTTCATCATCGTCTGTGAGGCGCTCCTCCGGGTCCAGCCGCACTTTGGCTTGTGGTTTAATGTGTTCAATGTGAAGCCCAAGGTGGTCGGTGGCAAGCACGCGGAGTGCGGAGGGGCCATGATCAGCAAGCTCACACGGGTCCAATGGCCGAACTTCCTCTTTGTCGACACCATCCGGATGTGGTAGGAGGAGTGGTTCTAAATCACCGAGCCGAGGGAGGCTGCATGGGGAGCGGCCCCTGCATTCCGGTTTGGATCCACCACCAGACTGGCCTCCTAGACAACCAAGAGTCCGGACTGGGGATGTGTTGTCGACACCAAAGTGCCGCAGAAGCGCGTCGACAACGTAATAGAGACCGGCGCGAAGCTGGTCGACATGTTCCACATCATGCTCCATCACCGGCTCCTCCATTTCTAGGAAAGGGCCAAAACCACGTGGGGGCATCAGCCCGATGATCCGGCCACTATGCGGTACCTCTTCGGCACGACTCTTGACAAGATATGGGGCCAACTATTCGAGCCCCAGAAGGAGTGGCCGGCCGAGGGGAAGGACATCGGTCTTGATGCCGCGAATCCCCAAGGGAGGTGAGTGGCATTTCTCTTTGAAGAGTGTTCGGATATTCACATTATGTGAGATTCGATCTAACCTTGTTACGTGGATTCTGCAGGGCTGGCTCGCCAATGCCAATAAAATCAGCGCCCCGCTGCCGCTGCCAGAGGGGCCCCAATCAGAGCAGTTGGAGAAGATGCTGGTCGTGGTGCCCTACAAATCGCCTCCTAAAAAGGGCAAGAAGCAAGAAGCACCGGAGGCCATGGAAGGCCTCCGTCGCAGGATCCGTTCGGGCAACTGGTCCAAAGACGCTGCAGCCTCATCCGTATAGGATGGGGCGAGGAGGAGGAGGAGGAAGAGGAGAGTGCCTCTTCACACTCCAAAAAGAGGCCGCGTCCGAGTACGCCAAGGAGGTCGAACCTTCCCAACCCTAAATAGATGAAACCGGCCTAAGCTGGTTATACCTCACAACTCGGATGACTAGAAGTCTGAGGCGTCCGAGGAGCTCACAAAGAAGGGATCCAGGGTTAAGCCCCATGCCAGCAGGTAAGGTGTCTGTACTTTCAGCTATTATGCTTTTAGTTGAAGGTTAACCCTCCGAATGCAGTACCCCACAAGAGCGTACCACCAAGCAGACCTAGGAGGGGACGTCTCCGCCCGCCAGGCTGGCGAACAGTGGGTCTATGGTGCACTCCGCACCTCCTTTGATCCCCGAAGAGGCTGAGGAGGTGCGGTCCTAAAGAACTCCTCCTCCAAACACAGAGGGGGAGGTAGATGTCGTAATGGCCGAGGCCAACACCTCGGTCACCGAAGACCATGAGGGAGCGTCGCTCCTGCCCGGCGAGGGAAAGGTGTCTAGTCCATCCGGACCCCCTCAGTTGACCGCTCCCGAGACTTCGAGGCCCTCGACGACACATGTTCCTCCCAACAGGGAGGGGGTTAGGGAGCCAACGCCGGCGCCGAACACCTTTGCACATGCGGCGGTTGGCTGGCCGGACACGCTGGAGGAGTTGGTCAGCTACTCCGTCATCGTTGAAGGGCACCGCACCCTTATGGGTGCGGTTATGCGGAGTTTTCTGTCCGTCCAATCCAGACCGAACGACATTGTCCAAGGCCTTCTAATATGATTTGATATAAATCAAGTAATGATATTTCCTCATAATGCGGTTATAGTTGTTAATTTAGGCCCGCATACATAGTAGCCACCGACACTCTGCCAGGACCTTTGAAGAGACCTGCATAGGATCAAATTCGGTAGGTCGGTTAACAATGTCAACATTTCTGATGCTAACGCATGCATCTTCCATGTCCGCGGCTACTAATGCCGCGGCGTTAGAGGAGATGGATTGGAAGCTCAAGCTTTCTGATCAAGAGCTATACCTTGTCAACAAATGGCTTGACGAGGCGCAAGGTAAGCTCTGCAAAAAGAGGTGTATTTGCCAGATAGTGACTGACCGGACCATTTACTGATCCTTTATCTTGATGATCTTGCAGCTACTGACATCGAGGTTGAGGGCTTAAAGGAGGCCCTGAAGAAAGCCGAGGTCGAGGTGGTCGAGAAGAGGACAACCGCTGAGAGGATGTTCTCTGATATTGAGCAGGCCAAGCGTACTGCTAAGCAGCATGAGTCTCGAGTGACCGAGGTCCAAGGGGAGCTCCAGGATGCCGCTGAGAAGCTTGAGGCCCTTGAGAAGGGGCGGGAGGAGCAATCCTCCCGTCTATCCAAGGTAGAGAAGGAGCTCCAATAGGTAAGGAGTGACGCTCGAGGTGTACGGGAGGAGCTTCGTCAAGCCGTGCAAATTGCCAATGGTAAGAAATATTTACTGCAGAGTGTGTTCGGAGGCAACAGATTCGACCTCCTGACGAGGGTCTGGCGCTCCGCAGGCGTCTATCGGCATTCTGGGAACCGGGGTACCCATACTTGCCTGCATGCGGCCCACGGCGTGGCTCCATTGATGGCCTGGTATGGCCCATCTTCAGCATTAACAACACAAGACCCTTGCGTGGGGCCAAGCCTCGCGAGGCGGACAACATCAAGATCTCCAGAGGGAGCGGCCTTCTCAGGTTGGCTCCTGAGGAGCGGAGATTTCTATGCAAGCCCTCACCTTGTGAGGTTCGAATGATGCGATCCATGACGACCAAGGCCAGGCGGGCGCCAGCGGGCGCCGTACAACAGTTTCCTCTTTGGTGCTAACGAGGCAAGCGCAGGCGCGGAGTCCCGAGGTATCAGCCACCATTTCCATGCAACAAGACCAACACCGCCAGGACGGCAGGACGGAGGTCATGGCCGAGCCCACCACGGCGTCACGACGAGAAGCTTTGCAGGCGAAGACTACCTTTTGTCAAGATAAGATGTACTAGTTGTCTCCCTTCAAATTTGGCTGTTGTGGGATCCATTCCCGCCTTCATTTTGGGGAGAGGACCAAGGCCACTATAAATAGTGCCCAACCACCACCGTAGAAGAGGATCCGGGTCATTCAGATCATCCTCACCCTCACCAGCTCAAGAACTCACCTCTTGAGGTTGTTCTTCCACTGTACTAGTTCATCCTCGGCCCACCTTAAGGCCAATCCACCACAAAGCAGGAGTAGGGTTTTACACCGCAAGGTGGCCCAAACCTAGTAAAACTATTGTGTCCTCTTTCCTTCTTGTTCATTGAGCTAGGCCATGGGATCAACGAGTTGGCAGACTGGGAAGGTTGAGTTCTTCGCACGCACCCTAGAGTTCGAATCTATCCAGGGTCTGCGGAGCCCGAAATCCGACATTTGGCACGGAAGATAGGGGTGCGTCGGAGCCTCTCTTCCACCGGTTGATTCGCTGCCGTTCCGCCGTCTTCATGGCTGACGCTCGTCGAGCTCGTGTTGAGCGTGGGGCCACCCGCGTCGCTCAAACAGCACCAGCGGCGACGGCTGCCTTCACCGTCCCCGTTGCTAGTGGCAAACACCGCCACCAGCCCCGTGGTCCATGAGCAGTAGGCTTCGTCGCTGCATCCTTCTGTGCGGCGACACGGGTGCACCGCCACCCTGTCGCTGACTCTGGCTGCTTCATCTTCCCATGCTCGTCGTGGTCCTGCGAACGCACAGGCTGCAGTACTCATGGCATGCGAACTTCTGTGCTACCACCCGGTCAATGACCTCTACGATGACATCTCGCTCGCTGCCTCACCCGCCACCTACCGCGGGTGACGTACCTCATGGAGACCTCCTCCACCTCCCAGACAGGACACCATCGTTGAGCCAAGGCGGGAAGCTCCTCGGCGCAATCCGTAGCGCAGGGCGCCCACGCGCGACAAGGCAAGCTGCCAAGTGGTGCAGGGGCCACAAGGAGAGGCGCGGGCGCTCCCGGCGCCGCCTCATCAAGATTGCGCGCGGCCCAAGGCAGTCGCGCACGAGCACCAAGGCCTGGCTCCACCTCCACGTTGGGTTCCCGTGAGCGCGGCCGGCTGCCGAGCGTTCACTCCGGAGCTGCGCTGCATCGTCTGGTCTGGGAAGTTCAAGCCAAACCCACCTCCACGCTACGATGACACCCCTGACCCTGCTGAGTTCCTGCAGCTCTACGAATTGAGAATCGAGGCGGCCAACGATGATGAGAAGGTCATGGCGAACTGGTTCCCCATGGCCCTCAAGGATGGCGCACGCTCGTGGCTCCTGAATCTCCCCGCGATATCGGTCTCCTCGTGCGATGAGATGCGAGAGCGCTTCATCGCGAACTTCCAAGGCACTCATGACTGCCCGCTAGTTACGGGTGACCTGCACCACATCAAGCAACAGCCAGGAGAGACCTTGCAAAAGTACATCCAACGCTTCAACAACATTCACCTCAAGATTCCCAAGGTGTCAGACCAGGCCATCATTTCGGCGTTCACTGATGGCGTTCGGGGCGTCAAGATGAAGGAAGAGCTCGCCATACACGACGACCTGTGCACGGCTCTGGAGATGTTCAACATGGCAACCAAATGTGCGAGAGCCAAGGAAGGTTGCCTCTCCCTCCTGGAGCTTCCGGAAGCTGACCCATAAGACAAGAAGGCCAAGGCCAAGGATGTGAAGCGCAAGGGGCCAGCTGTGCTCATGGCCGAACCTGAGATGAAGCGCGGCTACGACCACCTGGAGTCATCCAAGGGAAGCCACCCATTCTGCGTCATCCACAATGTGCACAGCCACAACACCAATGACAGCCAAAATCTCAGAGCCATCCGTGACAGGTGCCTCGGTCGTCGCCCCAAGCGCAACGACCGCGGCTACTGTCATGGAGGAGGCCGAGGCCGAGGATGATCGGACAACCGCGACCCCTGTCAGGACTGGCGAGACCAACCTCGTGAGGACCGCTGGCAAGGCCAGCCTCGCGAGTGTCCCTGGAGGGATCCGCCCTGTGAGGACCGGCCTCAGGGAAACACATGCCTTCCTCCGCTGGCACTGCCACCAAGAAGGAACGACGACCACCTCCCAGATGATGGGGCTGGGGGATTCCAAGAGCCTCCTGCTATCGCTTGCATGCAAGGCGGTGCACACCCCAGCCTTCCATCGCAACTTCAAGCAGTTCGTGCGCGAGGTGAACGCGGCCCTCCCCAAGCTCGAGGCAACGCGTCCGCTCAGGTGGGGCAAATACGCCATCACCTTCGACTCAACTGATTAGCTCAAGTTCACGGCCACTACTGGCGCCCTCTCGATGCTCTGCTCGCCTACCATCAGCAACATCCTCGTCACTAAGACACTCATCGATGGCGGTGCAGGAATCAATGTCCTCTCTGTCGAGATGTTCGGCAGGCTCCAGGCCCACTACGACCAGTTCCAGCCTACCAAGCCCTTCTCAGGAGTGACCAACGGCTCTACCACCCCGATAGGGTAGATCCGTCTACCTGTCACCTTCAGCAAGCACGACAACTACCGCACCGAGCTCATCAACTTTGATGTCGCCCACATTCGCCTCCCGTACAATGCCACCCTTGGGTATCCGGCTCTAGCCAAGTTCATGGCTGCAACACATCATGGCTACAATGTCCTCAAGATGCCAAGAAGTCGCGGCATCATCACGGTCGCCTGCGATGAAAAGGATGCAGTGTGCTTCCTCGAGCGCGTCTACTAGGCTGCGGCAGTCGAGAACGCATGTTTCCGCGAAGAGAGTGCACGGTGCAAGGCGCCAGGTGCTCAGGAGTTCATCACCAAAGCGATCAACCCCTCTTTCGTCTTCGTTCATCGGTAACCTTGCTTGGAGCTATATTTTTATTCACCACATGATATGTGTTTTGCTTGAAGCGTCATTTTTTTTATTTTTTTTGCTTGCTATTTGAATAATATACCAAGATCTGAAATTCTTAAATGATAGAGAGTCTTCACATAGTTACACAATTGTTTGACTACTAATTGATCTTCACTTATATCTTTTGGAGTAGTTTTTCATTTGCTCTAGTGCTTCACTTATATCTTGTTAGATCACGGCGGTGGATTTATTTTGAAGAAATTGATGAACCCTCATGCTTCATTTATATTATTTTGAGAGTCTTAAATAGCATGGTAATTTGCTTAGGTTATGAATTTAGTCCTAATATGATAGGCATCCAAGAGGGATATAATAAAAGCTTTCATATAAAGTGCATTGAATACTATGAGAAGTTTGATTCTTTAAGATTGTTTTGAGATATGAAGATGGTGATATTGGAGTCATGCTAGTGAGTAATTGTGAATTTGAAAAATACTTGTGTTGAGGTTTGTGATTCCCGTAGCATGCACATATGGTGAACCGTTATGTGATGAAGTCGAAGCATGATTTATTTTTTTATTGTCTTCCTTATGAGTGGCGGTCGGGGACGAGCGACGGTAATTTTCCTACCAATGTATCCCCCTAGGAGCATACGCGTAGTACTTCATTTTGATAACTAATAGAGTTTTACAATAAGTATGTGAGGTCTTTATGACTAATGTCGGATCCATGGATTATACACACTCTCACCCTTTCACCATTGCTAGCCTCTCTAGTACCACACAACTTTCGCCGGTACCATACACCCACCATATACCTTCCTCAAAACAGCCACCATACCTACCTATTATGGCATTTCCATAGCCATTCCAAGATATATTGCCATGTAACTTTCCACCGTTCTGTTTATTATGACACGCTTCATCATTGTCATATTGCTTTTCATGATCATGTAGTTGACATCATATTTGTGGCAAAGCCAACGTTCATAATTCATTCACACATGTCACCCTTGATTCATTGCACATCCCGGTAGACCGCCGGAGGCATTCATATAGTCATATTTTGTTCTAAGTATCAAGTTGTAATTCTTGAGTTGTAAGTAAATAAAAATGTGATGATCTTCATTATTAGAGCATTGTCCCAGTGAGGAAAGGATGATGGAGACTATGATTCCCCCACAAGTCGGGATGAGACTCCAGATGAAAAAAAAGAGGCAAAAAAATAGAGAGATCCCAAAAAACAAAAAAAATGAGAGAAAAAGAAAGAAGGGGCAATGCTACTATCCCTTTTCCACACTTGTGCTTCAAAGTAGCACCATCATCTTCATGATAGAAAGTCTCCTATTTTGTCACTTTCATATACTAGTGGGATTTTTTCATTATATAACTTGGCTTGCGTTTTACAATGATGGGCTTCCTCAAATTGCCCTAGGTCTTTGTGAGCAAGCGAGTTGGATGCACAGCCACTTAGTTTCTTTTTGAGCTTTCATACTCTCTATAGCTCTAGTGCATCCGCTGCATGGCAATCGTACTCACTCACATTGATATCTATTGATGGGCATCTCCACAGCCCGTTGATACGCCTAGTTGATGTGAGACTATCTCCTTCTTTTTGTCTTCTCCACAACCACCATATTTTGTTCTACCCAAAGTGCTATGTCTGTGGCTCACGCTCATGTATTGCATGAAATTTGAAAAGGTTTGAGAACATCAAAAGTATGAAACAATTGTTTGGCTTGTCATCGGGGTTGTGCATGATTTGAATATTTTTTTCTGATGAAGATGGAGCATAGCCAGACTATATGATTTTGTAGGGATAGCTTTCTTTGGCCATGTTATTTTGAGAAGACGTGATTGCTTTATTAGTATGCTTGAAGTATTATCGTTTTATGTCAATATTAAACTTTTGTTTTGAATCTTATGGATCTGAATATTCTTGCCACAATAGAGAAGATTACATTGATAAATATGTTAGGTAGCATTCCACATCAAAAATTCTGTTTTTATTATTTACCTACTCGAGGACGAGAAGGAATTAAGCTTGGGGATGCTTGATACGTCTCCAATGTATCTATAATTTTTGCTTGTTCCATGCTATTAGATTACCCATCTTGGATGTTTTATATGCATTTGTATGCTATTTTATATGATTTTTGGGACTAACCTATTAACCTAGAACCCAGTGCCAGTTTCTGTTTCTTCCTTGTTTTTCAATTTTACAGAAAAGGAATACCGAAAGTTGTCCAAATGACCTGAAAATTTACGGTGATTTTTTATGGGCCAAAAGAAGCCCCCGAAGCAAAAGAGTTAGGCTAGAAGAGTCCCAAGGCCACCACAAGGATGGAGGGCGCGACCCCCCAGGGCGCGCCCCCCTGTCTTGTTGTTGACACGTGGACCCCCCCTAACTTGTTCTTGATGCCAAAAATTCCTATAAATATAGAAACCCCCAGAAATAAACCTAGATCGGGAGTTTCGCTGCTGCAAGCCTTGTAGCCACCAAAAACCAATCGGGACCCTATTCTGGCACCCTGCCGGAGGGGGATCCATCACCGGTGGCCATCTTCATCATCCCGGCGCTCTCCATGACGAGGAGGGAGTAGTTCGCTCTCGAGGCTGAGGGTATGTACCAGTAGCTATGTGTTTGATCTCTCTCTCTCTCTCTCTCTCTCTCTCTCTCTCTCTCCCGCTCTCGTGTTCTTGATTTGGCACGATCTTAATGTACCGCAAGTTTTGCTATTATAGTTGGATCATATGATGTTTCTCCCCCTCTACCTTCTTGTGATGAATTGATTTTTACCTTTGAGGTTTTACTATTATTGGATTGAATACTATTATGGATTTGAGAACACTTGATGTATGTCTTGCATGGGATACCCATGGTGACAATGGGGTGCACTACAAGAAACCCGTTAATGCATGACAGATTTCACGTGACATTTTTGGAAACTGTCATCGATTTCCTGGTATAGCCCTGCAAGCCCACCCAAGCCCGCCAAAGCCCTCTTACCCTTTACTCGTATATAAAATACTAACCGTAACCCTCTCCTCTCTTCCTCCTCCGCATCCCCCTCCTCCCTATTCCCCATCGACTCCACACAACGACGCCACCCACCACCTCACCTCTCTCCTCCCACAGATCGCCGCTGGCCTGACCCCTCCTCTCCTCTCACCTCGTAGCTTCTAGATCCACCTCATTCAGCGTCCATCCATCCCTCTTGCAAACATCTCTCTCTCTCTCTTGTGACCCTCGCACCGCAGCCAACGCCCACCGATTCCAGCGATGTCCACCACCACACAGTTTGCACTGTAACTGGTCTCCAACCCCTCTGTCCCCTAGGTTGGTTGGATCCGCCGCTCACGTCTCCGGTGCTCGCCCGTGACCCCTAGCACGTGGCTAGGGTTTCGGCTGCGGCGGTGTGTCCATCGTCGCCGCATCTCCGGCGGCTCCATTCTGCCACACACTGCGCCCCCTCGCGCCCTCTCTGTTGGAAATATGCCCTAGAGGCAATAATAAATAAGTTATTATTATATTTCTTTGTTCATGATAATAGTCTTCTATTCATGCTATAACTGTATTATCCGGAAATCGTAATACACGTGTGAATACATAGACCACAATATGTCCCTAGTGAGCCTCTAGTTGACTAGCTCGTTGTGATCAACAGATAGTCATGGTTTCCTGGCTATGGACATTGGATGTCGTTGATAACGGGATCACATCATTAGGAGAATGATGTGATGGACAAGACCCAATCCTAAGCTTAGCACAAAGATCGTGTAGTTCGTTTGCTAGAGCTTTGCCAATGTCAAGTATCTCTTCCTTTGACCATGAGATCATGTAACTCCTGGATACCGTAGGAGTGCCTTGGGTGTATCAAACGTCACAACGTAACTGGGTGACTATAAAGGTACACTACAGGTATCTCCGAAAGTATCTATTGTTTTATGCGGATCGAGACTGGGATTTGTCACTCCATGTAAACGGAGAGGTATCTCTGGGCCCACTCGGTAGGACATCATCATATGCGCAATGTGACGAAGGAGTTGATCACGGGATGATGTGTTACGGAACGAGTAAAGTGACTTGCCGGTAACGAGATTGAACAAGGTATCGGTATACCGACGATCGAATCTCGGGCAAGTAAAATACCGCTAGACAAAGGGAATTGTATACGGGATCGATTGAGTCCTTGACATCGTGGTTCATCCGATGAGATCATCGTGGAACATGTGGGAGCCAACATGGGTATCCAGATCCCGCTGTTGGTTATTGACCGGAGAACGTCTCGGTCATGTCTGCATGTCTCCCGAACCCGTAGGGTCTACACACTTAAGGTTCGATGACGCTAGGGTTATAAAGGAAGCTTGTATGTGGTTACCGAATGTTGTTCGGAGTCCCGGATGAGATCCCGGACGTCACGAGGAGTTCCGGAATGGTCCGGAGGTAAAGATTTATATATAGGAAGTCCTGTTTCGGCCATCGGGACAAGTTTCGGGGTCATCGGTATTGTACCGGGACCACCGAAAGGGTCCCGGGGGCCCACCGGGTGGGGCCACCTGCCCCGGGGGGCCACATGGGCTGTGGGGGGTGCGCCTTGGCCTACATGGGCCAAGGGCACCAGCCCCAAGAGGCCCATGCGCCTAGGGAACCCTAGAGGGAAGAGTCCTCAAGGGGGAAGGCACCTCCGAGGTGCCTTGGGGAGGATGGACTCCTCCCCTCCTCTTGGCCGCCGCACCAGATGCCATCTAGGGCTGGCCGCCGCCCCTAGGGGGTGGGAAAACCCTAGAGGGGGCGCAGCCCCCTTCCCCCCTATATATATTGAGGCATGGGGCTGCCCATAATACGCGATTTGATCTCTCGTTGGTGCAGCCCTGCCCCTCTCCCTCCTCCTCTTCTCCCATGGTGCTTGGCGAAGCCCTGCGGGATTGCCACGCTCCTCCACCACCACCACGCCGTTGTGCTGCTGTTGGATGGAGTCTTCTTCAACCTCTCCCTCTCTCCTTGCTGGATCAAGGCGTGGGAGACGTCACCGGGCTGTACGTGTGTTGAACGCGGAGGTGCCGTCCGTTCGGCACTTGATCATCGGTGATTTGAATCACGACGAGTACGACTCCATCAACCCCGTTCACTTGAACGCTTCCGCTTAGCGATCTACAAGGGTATGTAGATGCACTCCCCTTTCTACTCGTTGCTGGTCTCTCCATAGATAGATCTTGGTGTTACGTAGGAAAATTTTTGAATTTCTGCTACGTTCCCCAACACTCTCCTCCTCCTGGATAGCGCCTTCCTTGTTCGGTGTGATCACCCATGTTGGGCTGCACGACAGCGACCCCAACCTCTCCTGCGTCTCCGGTGTAGTGGTTCATCATATCGCAACCTCCTCCGCTGCATTTGGACCACTGGAGGCCCTCCCTTGCCCATGTGAGCACCTCAAACCCCATTTCCTCTCCTCCAGCCTTTCTTTTCTTGTTAGGATGTGCTTTGACTGACTAAGCGTGTTCATCCGTATATATGTGAACAAGTTCATGTCCTTGCAATCATGGAACATATATGTTTACCTAGTGCAGTAATAGTTTTGGTGTCAAGCTTAATCCAAATGGCTTGAAAAGAGAAGTTTTGTGGGGGCTAATTGAGGCTTTATAGATTCTTCATAGTTAAGCACTTGTACCTCTACCTATCTCCTCTGCTGTGAGCCCGTGGACAAAGCATACACTGTTTCATGTAGACTACTAGCTTGCATGGACCTGAAGAATGGAGTAATATAGCAAGTAGGAATTATGTTTTTTCTTGCATTAGCTGTTGCACCTCTAGTTTGTTCTATTGTGTCATGTACAGTGAGGGGAATTGAAGGAAGTATTTTGTTGTTCATAATTTTCTCGGTTAATATGCATATCACTTATAAATATATATTCACTTGTTCAGCTGTGGTAATTATCTTGATTAATATGCACAGCGCAACCTATTTCACTCACTAATTTTTTAGTGTTTGATTTGATAGGTATAGCAGAGAAGTGAATGTATGATGGTGATGTTGATTGTTGGATGCCGGTGTGAACCAACAAATATGCCGAGACAATAGGCAGTTGATGGGAGCGTCCAAGTCGAGCCAGGTCAGCAAGTCGTGAATCTGAACGCCCATGTTTCATAAGTGCACTCTGAATGATGTTGTTGGCCTGAAACTGAATGCCAATTAAGCAAATGCCTTAAATAATGTGTGTTCACTAGCAAGGGAATAATGGTATGCTCCGACCACTTGATACTTTATTCCAATATTTTTGAATGATACATACATCTATTGATCAAGATCTCTTGTAGCCACGATTACTCCTATTGTGGATGTAGTACAAGGGTTAGCACAGTCAATTTAAGTAACAAGAATCTAGTTGATGTCATTAAGCATAACTAGGATGTGAACTGGAATTCTAATTGTCTCTGGGGTCAAGCAGAACATGTTTGTTTCATGTTCTGTATGAGGTTTGGCCACAATTCAGAAAATCATTGATCCCGCCAACTCTGTCTTTTATGTATTAAGTGCTAACATCTATTTTCATAGTTGTAATTATGCCTTCAAAGGGTTTTGGACAGCCAGATCAATATATACTTGATATAGCCCACATTCTAGATATTCTGGACAATATGGACCATGCTTGAAAAGGCAACTACAAAAATCACTACATTTTGAAAAATAATTTAGGTTTATTATTGGCTAAAGAGATTTGTTTTTTTGTGGACGCATAAAAAAACTAGGATCAAAGTAGTAAAGGAAATAGAGATTAATAATAAAAGATTGATAGTACTATTATCTATCTCAATTTTGGTAAATGAGTGTGAATCTAACATCTAACGGACTTCTCAAAAAATAGCGTATATGTTTTAATATGGTTTATGGTAGCTCACAGTCTGAATTTTGTGCTTGCAGGTGCATTCACATCACCTTATCTTGTGCAGGTTATGGGAATATACTTGACTGTTCTTGCTGCTTTGAAATCTAGTATCTAATAGTCTTAAGAACGTATATCAACTTTTTAATCTGTATACCATGTGTATCTAACTTTGTTTATTATGCATGCAGTATGACATTAAAACAATACACGTGTTAGCATATGTTGTTTTGCTGCTGATGCATATGCATGCTTGCACTATTAATATACATGTAGTGATGATGAATCATCTCTCACACATGCGCAAGCCTTGTTTATACCGTTGTCACCATGCATACATATATGCTGGTTCATTTCATTTCATTATTGTTTCCTGTTATAAATAATAATACTATGTTTGTCAAGTGGGCAGCAAGTATTGTTTATTATTTGTCATACCGTAGACACCCTGTACTCATTGACCCAGTTGGCGTAAACTTCAAATGTTCACATATCAACAAGTTTACACATCACGGCGAGGATATTGTTTGTTAGTGATGCCATTTTGTTGGCATGTTTATATGGCCTCAACTACTACTACAATACTTGAGTTCTGTGATGTATGTTTTGTTTCCTTGTTATTTGACTTTTATTTGCCATGCTTTTCTTAGGATTAGTTTTAAGCGACTTCATGTTTACTCTCATTTTATAGTAGATGCAATGTTATTCTCATTTGTAGGCAATATATGATTTAAGAATTTTTGACAACATATAGTTCATTTTTATTTTTGTTGTAATTCTCTTATTTCTATGATCAATTCATATCTACAAATATCTAATAAGGTTCTTGAAAATATGCCAAGTAAGATTAGGTAGCGAGCTACTTGTTGCTGCCATCACAATCAACCACGACATCATAGTTGCCACAGGAGGACTGATACGTCTCCAACGTATCTATAATTTATGAAGTATTCATGCTATTATATTATCTGTTTTGGATGTTTAATGAGCTTTATTATACACTTTTATATTATTTTTTGGGACTAACCTATTAACCGGAGGCCCAGCCCATATTGTTGTTTTTGCCTATTTCAGTGTTTCGTAGAAAAGGAATATCAAACGGAATCCAAACGGAATGAAACCTTCGGGGGAGTTATTTTTGGAACGGAAGCCATCCAGGAGACTTGGAGTAGACGTCAAGGAAGCTTCAAGGTGGCCACGAGGGTCAGGGGCGCGCCCTACCCCCCTGGGCGCGCCCCCAACCCTCGTGGGCCCCTCGTGGCTCCACTGACCGACTTCTTTCGCCTATATATGTCCATATACCCCGAAAACATCCAGGAACACAATAGATCGGGAGTTCCACCGTCGCAAGCCTCTGTAGCCACCAAAAACCAATCGGGGCCCTGTTCTGGCACCCTGCCGGAGGGGGGATCCCTCACGGGTGGCCATCTTCATCATCTCGGCGATCTCCATGACGAGGAGGGAGTAGTTCACCCTCGGGGCTGAGGGTATGTACCAGTAGCTATGTGTTTGATATCTCTCTCTTGTGTTCTTGAGGTGATACGATCTTGATGTATCGCGAGCTTTGCTATTATAGTTGGATCTTATGATGTTTATCTCCATCTACTCTCTTGTAATGGATTGAGTTTTCCCTTTGAAGTTATCTTATCGGATTGAGTCTTTAAGGATTTGAGAACACTTGATGTATGTCTTGCCGTGCTTATCTGTCATGACAATGGGATATTCACGTGATCATCTTGATGTATGTTTTGGTGATCAACTTGCGGGTTTAGTGACCTTGTGAACTTATGCATACGGGTTGGCACACGTTTTCGTCTTGACTCTTCGGTAGAAAGTTTGGGGCACTCTTTGAAGTACTTTTATTGGTTAAATAGATGAATCTGAGATTGTGTGATGCATATCGTATAATCAAGCCCATGGATACTTGAGGTGACATTGGAGTATCTAGGTGACATTAGGGTTTTGGTTGATTTATTTCTTAAGGTGTTATTCTAGTACGAACTCTATGATAGATTGAACGACAAGAATAGCTTCATGTTATTTTACTACGAACTCTTCAATAGATCGAGCAGAAAGGATAACTTTGAGGTGGTTTCGTACCCTACAATAAGTTTGTTCTCCGCTATTAGTGACTTTGGAGTGACTCTTTGTTGCATGTTGAGGGATAGTTATATGATCCAGTTATGTTATTATTGTTGAGAGAACTTGCACTAGTGAAAGTATGAACCTTAGACCTTGTTTCCTAGCATTGCTATACCGTTTTTGCCCACTTTTATCATTAGTTACCTTGCTATTTTTATAATATCAGATTACAAAAACATATATCTACCATCGATATTGCACTTGTATCACCATCTCTTCACCCAACTAGTGCACCTCTCCAATTTGCCATTGTATTGGGTGTGTTGGAGACACAAGAGACTCTTTGTTATTTGGTTGCAAGTTTGTTTGAGAGAGACCATCTGCATCTTACGCCTCCCATGGATTGATAAACCTTAGGTCATCCACTTGAGGGAAATTTGCTACTGTCCTACAAACCTCTGCACTTGGAGGCCCAACAACGTCTACACGGAGAAGGTTGCGTAGTAGACATCAAGTTATTTTTTGGCGCTGTTGCTGGGGTGGTAAGTGCTTGAAGGTATATCTTTAGATCTTGCAATCGAATCTATTTGTTTCTTGTTTTATCACTAGTTTAGTCTGTAAAAGAAAATTACAAAAAAATGGAATTCAGTTTGCCTCATATGCTTCATCTTTTTAATATCTTTCGTGAGAATGATGGTATGGAAAATTGTGCTCAAGTGCTAGAAGAAGAAGTCTATAAAATATTTGGCACTATATCTTTGAATGAAAAGCATGATTGCAATGTTATTAGTATGAATACTTTGAATACCCATGATGCTAATGATATGCAAAGCCACAAGCTTGGGGAAGCTATGTTTGATGAATATGATATTTTTTGTCCCCCAAGTTTTGATGAGAAAATTTATTATGATGAAAGCATGCCTCCTATTTATGATGATTATTGTGATGATATGTAGGCTATAAAGAATAAAGATAACCATGAAACTTTTCATCTTGATTTTAATTTTCAATTGGATTATGCTTCACATGATAGTTATTTTGTTGAGTTTGCTCCCACTACTATTGATGAGAATAAATTTGCTTATGCGGAGAGTAATAAAAATTCTATGCTTGTAGATCATGAAAATAATGCTTTATGTGATGGTTATATTGTTGAATTCATGCATGATGCTACTGAAAATTATTATGAGAGAGGATCATATGCTTCTACATATTGCAATAATATCAAGTTTCCTCTCTATGTGCTTAAAGTTTTAATGTTATGCTTGTTTTGCATTCCTATGCTAGTTGATTATTGTTCCCATAGGTTGTTTGATCGCAAAATCCCTATGCATAGGAAGTGGGTTAGATTTAAATGTGCTAGTCATATTCTTCATGATGCTCCCTTTATGTTTCAATTCTTATCTTTTATGTGAGCATCATTGAAATCATCATGCCTAGTTAGGGGCGTTAAACGTTAGCGCTTGTTGGGAGGCAACCCAATTATATTTTTATTCTTTGCTTTTTGTTTCTGTTTAGTAAAAAATAATTCATCTAGCCTCTGTTTAGATGTGGTTTTATGTTTTAATTAGTGTTTGTGCCAAGTAGAACCTTTGGGAAGACTTGGGTGAAGTCTTTATGATCTTGCTGTAAAAAATAGAAACTTTAGCGCTCATAAGATTAGCTTCCATATTTTACTGGAGAGTGCTTTTAGGTTTATTCTTTTTGAAGATGATTAATAGACAAATTCCTCACGTCCACCAATTTTTTCAGAAGTTTTGGAGTTACAGAAGTATTCGAATGTTACAGATTACTACAGACTGTTTTGTTTTTGACAGATTCTGTTTTCTATGTGTTGTTTGCTTATTTTGATGAATCTATGAGTAGTATCGAAGGGTATGAACCATAGAGAAGTTGTAATACAGTAGATATTACACCAATATGCATTTAGAATGAGTTCACAGCAGTACATAAGTGGTGGTTTTATTTTCTTATACTAACGGAGCTTACAAGTTTTGTGTTGAGTTTTGTGTTGTGATGTTTTCAAGTTTTGGGTAAAGATTCGATGGACTATGGAATAAGGAGTGGCAAGAGCCTAATCTTGGGGATGCTCAAGGCACCCCAAGGTAATATTCAAGGACAACCAAGATCCTAAGCTTGGGGATGCCCCGGAAGGCATCCCCTCTTTCGTCTTCGTTCATCGGTAACTTTACTTGGAGCTATATTTGTTCATCACATGATATGTGATTTGCTTGGAGCATAATTTTCTTTTGTTAGTATTTGCTTAATGTTATTTAGAATAATGTTTGGCATCTATATTTTCAATAAAAATGTCAAGGATAGCCTTTACCATGCTTATTTTGCAAGTATACATGTTGCTTTTTCAAAACAGAAAGTTTACCAATGTTGCAAACATTCCCTAGAAAAGTCAGAGAAAGATATAATATTGAAACTTTTTCCATATTGAGCTCTGATAAATCTTCTACAGTGTAGTATTTGTCTCATAATTTTTGGAGTTAGGGAAGTATGATGAATCTTGCATTCTTTACAGACTATACTATTTTGGCAGATTGCTGTTATGTTTGCATTGGTTGCATATGTTTGCTTGTTTAATGATTCTATTTGAGGATAGGAGTATTAAATATGCAGAGACATTTAGTATGCAATGTTGAATAATAATCTTAGTGATTTGTTACAGTAGAAAATGATAAGGTTTTTGCATTGGTTTATACTAACTTATCTCACGAGTTCTTGTTGAGTTTGGTGTGAATGAAGCTTTCAAGATTTAGGAAACCGAGATATAAAAGGAATTAAGGAGACACAAAAGCTCAAGCTTGGGGATGCCCAAGGCACCCCAAGATAATATTTCAAGAAGTCTCAAGCATCTAAGCTTGGGGATGCCCCGGTAGGCATCCCACCTTTCTGCTTCAACAATTATCGGTTAGTATCGGTTGAGCCTAAGTTTTTGCTTCTTCACATGATATGTGCTATCCTTGAAATGTCATTTTGTTTTGTTTTGCTTGCTGTTTGAATAAAATACTAAGATCTGAAATTCTTAAATGAGAGAGAGTCTTCACATAGCTAAATAATTATTTGACTACTCATTGATCTTCACTTATATCTTTTTAGAGTAGTTTGTCATTTACTCGTGTGCTTCACTTATATCCTATGAGTAAATGGTTGAATGAGTTGAATATCATAAATATGAAATTATATATGTTTCATATGCTTACCCCATGGGGAGTAATGACTTCACATATAAGAAGTAGAGGTGGTAAATTTTTTAATGTTAGCAAACATTGTATTGGTCACTTGAACAATTCATGAAAGAACATTGAAGGAAGAGAGATTTCACATATAAATATACTATCTTGGACATCTTTTATAATTGTGAGCACTCATTAAAATATAACATGCTAAAAGGTTGATGTTGGACAAGGAAGACAACGTAATGGGTTATGTTTTCCTATATCTGAAAAGTTATATTGTCTTGGATCATCCAACATGTTGAGCTTGCCTTTCCCTCTCATGCTAGCCAAATTCTTTGCACCAAGTAGAAATACTACTTGTGCTTCCAAACATCCTTTAAACAAGTTTTCCCATGAGAGTCCACCATACCTATCTATGGATTGAGTAAGATCCCTCAAGTAAGTTGTCATCGGTGCATGCAATAAAAATTGCTCTCTAAATATGTATTGTCTATTAGTGCAAAGAAAATAAGTTTTATACGAACTGGTGATAGGGAAGAAATAAAAGTGACGGACTGCATAATAAAGGTCTTTATCACAAGCGGCAATATAAAGTGACATTCTTTTGCATTAAGATTTTGTGCATCCAACCATAAAAGTGCATGACAACCTCTGCTGCCCTCTGCGAAGGCCTATCTTTTACTATTATCTTTTACCCTTGTACAAGAGTCATGGTGATCATCACCTTTCCTTTTTACACTTTTTCCTTTGGCAAGGACTTTTTGTTGGGGTGACCCGGATATATATATCCACTTGGATGTAGGCGTTCATAAATTATTATTGTTGACAGTACCCTTGAGGTAAAAGGTTGGGAGGCGAAACTGTGAGCCCCTATCTTTCTCTGTGTCCGATTAAAACTTTGAACCCATAAATATCACGTGAGTGTTAGCAATTGTGAAAGATTAAATGATAGTTGTGTATGTGGAGTTTGCTAAATCAAAGCTCTGACATAGACCCTTCCTGAAAATAAGATGAATTGCAATTGTTTGATGACTCAGAATGTGGTTTGCTAGTTTTCAAGAAAGTTTATGATCTATACTTTAACATGTGAATACCTTGTTACTTGATCATGAAAAGTTTTATGAGATGAGCTACTGTTATGACATATAATGATGCTAGAAAAGGTGACTGAAATTATCATTGATCAAACGTGTGCACCTACTAGCATTCACACTTCATAAATTCTTTCTTTTATCATTTACCTACTCGAGGACGAGCATGAATTAAGCTTGGGGATGCTGATACGTCTCCAACATATCTATAATTTATGAAGTATTCCTGCTATTATATTATCTGTTTTGGATGTTTAATGGGCTTTATTATACACTTTTATATTATTTTTGGGGACTAACCTATTAACCGGAGGCCCAACCCATATTGTTGTTTTTGCCTATTTCAGTGTTTCGCAGAAAAGGAATATCAAACGGAATCCAAACGGAATGAAACCTTCAGGAGAGTTATTTTTGGAACGGAAGCAATCCAGAAGACTTGGAGTAGACGTCAGGGAAGCTTCGAGGTGTCCACGAGGGTTAGGGGCGCGCCCCCCACCCTCGTGGGGCCCTCGTGGCTCCCCTGACTGACTTCTTTCGCATATATATGTCCATATACCCCGAAAACATCCAGGAACACAATAGATCGGGAGTTCCGCCGCCGCAAGCCTCTGTAGCCACCAAAAACCAATCGGGACCCTGTTCCAGCACCCTGTTGGAGGCGGGATCTCTCACCGGTGGCCATCTTCATCATCCCGGCGATCTCCATGATGAGGAGGGAGTAGTTCACCCTCGGGGCTGAGGGTATGTACTAGTATCTATGCGTTTGATCTCTCTCTCCCTCTCTCTCTCTCTCGTGTTCTTGAGGTGATACGGTCTTGATGTATCGCGAGCTTTGCTATTATAGTTGGATCTCTTGTAATGCATTGAGTTTTCCCTTTGAAGTTATCTTATCGGATTGATTCTTTAAGTATTTGAGAACACTTGATGTATGTCTTGCCGTGCTTACCTATGGTGACAATGGGATATTCATGTGATCTTCTTGATGTACGTTTTGGTGATCAACTTGCGGGTTCAGTGACCTTGTGAACTTATGCATAGGGGCTGGCACATGTTTTCGTCTTGAATCTTCGGTAGAAACTTTGGGGCACTCTTTGAAATACTTTGTGTTGGTTGAATAGATGAATCTGAGATTGTGTGATGCATATCGTATAATCATGCCCACTGATACTTGAGGTGACATTGGAGTATCTAGGTGACATTAAGGTTTTTGTTGATTTGTGTCTTAAGGTGTTATTCTAGTACGAACTCTATGATAGATTGAACGGAAAGAATAGCTTTATGTTATTTTACTACGGACTCTTGAATAGATCGAGCAGACAGTATAACTTTGAGGTGGTTTCGTACCCTACAATAATCTCTTCGTTTGTTCTCCTCTATTAGTGACTTTGGAGTGATTCTTTGTTGCATGTTGAGGGATAGTTATATGATCCAGTTATGTTATTATTGTTGAGAGAACTTGCACTAGTGAAAGTATGAACCTTCGGCCTTGTTTTCTAGCATTGCAATACCGTTTGAGCTCACTTTTATCATTAGTTACCTTGCTGTTTTTATAATTTTAGATTACAAAAACATGTATCTACCATCCATATTGCACTTGTATCAGCATCTCTTCGCCGAACTAGTGCACCTATACAATTTGCCATTGTATTGGGTGTGTTGGGGACACAAGAGACTCTTTGTTAGTTGGTTGCAGGGTTGTTTGAGAGAGACCATCTTCATCCTACGCCTCCCACGGATTGGTAAACCTTAGGTCATCCACTTGAGGGAAATTTGCTACTGTCCTACAAACCTTTGCACTTGAAGGCCCAACAACATCTACAAGGAGAAGGTTGCGTAGTAGACATCAAGGACCGACAAGAAGAACATGAATAACAACCTCAATAGCTTATATGTTATGTTGATGTAAAATGGGTTGTACTGGTTCCTAACCTTGTATGATATATTGTCCATTTATGTTGTAATTTATCACTTCATAGAGGTATTTTGTAAACTGCTATGTTGTATTTACATATGGATGGCTGCGAACGGGATCAAATGTGTAATGTTCTGACAGTTTGCAAATACTTCCTCTTGGGCCGAAATTGGCATTTGGAATTGTGAGACACATTATGCTAAAAAATGTTCTTGATCAAAATTAGGCAGAAATAAATGGGTTAATGAGGCAGTAATAAATGGGCTAATGGGCTCTGCCAAATTTAAATTGTGCTCAAATCGATGACGATTTTTGTGACGGAAAATAGTATCCACATAGGCAGACATGTCGTTCGAATTAGTCAATCGGAAATCCTACATGGCGTCAGTCCATGACGGATTGTTCCTGTCACAGAGGTTTGGGCTTGGGCGGGCCTAGTGCAGATCCATGACGGACAAGAACCGTCAAGGAAGGGATGATGTGAAATTATGACGTGATATACATGACGGATTTCAAATCTGTCATGCATGGGGACCCATGACAGTTTTTCACTAATCCATGATGGACTCTATCCGTCATGTATTAACAGATTTCTTGTAGTGGTGTCCTATTGATTCACTTGATGTATGTTCTGGCACTCAACTCGCAGAATCCCGAGGTGACATTGGGGGTAATCTATGCATAGGGATTGATGCACGTTTTCGTCCTTATTTCTCCGTAGAAATCTTGGGGAACTCTCTGAGGTTCTTTATGTTGGATTGAATATTATAAATCTGAAGTTGTTTGATGCATATCGTATAATTGACCCACGGATACTTGTGGTGACACTGTAGTATCTAGGTGACATTATGGTTGATTGATGTGTGTCATATGGTGTTATTTTACTACGAACTCTAGCGCTGTTTGTGACACTTGTAGGAATAACTCAATTGATTGTCAGAAATAATAACTTT
>NC_041385.1:828993624-828995926 GCF_002162155.2 Triticum dicoccoides
TAGTCCTACTCCTCTTCTTCCTCCTCCACCCGCTCAGCTCTCCTTCCATCCCTGCCTCGCCTTCGCCTCGCTGTCACTTGCAGCGCTGCCTGTCTCTGACGAGGTAGGTATATAATCTAAGCGGTAAGCCGAACCCGCACCTAAAAACCAGCATCCTTGCTGCTGCTTTCAGGTTGTCCCTGCCCCCGCGAGGCCTCAGGGATGCTATGGTCAGGCGCAAAGTCCATGTCTCGCCGATAGAGCCCCGCGCACCTACGTCCTTTTCTTCTTCTCTCTTAAATGAAATCGACTTACACCTATTTTTTTAGGCAACCTATAATTAGCTGATGCGTCAAACTTATTTCCATCTCTTTAACTATGTTTTTGCAGTTTAATTTGAGCTAGAAAATGTATCTATTATATAATTAAGATAGAAGGCAAATAAGAGATTACATTAGCCCAGATATATTAAATTATCTCACACCGTAAATTATAGATACTAATGGCCCATCTTAAAAAGAGTCCAATTCAAAAAAATAAGGACCCCGATATCTCCCGGCCGTTCGGTTTGGGACAGCCCCAGATCGAACGAGTTGTTCGTTACAGGTGAGCCGATTGATCGAACATGTCTGTTCGGGACGAGAACCGACAGCCCAAACACCATCACTCTAGGCCTTTTTTTTGCATTGAATAAAAAGGAAAATAAAGCACAGTTTACCCAAAAACTATTTTGACTAAGAAAAGCCCACTTTTCTCTGTGACGAATAGAGGTCAGATTTGCCATACTCTAAAAATATTGAAATGGTCCAAAAATAATTTATGCTCTTTTTACTATATAATTTATGCTCTTGGTCCAAAAATAATTTATGCTCTTTTTACTAGAAAATATAGAACAAGATACTACTAAAAAATTACTATGAGTTGAAGCCAAAAAAATTGCCATGATCTTTATAAGCAAAAATTGCCATGGTAAAAAAAAGACCTTTTTCTGTAAATAGCAAAAAAGAAAACAGTTCATGGCAATGTTGCATCTCTACCATGATGGCAAGAAATGTGTATTAAAAAAATTTATGCTCTTTTTACTATATGATTGAAGAGACAAAAAATGTGGATGAAAATTTGCCATCATGTGGAGCAGAAACAAAAGTGCACAATCTTTTGTTTAGTAATAATTGCCATGTTTTGTAAAGTAAATGACCATAGTCAATAGAAGCAAAAATTACCATGAATGGTGGAAAAAGGCAAAATTTGTACTGGATGTAAAGTATTTTTGACATGATCCATATAAGTAAGTGTGTCATGAGTGAAAAAAGGTAAATTTGTCATGTATGTCACATAAAAATTGTGATGGCAATAAAAAGCTAATTTTGCCATGTTAATAAAGGTAAATTAGCCATGGAAAAATAAGAAAGTAAAATTTTCCACGGCAATAAAAGTTAAATATTGCCATGGGGATTTAGGTAAAATTGTCGTGTTAATAAGGGTCAATTTACTATCGATAGATAGGCAAGCAAAAATTGCCATGGCAATAAAAGTTAAATATTGCCATGGAGATTTAGATAAAATTGCCGTGTTAATAAAGGTAAGCTTGCCATCGGCAAATAAAAAACTAAAACTTGCCATGGCAATAAAATTCAAATATTGCCATGGGATTTAGGTAAATTTGCCATGTTAACAAAGGTCTATTAGCCATGGCAAATAGTAAAACTTGCCATGGCAATAAAAGTTCAATACTGCCATGAGGATTTAGGTAAATTGTTCATGTTAATAAAAAGTCAAATAAATAGTAAAACTTGTCATGGCAAATAAAATTAAATATTTCCATGGGGACTTAGGTAAATTTGCAATGGCAAATAACTAGTGAAACTTGCCATGGTAATAAAATGTTAAAAAATACCATGCGGGAAGTAGGTAAATTTGCCATGTTAATGAAGGTGAAGTAATTAGTAGAACTTGCCATGGCAATATTTCCCATGTGGTCTTGTTTTGGACAATTTAAAGAATTAGCGCGACAATTTAAAAATTCAAAAGTTGCCATGGCAAGTAAGCATGAATTTGCCATGATTCAATAACTATATTCGCCATCATCCAGGAAGCAAATTTGCTATGATGCGTAAACAATATTTTAAATAGCACGCTATTTCGCCTTTATAACTCGGTTATAGCATATTTGGAAGGGAGACGTTACGTTTTGGCAAAATTGGACGCTACGGCGCTAATCGTGTAATTAGCACGCTACACACGCTATAACGTTGTAACGTTGTAACGTTACAACATGCAAACCATGCAAAACTGAAATAAGCACAGCCCAGCAGGCCCAGCA
>NC_041385.1:828997179-828999489 GCF_002162155.2 Triticum dicoccoides
GTCGGAGACATGGAGCGCGGCACTCTCGCCGAGAAGACCGGCCGCTCCGACGGCCAGCTGACGTCGCGATGGCGGGAGCTCCACGGCAGCAACGATTGGCAGGGGCTGCTGGACCCCATCGACACGGTGCTCCGTGGAGAGCTCATCCGGTACGGGAGTTCGCGCAGGCTTGCTACGACTCCTTCGACTACGACCGCTTCTCCCGCTACTCCGGTAGCTGCAAGTACCCGACGCGCACCTTCTTCCAGGACGTCGGTCTTGCCGGCGTCGGCTACGAGGTCACCCGGTACCTCTACGCCACATCTCACCCAAGCTACCCAAACTTCAGCATCTGGAAGCACAACCCGGGCGACGACAAGCTGTGGAGCGAGTCCGCCACTTTCATCGGCTTCGTCGCCGTGTCCACGGATGAGGAGACGGCGCGCATTGGACGTCGGGACATCGCCGTCGCCTGGCGCGGCACCGTGACCCGGCTGGAGTGGGTGGCCGACCTGACGGCGATGCTGAAGCCGCTCTCTGCCTGTGGTGTGCCGTGCCCCGACCCGAGCGTGAAGGTGGAGAGGGGGTTCGTCGACCTATACATCGGCAAGGAACCGACGTGCCGGTTCAGCAGCTACTCGGTGCGCGAGCAGGTGCTCGCCGAGGTGCGGAAGCTGGTGGAGCGATACGCTGGGAGGGGCGAGGAGGTTGGCGTGACGGTCACCGGCCACAGCCTCGGCAGCGCGCTGGCCATGTGAATACCTTAACATGTGAATACCTTGTTACTTGATCATGAAAAGTTTTATGAGATGAGCTACTGTTATGACATATAATGATGCTAGAAAAGGTGACTGAAATTATCATTGATCAAACGTGTGCACCTACTAGCATTCACACTTCATAAATTCTTTCTTTTATCATTTACCTACTCGAGTACAAGCATGAATTAAGCTTGGGGATGCTGATACGTCTCCAACGTATCTATAATTTATGAAGTATTCCTGCTATTATATTATCTGTTTTGGATGTTTAATGGGCTTTATTATACACTTTTATATTATTTTTGGGGACTAACCTATTAACCGGAGGCCCAACCCATATTGTTGTTTTTGCCTATTTCAGTGTTTCGCAGAAAAGGAATATCAAACGGAATCCAAACGGAATGAAACCTTCAGGAGAGTTATTTTTGGAACGGAAGCAATCCAGAAGACTTGGAGTAGACGTCAGGGAAGCTTCGAGGTGTCCACGAGGGTTAGGGGCGCGCCCCCCACCCTCGTGGGGCCCTCGTGGCTCCCCTGACTGACTTCTTTCGCATATATATGTCCATATACCCCGAAAACATCCAGGAACACAATAGATCGGGAGTTCCGCCGCCGCAAGCCTCTGTAGCCACCAAAAACCAATCGGGACCCTGTTCCAGCACCCTGTTGGAGGCGGGATCTCTCACCGGTGGCCATCTTCATCATCCCGGCGATCTCCATGATGAGGAGGGAGTAGTTCACCCTCGGGGCTGAGGGTATGTACTAGTATCTATGCGTTTGATCTCTCTCTCCCTCTCTCTCTCTCTCGTGTTCTTGAGGTGATACGGTCTTGATGTATCGCGAGCTTTGCTATTATAGTTGGATCTCTTGTAATGCATTGAGTTTTCCCTTTGAAGTTATCTTATCGGATTGATTCTTTAAGTATTTGAGAACACTTGATGTATGTCTTGCCGTGCTTACCTATGGTGACAATGGGATATTCATGTGATCTTCTTGATGTACGTTTTGGTGATCAACTTGCGGGTTCAGTGACCTTGTGAACTTATGCATAGGGGCTGGCACATGTTTTCGTCTTGAATCTTCGGTAGAAACTTTGGGGCACTCTTTGAAATACTTTGTGTTGGTTGAATAGATGAATCTGAGATTGTGTGATGCATATCGTATAATCATGCCCACTGATACTTGAGGTGACATTGGAGTATCTAGGTGACATTAAGGTTTTTGTTGATTTGTGTCTTAAGGTGTTATTCTAGTACGAACTCTATGATAGATTGAACGGAAAGAATAGCTTTATGTTATTTTACTACGGACTCTTGAATAGATCGAGCAGACAGTATAACTTTGAGGTGGTTTCGTACCCTACAATAATCTCTTCGTTTGTTCTCCTCTATTAGTGACTTTGGAGTGATTCTTTGTTGCATGTTGAGGGATAGTTATATGATCCAGTTATGTTATTATTGTTGAGAGAACTTGCACTAGTGAAAGTATGAACCTTCGGCCTTGTTTTCTAGCATTGCAATACCGTTTGAGCTCACTTTTATCATTAGTTACCTTGCTGTTTTTATAATTT
>NC_041385.1:828999499-829001203 GCF_002162155.2 Triticum dicoccoides
AAAAAAGGTAAATTTGTCATGTATGTCACATAAAAATTGTGATGGCAATAAAAAGCTAATTTTGCCATGTTAATAAAGGTAAATTAGCCATGGAAAAATAAGAAAGTAAAATTTTCCACGGCAATAAAAGTTAAATATTGCCATGGGGATTTAGGTAAAATTGTCGTGTTAATAAGGGTCAATTTACTATCGATAGATAGGCAAGCAAAAATTGCCATGGCAATAAAAGTTAAATATTGCCATGGAGATTTAGATAAAATTGCCGTGTTAATAAAGGTAAGCTTGCCATCGGCAAATAAAAAACTAAAACTTGCCATGGCAATAAAATTCAAATATTGCCATGGGATTTAGGTAAATTTGCCATGTTAACAAAGGTCTATTAGCCATGGCAAATAGTAAAACTTGCCATGGCAATAAAAGTTCAATACTGCCATGAGGATTTAGGTAAATTGTTCATGTTAATAAAAAGTCAAATAAATAGTAAAACTTGTCATGGCAAATAAAATTAAATATTTCCATGGGGACTTAGGTAAATTTGCAATGGCAAATAACTAGTGAAACTTGCCATGGTAATAAAATGTTAAAAAATACCATGCGGGAAGTAGGTAAATTTGCCATGTTAATGAAGGTGAAGTAATTAGTAGAACTTGCCATGGCAATATTTCCCATGTGGTCTTGTTTTGGACAATTTAAAGAATTAGCGCGACAATTTAAAAATTCAAAAGTTGCCATGGCAAGTAAGCATGAATTTGCCATGATTCAATAACTATATTCGCCATCATCCAGGAAGCAAATTTGCTATGATGCGTAAACAATATTTTAAATAGCACGCTATTTCGCCTTTATAACTCGGTTATAGCATATTTGGAAGGGAGACGTTACGTTTTGGCAAAATTGGACGCTACGGCGCTAATCGTGTAATTAGCACGCTACACACGCTATAACGTTGTAACGTTGTAACGTTACAACATGCAAACCATGCAAAACTGAAATAAGCACAGCCCAGCAGGCCCAGCAGGCCAAAACCAACCCACGACCACTAGCTTTCTGACTCCTTTTATCAGATGCATATATTGCTTGCTCCTATGAAAAATTAAATTGCTTAAATACTTTATTTCAAGATATATTTAATTTTTTTGCAAACGCTATTTTGAAATATAGCACGCTATTAGCGCGCTATAACTTGTGTAGCATTTAGAGAAGGGTCTCGCTATATTTTGTAGCGCGCTATTTAAAATATTGTGCGTAAACTAAATTTGTCATCATCAATTTAACAAAAGTTTTGATGTTTACATGGCAAGAAGTATAAGATTAGTTACCATGGTAGAAACAGGATATCTTCTAAAGTGTTTTTTTGTGGTTCTTGTTTTTTTTTTTTTGGTCTTGCTATTCTAGTCAAGATTTGATGATGTGCTTCCATGTATGAAAAATCAATGATAAAAATAAAATATATGTGTTTGCAAAAATAATACAAATGTAGTCGGGAAGCGGCCGAAATGCGCCAGTATGTTGGGCGCACGGCCGGCACATCCACAAATCCGGACGGACACGACCCTATTGCCACCACAAACGAACGAAAAGCGGATGAAACGGACGTTCGCTTGGGGTCACGCGTTAGAGTTCGCCTTACAACTTGCACAATGCAAATGGTTCACAAAGCTAGCTAGGTGCACGCACCTCTCAAAAAGAAAAAAGAAAAAAAAA
>NC_041385.1:829003370-829004678 GCF_002162155.2 Triticum dicoccoides
AGATTACAAAAACATGTATCTACCATCCATATTGCACTTGTATCAGCATCTCTTCGCCGAACTAGTGCACCTATACAATTTGCCATTGTATTGGGTGTGTTGGGGACACAAGAGACTCTTTGTTAGTTGGTTGCAGGGTTGTTTGAGAGAGACCATCTTCATCCTACGCCTCCCACGGATTGGTAAACCTTAGGTCATCCACTTGAGGGAAATTTGCTACTGTCCTACAAACCTTTGCACTTGAAGGCCCAACAACATCTACAAGGAGAAGGTTGCGTAGTAGACATCAAGGACCGACAAGAAGAACATGAATAACAACCTCAATAGCTTATATGTTATGTTGATGTAAAATGGGTTGTACTGGTTCCTAACCTTGTATGATATATTGTCCATTTATGTTGTAATTTATCACTTCATAGAGGTATTTTGTAAACTGCTATGTTGTATTTACATATGGATGGCTGCGAACGGGATCAAATGTGTAATGTTCTGACAGTTTGCAAATACTTCCTCTTGGGCCGAAATTGGCATTTGGAATTGTGAGACACATTATGCTAAAAAATGTTCTTGATCAAAATTAGGCAGAAATAAATGGGTTAATGAGGCAGTAATAAATGGGCTAATGGGCTCTGCCAAATTTAAATTGTGCTCAAATCGATGACGATTTTTGTGACGGAAAATAGTATCCACATAGGCAGACATGTCGTTCGAATTAGTCAATCGGAAATCCTACATGGCGTCAGTCCATGACGGATTGTTCCTGTCACAGAGGTTTGGGCTTGGGCGGGCCTAGTGCAGATCCATGACGGACAAGAACCGTCAAGGAAGGGATGATGTGAAATTATGACGTGATATACATGACGGATTTCAAATCTGTCATGCATGGGGACCCATGACAGTTTTTCACTAATCCATGATGGACTCTATCCGTCATGTATTAACAGATTTCTTGTAGTGGTGTCCTATTGATTCACTTGATGTATGTTCTGGCACTCAACTCGCAGAATCCCGAGGTGACATTGGGGGTAATCTATGCATAGGGATTGATGCACGTTTTCGTCCTTATTTCTCCGTAGAAATCTTGGGGAACTCTCTGAGGTTCTTTATGTTGGATTGAATATTATAAATCTGAAGTTGTTTGATGCATATCGTATAATTGACCCACGGATACTTGTGGTGACACTGTAGTATCTAGGTGACATTATGGTTGATTGATGTGTGTCATATGGTGTTATTTTACTACGAACTCTAGCGCTGTTTGTGACACTTGTAGGAATAACTCAATTGATTGTCAGAAATAATAACTTT
>NC_041385.1:829006608-829059774 GCF_002162155.2 Triticum dicoccoides
TAGTCCTACTCCTCTTCTTCCTCCTCCACCCGCTCAGCTCTCCTTCCATCCCTGCCTCGCCTTCGCCTCGCTGTCACTTGCAGCGCTGCCTGTCTCTGACGAGGTAGGTATATAATCTAAGCGGTAAGCCGAACCCGCACCTAAAAACCAGCATCCTTGCTGCTGCTTTCAGGTTGTCCCTGCCCCCGCGAGGCCTCAGGGATGCTATGGTCAGGCGCAAAGTCCATGTCTCGCCGATAGAGCCCCGCGCACCTACGTCCTTTTCTTCTTCTCTCTTAAATGAAATCGACTTACACCTATTTTTTTAGGCAACCTATAATTAGCTGATGCGTCAAACTTATTTCCATCTCTTTAACTATGTTTTTGCAGTTTAATTTGAGCTAGAAAATGTATCTATTATATAATTAAGATAGAAGGCAAATAAGAGATTACATTAGCCCAGATATATTAAATTATCTCACACCGTAAATTATAGATACTAATGGCCCATCTTAAAAAGAGTCCAATTCAAAAAAATAAGGACCCCGATATCTCCCGGCCGTTCGGTTTGGGACAGCCCCAGATCGAACGAGTTGTTCGTTACAGGTGAGCCGATTGATCGAACATGTCTGTTCGGGACGAGAACCGACAGCCCAAACACCATCACTCTAGGCCTTTTTTTTGCATTGAATAAAAAGGAAAATAAAGCACAGTTTACCCAAAAACTATTTTGACTAAGAAAAGCCCACTTTTCTCTGTGACGAATAGAGGTCAGATTTGCCATACTCTAAAAATATTGAAATGGTCCAAAAATAATTTATGCTCTTTTTACTATATAATTTATGCTCTTGGTCCAAAAATAATTTATGCTCTTTTTACTAGAAAATATAGAACAAGATACTACTAAAAAATTACTATGAGTTGAAGCCAAAAAAATTGCCATGATCTTTATAAGCAAAAATTGCCATGGTAAAAAAAAGACCTTTTTCTGTAAATAGCAAAAAAGAAAACAGTTCATGGCAATGTTGCATCTCTACCATGATGGCAAGAAATGTGTATTAAAAAAATTTATGCTCTTTTTACTATATGATTGAAGAGACAAAAAATGTGGATGAAAATTTGCCATCATGTGGAGCAGAAACAAAAGTGCACAATCTTTTGTTTAGTAATAATTGCCATGTTTTGTAAAGTAAATGACCATAGTCAATAGAAGCAAAAATTACCATGAATGGTGGAAAAAGGCAAAATTTGTACTGGATGTAAAGTATTTTTGACATGATCCATATAAGTAAGTGTGTCATGAGTGAAAAAAGGTAAATTTGTCATGTATGTCACATAAAAATTGTGATGGCAATAAAAAGCTAATTTTGCCATGTTAATAAAGGTAAATTAGCCATGGAAAAATAAGAAAGTAAAATTTTCCACGGCAATAAAAGTTAAATATTGCCATGGGGATTTAGGTAAAATTGTCGTGTTAATAAGGGTCAATTTACTATCGATAGATAGGCAAGCAAAAATTGCCATGGCAATAAAAGTTAAATATTGCCATGGAGATTTAGATAAAATTGCCGTGTTAATAAAGGTAAGCTTGCCATCGGCAAATAAAAAACTAAAACTTGCCATGGCAATAAAATTCAAATATTGCCATGGGATTTAGGTAAATTTGCCATGTTAACAAAGGTCTATTAGCCATGGCAAATAGTAAAACTTGCCATGGCAATAAAAGTTCAATACTGCCATGAGGATTTAGGTAAATTGTTCATGTTAATAAAAAGTCAAATAAATAGTAAAACTTGTCATGGCAAATAAAATTAAATATTTCCATGGGGACTTAGGTAAATTTGCAATGGCAAATAACTAGTGAAACTTGCCATGGTAATAAAATGTTAAAAAATACCATGCGGGAAGTAGGTAAATTTGCCATGTTAATGAAGGTGAAGTAATTAGTAGAACTTGCCATGGCAATATTTCCCATGTGGTCTTGTTTTGGACAATTTAAAGAATTAGCGCGACAATTTAAAAATTCAAAAGTTGCCATGGCAAGTAAGCATGAATTTGCCATGATTCAATAACTATATTCGCCATCATCCAGGAAGCAAATTTGCTATGATGCGTAAACAATATTTTAAATAGCACGCTATTTCGCCTTTATAACTCGGTTATAGCATATTTGGAAGGGAGACGTTACGTTTTGGCAAAATTGGACGCTACGGCGCTAATCGTGTAATTAGCACGCTACACACGCTATAACGTTGTAACGTTGTAACGTTACAACATGCAAACCATGCAAAACTGAAATAAGCACAGCCCAGCAGGCCCAGCAAGCCAAAACCAACCCACGACCACTAGCTTTCTCACTCCTTTTATCAGATGCATATATTGCTTGCTCCTATGAAAAATTAAATTGCTTAAATACTTTATTTCAAGATATATTTAATTTTTTTGCAAACGCTATTTTGAAATATAGCACGCTATTAGCGCGCTATAACTTGTGTAGCATTTAGAGAAGGGTCTCGCTATATTTTGTAGCGCGCTATTTAAAATATTGTGCGTAAACTAAATTTGTCATCATCAATTTAACAAAAGTTTTGATGTTTACATGGCAAGAAGTATAAGATTAGTTACCATGGTAGAAACAGGATATCTTCTAAAGTGTTTTTTTGTGGTTCTTGTTTTTTTTTTTTTGGTCTTGCTATTCTAGTCAAGATTTGATGATGTGCTTCCATGTATGAAAAATCAATGATAAAAATAAAATATATGTGTTTGCAAAAATAATACAAATGTAGTCGGGAAGCGGCCGAAATGCGCCAGTATGTTGGGCGCACGGCCGGCACATCCACAAATCCGGACGGACACGACCCTATTGCCACCACAAACGAACGAAAAGCGGATGAAACGGACGTTCGCTTGGGGTCACGCGTTAGAGTTCGCCTTACAACTTGCACAATGCAAATGGTTCACAAAGCTAGCTAGGTGCACGCACCTCTCAAAAAGAAAAAAGAAAAAAAAAAGAAAAGCTTGCTGCATGCATGTGCATCGGCGCATGGGGATACTCCTGAAAGATTAGCTGTCAGCCTGGCCAGTGTACCACACCGACAGCTGTGGTGTATATATACACCAGACCCAAGTGTTAAACCTCACGATTCAGAGCGCACAAGTACGTACGTGCATAGTACATCTCACGAGCACAGTAACAATAATGGCCATGTCCTCCAACCTCGCCCGCTCCCTCCCGGACAGCCCTGCCGGGGACTTGCGTCCCGCGTCGCTGCTCTCGAAGATGGCGAGCCGTGGCCGACGCCCGTCTCAGCTAGTCACCTCCGCGGTGTCGACCGACGAAGCGCCAGCCAACATGTCGCCCGGCTCCGTAGTCGGAGACATGGAGCGCGGCACTCTCGCCGAGAAGACCGGCCGCTCCGACGGCCAGCTGACGTCGCGATGGCGGGAGCTCCACGGCAGCAACGATTGGCAGGGGCTGCTGGACCCCATCGACACGGTGCTCCGTGGAGAGCTCATCCGGTACGGGAGTTCGCGCAGGCTTGCTACGACTCCTTCGACTACGACCGCTTCTCCCGCTACTCCGGTAGCTGCAAGTACCCGACGCGCACCTTCTTCCAGGACGTCGGTCTTGCCGGCGTCGGCTACGAGGTCACCCGGTACCTCTACGCCACATCTCACCCAAGCTACCCAAACTTCAGCATCTGGAAGCACAACCCGGGCGACGACAAGCTGTGGAGCGAGTCCGCCACTTTCATCGGCTTCGTCGCCGTGTCCACGGATGAGGAGACGGCGCGCATTGGACGTCGGGACATCGCCGTCGCCTGGCGCGGCACCGTGACCCGGCTGGAGTGGGTGGCCGACCTGACGGCGATGCTGAAGCCGCTCTCTGCCTGTGGTGTGCCGTGCCCCGACCCGAGCGTGAAGGTGGATAGGGGGTTCGTCGACCTATACATCGGCAAGGACCCGACGTGCCGGTTTAGCAGCTACTCGGTGCGCGAGCAGGTGCTCGCCGAGGTGCGGAAGCTGGTGGAGCGATACGCTGGGAGGGGCGAGGAGGTTGGCGTGACGGTCACCGGCCACAGCCTCGGCAGCGCGCTGGCCATGTGAATACCTTAACATGTGAATACCTTGTTACTTGATCATGAAAAGTTTTATGAGATGAGCTACTGTTATGACATATAATGATGCTAGAAAAGGTGACTGAAATTATCATTGATCAAACGTGTGCACCTACTAGCATTCACACTTCATAAATTCTTTCTTTTATCATTTACCTACTCGAGGACAAGCATGAATTAAGCTTGGGGATGCTGATACGTCTCCAACGTATCTATAATTTATGAATTATTCCTGCTATTATATTATCTGTTTTGGATGTTTAATGGGCTTTATTATACACTTTTATATTATTTTTGGGGACTAACCTATTAACCGGAGGCCCAACCCATATTGTTGTTTTTGCCTATTTCAGTGTTTCGCAGAAAAGGAATATCAAACGGAATCCAAACGGAATGAAACCTTCAGGAGAGTTATTTTTGGAACGGAAGCAATCCAGAAGACTTGGAGTAGACGTCAGGGAAGCTTCGAGGTGTCCACGAGGGTTATGGGCGCGCCCCCCACCCTCGTGGGGCCCTCGTGGCTCCCCTGACTGACTTCTTTCGCATATATATGTCCATATACCCCGAAAACATCCAGGAACACAATAGATCGGGAGTTCCGCCGCCGCAAGCCTTTGTAGCCACCAAAAACCAATCGGGACCCTGTTCCAGCACCCTGTTGGAGGCGGGATCTCTCACCGGTGGCCATCTTCATCATCCCGGCGATCTCCATGATGAGGAGGGAGTAGTTCACCCTCGGGGCTGAGGGTATGTACTAGTATCTATGCGTTTGATCTCTCTCTCCCTCTCTCTCTCTCTCGTGTTCTTGAGGTGATACGGTCTTGATGTATCGCGAGCTTTGCTATTATAGTTGGATCTCTTGTAATGCATTGAGTTTTCCCTTTGAAGTTATCTTATCGGATTGATTCTTTAAGGATTTGAGAACACTTGATGTATGTCTTGCCGTGCTTACCTATGGTGACAATGGGATATTCACGTGATCTTCTTGATGTACGTTTTGGTGATCAACTTGCGGGTTCAGTGACCTTGTGAACTTATGCATAGGGGCTGGCACATGTTTTCGTCTTGAATCTTCGGTAGAAACTTTGGGGCACTCTTTGAAATACTTTGTGTTGGTTGAATAGATGAATCTGAGATTGTGTGATGCATATCGTATAATCATGCCCACTGATACTTGAGGTGACATTGGAGTATCTAGGTGACATTAAGGTTTTTGTTGATTTGTGTCTTAAGGTGTTATTCTAGTACGAACTCTATGATAGATTGAACGGAAAGAATAGCTTCATGTTATTTTACTACGGACTCTTGAATAGATCGAGCAGACAGTATAACTTTGAGGTGGTTTCGTACCCTACAATAATCTCTTCGTTTGTTCTCCTCTATTAGTGACTTTGGAGTGATTCTTTGTTGCATGTTGAGGGATAGTTATATGATCCAGTTATGTTATTATTGTTGAGAGAACTTGCACTAGTGAAAGTATGAACCTTCGGCCTTGTTTTCTAGCATTGCAATACCGTTTGAGCTCACTTTTATCATTAGTTACCTTGCTGTTTTTATAATTTCAGATTACAAAAACATGTATCTACCATCCATATTGCACTTGTATCAGCATCTCTTCGCCGAACTAGTGCACCTATACAATTTGCCATTGTATTGGGTGTGTTGGGGACACAAGAGACTCTTTGTTAGTTGGTTGCAGGGTTGTTTGAGAGAGACCATCTTCATCCTACGCCTCCCACGGATTGGTAAACCTTAGGTCATCCACTTGAGGGAAATTTGCTACTGTCCTACAAACCTTTGCACTTGAAGGCCCAACAACATCTACAAGGAGAAGGTTGCGTAGTAGACATCAAGGACCGACAAGAAGAACATGAATAACAACCTCAATAGCTTATATGTTATGTTGATGTAAAATGGGTTGTACTGGTTCCTAACCTTGTATGATATATTGTCCATTTATGTTGTAATTTATCACTTCATAGAGGTATTTTGTAAACTGCTATGTTGTATTTACATATGGATGGCTGCGAACGGGATCAAATGTGTAATGTTCTGACAGTTTGCAAATACTTCCTCTTGGGCCGAAATTGGCATTTGGAATTGTGAGACACATTATGCTAAAAAATGTTCTTGATCAAAATTAGGCAGAAATAAATGGGTTAATGAGGCAGTAATAAATGGGCTAATGGGCTCCGCCAAATTTAAATTGTGCTCAAATCGATGACGATTTTTGTGACGGAAAATAGTATCCACGTAGGCAGACATGTCGTTCGAATTAGCCAATCGGAAATCCTACATGGCGTCAGTCCATGACGGATTGTTCCTGTCACAGAGGTTTGGGCTTGGGCGGGCCTAGTGCAGATCCATGACGGACAAGAACCGTCAAGGAAGGGATGATGTGAAATTATGACGTGATATACATGACGGATTTCAAATCTGTCATGCATGGGGACCCATGACAGTTTTTCACTAATCCATGATGGACTCTATCCGTCATGTATTAACAGATTTCTTGTAGTGGTGTCCTATTGATTCACTTGATGTATGTTCTGGCACTCAACTCGCGGATTCCCGAGGTGACATTGGGGGTAATCTATGCATAGGGATTGATGCACGTTTTCGTCCTTATTTCTCCGTAGAAATCTTGGGGAACTCTCTGAGGTTCTTTATGTTGGATTGAATATTATAAATCTGAAGTTGTTTGATGCATATCGTATAATTGACCCACGGATACTTGTGGTGACACTGGAGTATCTAGGTGACATTATGGTTGATTGATGTGTGTCATATGGTGTTATTTTACTACGAACTCTAGCGCTGTTTGTGACACTTGTAGGAATAACTCAATTGATTGTCAGAAATAATAACTTTGAGGTGGTTTCGTACCCTACAAGCAATTTCATCTTATGTTCTCCGCGATAGGAACTTTGGAGTGACTTTTGTTGCATGTTGAGGGATTGCCATATGATTTAATTATGTTATCATTGTTGAGAGAATTTGCACTAGTGAAAGTATGAACCCTAGGCCTTATTTCGAAGCATTGCTATACCGTTTTCGCTCACTTTTGTTACTAGTTACCTTGCTGTTTTTTATATTTTCAGATTACAAAATCCTATATCTACCATCCATATAATGCTTGTAACACCATCTCTTCACCGAACTAGTGCACATATACAATTTACCATTATATTGGATGTGTTGGGGGCACAAGAGACTCTTTGTTATTTGGTTGCAGGGTTGTTTGAGAGAGACCATCTTCATCCTACACCTCCCATGGGTTGATAAACCTTAGGTCATCCGCTTGAGGGAAATTTGCTACTGTCCTATAAAACTCTGCGCTTGGAGGCCCAATACGAGTCTACAAGAAGAAGGATGTGTAGTAGACATCATATGGTACTAAACTTCCCACACTTCCCTCCACTTGTCGTATAAAATAATGGGCCTTAGAGATTAACCAGGATTTATTGTCTTATATGGGCCTAAGCCCATCTATAATGCATCATATTGTTATATGCTAGTCCTACTCCTCTTCTTCCTCCTCCACCTGCTCAGCTCTCCTTCCATCCCTGCCTCGCCTTCGCCTCGCTGTCACTTGCAGCGCTGCCTGTCTCTGACGAGGTAGGTATATAATCTAAGCGGTAAGCCGAACCCACACCTAAAAACCAGCATCCTTGCTGCTGCTTTCAGGTTGTCCCTGCCCCCGCGAGGCCTCAGGGATGCTATGGTCAGGCGCAAAGTCCATGTCTCGCCGATAGAGCCCCGCGCACCTACGTCCTTTTCTTCTTCTCTCTTAAATGAAATCGACTTACACCTATTTTTTTAGGCAACCTATAATTAGCTGATGCGTCAAACTTATTTCCATCTCTTTAACTATGTTTTTGCAGTTTAATTTGAGCTAGAAAATGTATCTATTATATAATTAAGACAGAAGGCAAATAAGAGATTACATTAGCCCAGATATATTAAATTATCTCACACCGTAAATTATAGATACTAATGGCCCATCTTAAAAAGAGTCCAATTCAAAAAAATAAGGACCCCGATATCTCCCGGCCGTTCGGTTTGGGAGAGCCCCAGATCGAACGAGTTGTTCGTTACAGGTGAGCCGATTGACCGAACGTGTCTGTTCGGGACGAGAACCGACAGCCCAAACACCATCACTCTAGGCCTTTTTTGCATTGAATAAAAAGGAAAATAAAGCACAGTTTACCCAAAAACTATTTTGACTAAGAAAAGCCCACTTTTCTCTGTGACGAATAGAGGTCAGATTTGCCATACTCTAAAAATATTGAAATGGTCCAAAAATAATTTATGCTCTTTTTACTATATAACTTATGCTCTTGGTCCAAAAATAATTTATGCTCTTTTTACTAGAAAATATAGAACAAGATACTACTAAAAAATTACTATGAGTTGAAGCCAAAAAAATTGCCATGATCTTTATAAACAAAAATTGCCATGGTAAAAAAAAAGATCTTTTTTCTGTAAATAGCAAAAAAGAAAACAGTTCATGGCAATGTTGCATCTCTACCATGATGGCAAGAAATGTGTATTAAAAAAATTTATGCTCTTTTTACTATATGATTGAAGAGACAAAAAATGTGGATGAAAATTTGCCATCATGTGGAGCAGAAACAAAAGTGCACAATCTTTTGTTTAGTAATAATTGCCATGTTTTGTAAAGTAAATGACCATAGTCAATAGAAGCAAAAATTACCATGAATGGTGGAAAAAGGCAAAATTTGTACTGGATGTAAAGTATTTTTGACATGATCCATATAAGTAAGTGTGTCATGAGTGAAAAAAGGTAAATTTGTCATGTATGTCACATAAAAATTGTGATGGCAATAAAAAGCTAATTTTGCCATGTTAATAAAGGTAAATTAGCCATGGAAAAATAAGAAAGTAAAATTTTCCACGGCAATAAAAGTTAAATATTGCCATGGGGATTTAGGTAAAATTGTCGTGTTAATAAGGGTCAATTTACTATCGATAGATAGGCAAGCAAAAATTGCCATGGCAATAAAAGTTAAATATTGCCATGGAGATTTAGATAAAATTGCCGTGTTAATAAAGGTAAGCTTGCCATCGGCAAATAAAAAACTAAAACTTGCCATGGCAATAAAATTCAAATATTGCCATGGGATTTAGGTAAATTTGCCATGTTAACAAAGGTCTATTAGCCATGGCAAATAGTAAAACTTGCCATGGCAATAAAAGTTCAATACTGCCATGAGGATTTAGGTAAATTGTTCATGTTAATAAAAGGTCAAATAAATAGTAAAACTTGTCATGGCAAATAAAATTAAATATTTCCATGGGGACTTAGGTAAATTTGCAATGGCAAATAACTAGTGAAACTTGCCATGGTAATAAAATGTTAAAAAATACCATGCGGGAAGTAGGTAAATTCGCCATGTTAATGAAGGTGAAATAATTAGTAGAACTTGCCATGGCAATATTTCCCATGTGGTCTTGTTTTCGACAATTTAAAGAATTAGCGCGACAATTTAAAAATTCAAAAGTTGCCATGGCAAGTAAGCATGAATTTGCCATGATTCGATAACTATATTCGCCATCATCCAGGAAGCAAATTTGCTATGATGCGTAAACAATATTTTAAATAGCACGCTATTTCGCCGTTATAACGCGGTTATAGCATATTTGGAAGGGAGACGTTACGTTTTGGCAAAATTGGACGCTACGGCGCTAATCGCGTAATTAGCACGCTACACACGCTATAACGTTGTAACGTTGTAACGTTACAACATGCAAACCATGCAAAACTGAAATAAGCACAGCCCAGCAGGCCCAGCAGGCCAAAACCAACCCACGACCACTAGCTTTCTCACTCCTTTTATCAGATGCATATATTGCTTGCTCCTATGAAAAATTTAGTTGCTTAAATACTTTATTTCAAGATATATTTAATTTTTTTGCAAACGCTATTTTGAAATATAGCACGCTATTAGCGCGCTATAACTTGTGTAGCATTTAGAGAAGGGTCTCGCTATATTTTGTAGCGCGCTATTTAAAATATTGTGCGTAAACTAAATTTGTCATCATCAATTTAACAAAAGTTTTGATGTTTACATGGCAAGAAGTATAAGATTAGTTACCATGGTAGAAACAGGATATCTTCTAAAGTGTTTTTTTGTGGTTCTTGTTTTTTTTTTTTTTTGGTCTTGCTATTCTAGTCAAGATTTGATGATGTGCTTCCATGTATGAAAAATCAATGATAAAAATAAAATATATGTGTTTGCAAAAATAATATAAATGTAGTCGGGAAGCGGCCGAAATGCGCCAGTATGTTGGGCGCACGGCCGGCGCATCCACAAATCCGGACGGACACGACCCTATTGCCACCACAAACGAACGAAAAGCGGATGAAACGGACGTTCGCTTGGGGTCACGCGTTAGAGTTCGCCTTACAACTTGCACAATGCAAATGGTTCACAAAGCTAGCTAGGTGCACGCACCTCTCAAAAAGAAAAAAGAAAAAAAAAGAAAAGCTTGCTGCATGCATGTGCATCGGCGCATGGGGATACTCCTGAAAGATTAGCTGTCAGCCTGGCCAGTGTACCACACCGACAGCTGTGGTGTATATATACACCAGACCCAAGTGTTAAACCTCACGATTCAGAGCGCACAAGTACGTACGTGCATAGTACATCTCACGAGCACAGTAACAATAATGGCCATGTCCTCCAACCTCGCCCGCTCCCTCCCGGACAGCCCTGCCGGGGACTTGCGTCCCGCGTCGCTGCTCTCGAAGATGGCGAGCCGTGGCCGACGCCCGTCTCAGCTAGTCACCTCCGCGGTGTCGACCGACGAAGCGCCAGCCAACATGTCGCCCGGCTCCGTGGTCGGAGACATGGAGCGCGGCACTCTCGCCGAGAAGACCGGCCGCTCCGACGGCCAGCTGACGTCGCGATGGCGGGAGCTCCACGGCAGCAACGATTGGCAGGGGCTGCTGGACCCCATCGACACGGTGCTCCGTGGAGAGCTCATCCGGTACGGGAGTTCGCGCAGGCTTGCTACGACTCCTTCGACTACGACCGCTTCTCCCGCTACTCCGGTAGCTGCAAGTACCCGACGCGCACCTTCTTCCAGGACGTCGGTCTTGCCGGCGTCGGCTACGAGGTCACCCGGTACCTCTACGCCACATCTCACCCAAGCTACCCAAACTTCAGCATCTGGAAGCACAACCCGGGCGACGACAAGCTGTGGAGCGAGTCCGCCACTTTCATCGGCTTCGTCGCCGTGTCCACGGATGAGGAGACGGCGCGCATTGGACGTCGGGACATCGCCGTCGCCTGGCGCGGCACCGTGACCCGGCTGGAGTGGGTGGCCGACCTGACGGCGATGCTGAAGCCGCTCTCTGCCTGTGGTGTGCCGTGCCCCGACCCGAGCGTGAAGGTGGAGAGGGGGTTCGTCGACCTATACATCGGCAAGGACCCGACGTGCCGGTTCAGCAGCTACTCGGCGCGCGAGCAGGTGCTCGCCGAGGTGCGGAAGCTGGTGGAGCGATACGCTGGGAGGGGCGAGGAGGTTGGCGTGACGGTCACCGGCCACAGCCTCGGCAGCGCGCTGGCCATGCTCAGCGCCTTCGACATCGCCGAGAGTGGAGCGAACGTGTCTCCATCGGCCGGCGGCAAGAAAGCGCCGGTGTGCGTCTTCTCCTTCGCCGGACCGCGCGTGGGGAACACCAGGTTCAAGCAGCGCTTCGAGGGGGAGCTGGGCGTGAAGGCGCTGCGCATCCGCAACGTGCACGACATGGTGCCCAAGGTGCCCGGTTTTTTGTTCAACGAGGTGATATTCCCGGCGGTGCTGCTGCGGGTGGCGGATGCGCTAAGGGTGCCGAGCGTGTACACCCACGTCGGCGTCGAGCTCGTGCTGGACCATATTGTGTCGCCATTCCTCAAACCCACCGGAGACCTGGCTAGCTACCACAACCTAGAGGCGCACCTCCACCTGCTCGACGGCTACCGGGCACATGGCCAGCCGTTCGAGCTCGGTGGAAGGGACCCGGCGCTGGTCAACAAGGCCGCCGACTTTCTTAGAGACGAGCACATGGTGCCTCCCGGGTGGCGGCAGGAGGAGAACAAGGGCATGGTGAGGACGGAGGGCGGACGATGGGCATTGCTGCAGCTTCCGAGGGATGTTGAAGCTCACCCGGTCCCGGATGACATTGCCATCCACCTCGCTGCGCTCGGCCTCCTTGTGCAGGAGCAAGATGGTATATGATCGAGGACAAGATTCATATAGCAAGCCAAAGAGGAATCAAAATCGTTGCCATGGATTTTCAATGTTTTGAAATGTAACTGTTTTGTACTCCCTCCGTCCGAAAATACTTGTCATCAAAATGAATAAAAGGGGATGTATCTAGATGTATTTTAGTTCTACATACATCCTTTTTTGTTCATTTTGATGACAAGTATTTTCGGACAGAGGGAGTATGTTTATTGTCTTTTAGCTATTGCTGAAGTTTTAGTTTGACCTCGAGTTTGTATCAATGTTTTTGAACTCTTAAACATCTAATTTGTTTACATTTCTTCACATGTCCGTCTCATAGCTGTTATAGTTTGTATCAATGTTTTTGACCTCGAGTTTGTATCAATGTTACATGGCAGCGGTTTCATACACTAAAAACGAAATTCAAAAGCTAAATCATGTGTAGTACTAGGGATTCCATAAACACTATAAATGCATATTATTTAAAATATTCCAGGACAATCATAGATCTCGGTATTTCAAAAAATTGCATGTTTTAATGTCTATTTTCTTTATTTGAATTTCTCTCATAATTCAGTAACTTTATAAATAGAATACATGTTATTTTGGAAGTTTCCTGTTCTATCGCCTAATTTTCTGTTCCCGTTTTTTTTCATTTTCGAGAGGCACGGCCGTGACTCTCGCAAAAGCAAAACCATGCCTCTCCCGGAAGCAAAACCGTGACTCTCGCAAAAGAAAAAAATGCGTTTTTTGCGCAAAAAGAATTTCGAAATTTTTTTTGGTCGAAAAGCTAGGGAAGACCGGTGGAAAACCAAAACATCGAAAACCCCCGAAACAAATCGTTTAAAAAGCCGAAAACACGTGCGAAAAAATAAAAAAAACTAAATCCGGAGGGAGCGTCTAGAGCGCGACACGTGACGAATGGCTGAGAGCACTCCAAGTGACGCTGATCGTTGCGAGGCTCCCGAAGGAGTGCTTGTTAATTAGTTACTCCCCATTTTTTGTTGTATTAAAATACAGGGGAAAAAAGCTACATGGGCCACCTCCGTGTGAGGGCGCCTCAGGCGTCCGTTTGCAAAGTACACAGTAATGGGCACCTAAAGCTCCAAATAGGAATTGAATTGGGCTTTTGTGTGGTTGTGGTTCAGTCCAATGCATTGTCTGATATCTTTCAATTGTAGTCCCTTCGTTCCTAGATATAAGTTTTTTTAGAGATTCCAATAAAGGACTAGATAGAAGCAAAACAAGTGTACCTATACTCTAAAATATGTTTATATACTCCCTCAAAAAAATGTTTATATACATGTGTATGTAGTCCATAGTGGAATCTATAAAAAGAGTTATATTTAGGAACGGAGGGAGTAGGTTAAATCCCCTTCATAGCAATCCACCTCTTGGAAATAAAACATTCTCTTGCATTTTTTTTAGAAAAGGAGGATTCCCCCGGCCTCTGCATCTTCTAAGCGATGCATGCAGCCATTTTATTAATTATTCTTAGAAACCTTACAAAGCATTACATCAGTAAGCCTGAAACCACCATCTCGACGACACCTGTCGCTACAACTATCCCCTTGATGCAGGGGTGCCGAATGTCCAAGCCTAATACCAAACAGACATCGCGCCAAAACCTAACATCTAATGCCGGATGCCCCATCCCAATCACATATCGGGAATGGGTCACACACCGGTCCGGCGCACTCACCGAAGCTACCGCCGCCGTCATCCACCTAACCATCTTCAAAGCAAGTACCAACACAAAGACCTTGCAGGGTCAGTTGTCGAAGCCACCATGGTGCCAGACAGCGCCACCGTCCTGCGCTCGTCCATCCAGCCGCATCTGTCATCGATATCCAGCTGCACCATGCCGCCAATACTCGTCGTCATCGACGCGGTAGAAACAACGCCGCACCTCTTGGCAACCTCCAGACCGTTGCCGCTGCTGGAGCTACGCGGAGTCACCCACAACATCTCTCCGCCGAACAGCAGAACCTCCCAAGACGGCGCCTCCATGGAGGGTACGACACGAAGGACGCCGCCACCGCCCAATCCAGACTGAATTTTGGATTTTCGTCCGGGAGGAGTTCAGAGGTGGATAGGAGAGACCTCGACATCGCCTCCACGGAGGGTAACAACGTCGAGAGACGCCGCCGATGCCGGATCGAGCAAGCCGATCAAAGTTTCCTCCGATCCCCATTCTATACCACCAAACCTCCGTCGACTCCGGATCCGGCAACGGACCACGAACCGAAACCTGCAGAAATGCGAGAGCCATAGGGCTCAACCCACCATGAAGGAGGATCGAGAAGTATCCATCGTAGGTCTCCAGGTGCCGAATCCAGCGATCCAGCATAGTCGGCGACGACCACCACCACCCTGCGGCGGCCACCGGCGTTGAAGCCCAAGACCCATACGGATCCGATCTGAACCCGGCAGCGCCCGCGACCACCGATCTTGCCCAGCACGCAGCCGTCACCACGCCGCGAGCAGGCCACCGCCGCCGCCGCGCAGCGCACAACGTCGCCAAGAAACCCGCCCGCCGCGCCGCCCGACCCCACGCTAGCCCGGCGCCCCATCCGATCTGGCTGCCCTGCGCCAGCTGCGATAGACAAGGGGAAGAGATGCCCTGCCGCCGCCCAGCCGGCCAAGCTTTGCCCGGTGGCGCTGCGAACGGCGGTGAGGATAGGTGGAGGCGGAGGAGGGCCGAGAGGAGGGCGGCGCGACGTATAGGTAACTTTTTCTCTTTTCTGTCAAGATGGAGAACATTCTCTTGCATATTCAAGAGTAGTTAGTTAAGAACGTATATATGGCACTCCAATATTGTTTTAACAATATAAGCACACCATCGTACAGTATATACGAGTGCATGGATGCATGCACGGCAGTATAAACACATACAGTCCCAATGCTTTAGCCGGGCATGACAGGTTTAGAAAGAGTATGCACAGCACACCAGAACGTATAGATAGCAAGTTTAGTGTCCAAACTTCGCCGGAGCCGAGAGGCACCGGCGGCCTCCCCGGCAGATAAGAAGAAGATGCCCCCCAGTCCCCAGATGAAGAGGTGCTTCCGATATGTTGGCGGGCCCAGAGCCTAGCGATAGCTAATTCAAACGTCCACACCACACACGTACTATTCTTGCTCTTGGCAGGGTCCATCAGCACGATTCACGTGTGCGTCCGGCCAATTCCCATTTTTGGCAGCTTCCAAAGAAGCGCCATGGACCATGCATGGATTCATATGTTCTCGGACGGTAATACCCAATCACCATCAATCGAATACAAAACAAGATCCACATGCGCCTTAAAGCAATTCTGTATTTGAATCCGAGCCTCACAACAACAATAGTATGTTCTTCATTTTCTTGCGTGCCTCGTAAAAGGAAAAAGGTGTACATTCTAATTGTTATATAAAATCTTTTCACATTATATGTTCGTGACACATTTTTAGCATATTTTCTTACTTAGTTTAAGACAAAAAACATGCCAAATGCCATCTATGGCAGCTGAAGTGCATACAACTCGATTTACCATACCAAATAATTCAAACTTTCCCCTCCAAAAAATAATTCAAACTTTGTTTAGTTCAGTGAGTTTACTCAAATATTATGAATTGTAGCATTTTAGCGCAATATGCACAGCTGGCTCGACACCAAACTGCTTCTACACCATAGGGGATACATATGTAGGAAATGGAGACTGAGTTGTCCCTTTACTCAGCTTCACATCATCCCGTCGACACATTGGTCTGTCATATTAATTTGGCTAAAAAAAATCATCACATGGTCAAAACGGTGGCAACTGGGGTAAAGGTAATCCCTCCTTCCATGTATATGCTACCCATCTCCGAAATCAACTTGTACACATGATATAAGGCCACATGTCCACATTCTCTTCCCACTCCCTTTCACGAGATAATTTAAAATTATTTTCCAATCGCCATGTGTCAATGCATGATTTATGTATATCATTCATATCGGGAATTATGTAGTCGAAAACGCATTAGTGGGGCGATACAAGGACCTCGCGTAATGAAACTCCAACAAGATCAAAAAAGACGAGGCATGATTTATCCAGGTCAGGCCCTAATGCAGATAATAACAACCCTAGATCATGCATTGCAATGGTTTTATAATTTGAAGATTGTTACAAGGTGTGTTTGTGCCTAAAATGACTAAACCCTAGATGAGCCAGGGCTTCCACGGTGTTTTTGGTTCAATAGTTTCTTGAACTTCTCGTGGTCTCCGAGTCCTTATATATGTGTCCTATCTGTCCTCCAATTGAAGACCAATGAGATCTAGTCTATAAGATCCTACCAAATGAAGGAGATGTGTCTTATATAGTTTTGAGCCTAGACCCTTGTCATTCCTTTCTTATCCACACTCGAATCCGTTTGATCCTTGCTTTTGATCTTACAACACCTTTCAAAAATAAATGGAACTTTATGTCTGGGGTATTCCCTTCTAGAAATATCCTTCCTCACATAAAAGTATTTGTCTTGTAGGAATGTGGTATTCATATGAATACATGTATAGCCATCACATCATGCACTAATGAAAAATGTTGTTCCATCACTATATGTCTTCTTTTTGGTAAGGCCGTCATGACAAGCTTTATTAGTTCTCCATCCGTTCAAAAATAAATGTCGTGGTTTTAGTTCAAAACAGAGGGAGTATTTATATAATGGCTACGTCGTCCACCAAGAACCTTAAAAAATAATTGAGGGGCTCATCGACCCATTTAAAAGAATTATATTTAGACAAACAAAATATATGTATTCAATGTTCTACTTCATTCACTTCTCCCGGACAATGCATGAAATCTAACATTAGCAACTAATTTGGCTAACTCCATGTAATCTGAAAACATCTTGTTTGCTTCATTCCAAATAGTTGTTGGCCATGCGCACCCATATCTACCACTTAAATAGGTTCTGATTCCACTACATGTATTAGTTCCTCCCCCCTCACTAGAGCAGCTAATTACCTAGAGTGTCACACCTTTTCACACCACTAGTCACTTAATTACCTAGAGAGGCCTTATATATAAATTTTTGATAAATGGAACTTTCATTAATTCAAATGGCCATAATAGGGATAGAGCGTGTCCTCCATGGTGTCTCTGGCGCTAATGATCGTTCCCTCTGAGGAGCTCATTCAAGCGAACGATGCCACTAGAGAGTGTCCCATAAAAAACACTGCCAGGAAACATTTCAAAAATTGTCATACTATAATAGAGATGTTTGACATGCTATAACAGAGATATTTGCCATGCTAAGAAGAAATAATTGGCAGGCTATAACAGAAAAATTGCCATACTATATTAGAGAAATTTGTCATGCGTTTTTAGATATTTGACATGCTGCAGCTGGGAGAATTGTGACACTAAGAAGAGAGGGAACTTGCCAACATGCAACGAATCGCCATGCTGCAATAGTGTGAATTGGCATTCTAGACAGAGAAGTCGACATATATGCTACTAGTAATTGGCATGTTACATCAAAGGGGAGTACAATGTTACATACAGTTCATTCGCTTGGGATGGTGTCTGGGAGGAAAGCTTTTCGTCGTTCCCTGGGAGGCTGCATGGGAGCAAATGGCGCGCCCAAGGGGATTTCCACATGTCACTGCTTTGGGATTCGCTCGAGAACAGATGCACCAAATAGATTTCTCTCAAAAACCACTCGCAGGAAATGTTCGCTCAATATGATTACCGAATTCAAAATGTAACATTAAAGAGATACAAAGCATAAGAGTGTACACCTGGCCTCTGCATTATTAGGATGCATATAACGAACACCAACACACAAAAAGGAACGGAAAACGTCGTAGAATACCAAAGCAAATCCTAAGACGAAGATGGTGGATGGCTTGTCTGTAGAATATGCCACGATCTCACCTTACTTACTCTTGTTAGGTATACAATCAAGCTAGTGACCATACTTTTTGCTTCCTCACAAGTTGCACGTCAGTGGTGCATACTTAGAGACGAGTTTTGCTACACATACATGCAATTACGGGTGGGTTTAGTTACGAGTAAAGCGACCATAATCCTACACGTCCATGCATCTTACGCTCATGTTACGGAGCCCTTTGTAAAATTTCACCGCCCCACCCCCTCCCCTCCGTTTCAATCCCCATTTGACATGTCATCGCCTAACTAAACCAACCCCGTAATTGCATGTACGCGTAGCATTACTCCTTAGAGGCCGATCAACAGCATTACTATTCCTCCATGTGTGGTTTCTATTAATAGAAATGGTAGACGAACTCTCTTGTATAAAAAAAAATCTGGCCCTGTAAACTTTTTGGTGGAACCTAGTGAAATCATTGGGGATTTCAACCGGTCCCGTATAATTCCGTTTAAACCCACTAACAATCTAACAGTTTTAAAATTTATTTATTTTGAAGGAAAATGAATTATGAAGCTAGCTAAAACTCTACACAGGACCTGCGGATGCCGTTTATTTGCCATTTACATCCATAGTCAGCAGCTAGGCACGGCGGTCCATCCATGTGCGTGTGAACCCTAGCGACTTTGGAATATCAGAGCTGTTGCGAACGTGTTCCACGCTGCGCGGGCGTGTATACATACACGCGACGCCGCGACCTAACGCTCAAACCTCATCGACCCACCATCCGTCCATCACCTACCCAAACAGTGGAGTAGTAGCTGCTCCAGCTCTAGTACGTACGTACTCAAGCTCACACACCGACGTACGCCCATCCATCAGCTAGCAGTTAACCAGCAATGTCCACCATGTCATGCTCCTCTAACCTCTCGCTCAACGCCCGCGCCCTCCCCGGCAGCGCTGCCGCCAGCCGGAGTGTGCCCCTGGCCGGCCGTCTGACCCTCCCGCAGGGACCTTCCGCCGGCACCCGCGGAGCGCACGGCTGTCGGCCGCGCCGCCTGTCTCATGTCACGTCGGCGGTGTCGACCGACCAAGTGGAGCCCGTGAAGCAGGAGAAGGCAGAATCCTTCGTGGGAGACATGGAGCGCGGCACCCTGGCGGAGGAGTCCGGCCGCTCCGACGGCGAGCTGACGTCGCGGTGGCGGGAGATGCACGGCTGCAACGACTGGGACGGCCTGTTGGACCCCATCGACAGGACGCTCCGCGGGGAGCTCATCCGGTACGGCGAGTTCTCTCAGGCCTGCTACGACTCCTTCGACTACGACCGCTACTCCCGCTACGCCGGCACCTGCAAGTACGCCCAGGAGTCCTTCTTCAAGGACGTCGGCCTCGCCGGCGTTGGCTACGAGGTCGCCCGCTACCTCTACGCCACCTCCCACGCCCGCTTCCCCAGCTTCGGCGTCAAGAAGCACAACCCCAGCGACGACCGGATGTGGAGCGAGACCGGCACCTTCATCGGCTTCATCGCCGTGTCCACTGACGAGGAGACGGCCCGCATCGGCCGCCGGGACATCGCCGTCGCCTGGCGGGGCACCGTCACAAAGCTCGAGTGGATCGCCGACGTAACCGCGTTCCTCAAACCTGTCGGCCAGTTCGGGCTGCCGTGCCCTGATCCGAGCGTCAAGGTTGAGGAAGGGTTCGCCGAGCTCTACACTAGCAAGAACCCGGACTGCAAGTACTGCAAGTACTCGGCGCGGGAGCAGGTGCTCGCCGAGGTGCGGAAGCTGGTGGAGCGGTACACCGCGCAGGGCGAGGAGGTGAGCGTGACGGTCACCGGCCACAGCCTCGGCGCCGCGCTGGCCGTGCTCTGCGCCTACGACATCGCCGAGACACGGGTCAACGTGTCCACCACCGGCGCCAAGGCGCCCGTCTGCGTCTTCTCCTACTCCGGCCCGCGCGTCGGGAACCCCATGTTCAGGGAGCGCTTCGAGGGGGAGCTGGGCGTGAAGGCGCTGCGCATCCTCAACGTGCACGACTCGGTGCCCAAGGTGCCCGGCATCTTCACCGAGGCCGTCCTCCCCATGCCGTTGCTGCGCGTGGCCGGCGCGCTCGGCCTGCCCAGCGTCTACTCCCACATCGGCGTGGAGCTGGCGCTCGACCACAAGCTGTCGCCGTTCCTCAAGGACGTCTTCGACCTCGCGTGCTACCACAACCTCGAGGCGCACCTCCACCTTCTCGACGGCTACCAGGGCCGCGGCAAGGAGTTCAAGCTCGGGGGCAGGGATCCTGCGCTCGTCAACAAGGCCGCCGACTTCCTCATGGATGAGCACATGGTGCCCGACGGGTGGCGCCAGGAGTTGAACAAGGGCATGGTCAGGACCGAGGATGGGCGGTGGATGCTGCCGCATCGCCCGAGGAATGTTGAGGAACACCCCGAAGACACCGATCTCCACCTCGCTGAGCTCGGCCTCGCCGCCGCCGTCACCGCCAAGGCCACCGCTGCCGCTACCGCCAACGTCTGATCGTTCCATCATGGGCCGGACATGCACGTGTCCATTCATCGTCACTATATTGCATTGCAAGTATATATATAGTTGCCATGACTACACTAGTTAGTTACGAGCGATCGAGTTACCCTATCTTAGAGAATGGAGTAGCCTTAATGGAAATTATATATATGGATCACCAAATAATTGATCTTATGGTGTATTATTATTGTATGCCAATAAACAATAAGACAAAGAGCTGTGATTAAAATGAGATATATTTTTTTGTACGGTGCTGTGTGAAATGTCCTTTTACTAGCACCTTACCAAATTGAAGTGTCTATATACATTTTCCCCTAAAGTCAAATTTTGTAGACTTTGACAAGTTTTCAGAAGAAAAACAAGAACACAATGACGAATATGTACCAGATGAAAACATATTTCATGATGAATCTAATGGTATTGTAAATGTTGATATGTTTTTCTATAAGCGTTGTCGATGTTTACAAATGTTTGAATCTAGCAAAACTTGTATGCATTGTAGACTCAGCAACAACACATGCGAGGATGCTTATGGTGTGCCCGGTGCTCATCTTAGCATATTGTCCACCTGGAAATCATGTAAGTGCTGATGAGTGTGCATGTTATGTCACATTTCCCTAAACGGGTATGTGTATGTCACGTCATGAGCTCACGATTGCATCTAAATGACTAGAAGTGTCCACTATTGGGTTTTCCATCGAAGGTTAGCATGGGAGTTATAGTTTTCTAATCTAAGAACAACCAGTTGCGGTAATTTGACATAAGGCACCGTGAAGTTATGGTTTTGAGTAGTAATAAGCTCATCAGAAAAAAAAAAGCATAAACTAGTTGTATGTTCTAGTTTCACCACAGGACATACTCCTAGAGTAGAGTTTACCAAGAGAAATCTTATGGACCTGCCAAGATGGGATGCTACATGAGTAGTCACTTTGTGTCTCTCACTCAACAAGATGATATAGTTTTCTTTCTATGGTAGCCGGATGCATGTACTAGACAATAACAAACTTGTTCTCCATTGTCTATCCCTCTGAAACACATATGATGAGCAATGGTACCGACATTTAATTTAATTTTCCAAAACATGGGTTACAAGATATTTTCATCGTGTTCGACGTTCTTGATTGAATTATTTGATATTTAGGCATGTGCTCTTCACATAAGCTATAAATAGACCAATCTGGCCTAAAAACGGGGACTTGCATTCATAAGATTGGTCCGTTGTCCTACTTTGCAATAGTTTGATTACCCACCTCGTTGAAGAAGACCAACACTATTCAACAATTAATGACAAATTAAGATGTAGCAGGCATATGGATTATTCCACTGATAGAATTGTTATCAAAACAGGGCAATCTACTATTTCCAAATCAGGGGAATAATTCAAGGAGAAAATACTCCCTCTATCCTATAATATAGACGTTTTTTACACTAGCTTTTAGTGTAAAAACGTCTTGTATTATGGGACAGAGGGAGTACAACGGTTGCCAAGGTCAATTGTAATCAGTTTCCTAATTTTCTAAAATGCAAAAATAGTAACATATTTCATGACGAATCGATTGGTATTGTAAATGTTGATAAGTTTTTCTATAAGCTTTTTCGATGTTTACAAATGTTTGAATCTAGAAAAACTTGTATGCATCGTAATTTATCAAAGAGAGAGTAATTGTCTATCTAGCATTTGTGAACATCTCATTTATAGTTCCTCCTGATCAAATTATGTTTAGTTTTGTACTTACAGAGCAACAACGCGAGGGTGCTAATGGTGGGCCCGGTGTCCATCTTAGCATAATCTCCCTGTGGCAATCATAACAGTTTAATAGCATGCAGACCAACAACCTACTAGCAAATTACTACAACGACGAGCACCAGGGAAAAGGCACAAGCCATCCTAAGACGCCGCAGCATGCCCTTGATCTTCATCATTTCATTACTTTTACTTCATGTTTTAACACTGTGATGCTTCCAAAGTTATTACCTCACAATTTTGCAATTATGGTACCTTTTGGCAGCCTGTTTTTATTTTATAAATCTCATCCACCTAAATTGCATGTCTCTAGCTTAGCCTAAAATGCAATGAGAGGTGTGCTATTGAGCAAATAATTAACTGCAAAAAACAAACTATTAATGGTTTTGTTAAGGATGTGCACTAAGTATTACACATCAAAGTCATATGTCATTAGCTTACAAAAAGAAGTCATATGTCATTGATTTTATGCGTAGGTTTGTGCGGGTAATTTTATTTTTCTCTTTTTTTAATTTATGTTTGATTGAGTCACTTAGATATGCAATACTTATGTCACATCTAGAGGTGCTCTGAACAGACCCAATTATTAACTTGGTGCCTTGGTCCTTCCTCTTGGCTGATTGGATGCTGCCAGAGGGATATAACCAACCAGACCGCGTGTGTGTACCCGGCCTGACCTGTCACCGGCATGCACGTCCCGCTTGTACGCATCTACATGTACCGCCGGCGCCACGCGCCACGCGTTCCTCGTTGCTAGCATGCAATCTGAACATAGCACGTTACTGCGTCGTTGTTGCCAAAAATAATGCCATCGGCAAACCAAGTCTGGGCATATCGCATATACATCGATGGATGGATGGACCGGTGGTGACAAGGTAGTGGTACCAGTACATGCATTAGTGGTTGTGCACTCTGAACGTAGCCTGTGATAGAAAACAAACAAAGCATTTCTATCTTTACCTCCGCACATGGTCATCATCACCGTGCCAGCGGTCCGGATGCTCGATGCTGCTGACTTTGCCTGCCGGAGCTGGGATCCTAAGGTAATTTGTCTCCGATGTGCTTTGGGGCCTTGAGAATCTATTCCAGGACAATCTGTGCAAGCAATGTACCCTAGCTTTTTACATCCGCTCGATGTAAATCTGGGAATATAATGATGGATTGTTGACATATCCACCAAACGGCCTTGTACAAGGGGCGAGAGCAGCGCGTCGGCGGCTCGTTCTGGTGGCTGTAGTGATCGTTCGGTGGTCTTGAAATTTCGATGTAGTTTTAATTATATTTCAGGTATTTTGTACTTCCGGTAAACTTTCATAATAGATCTTGATCATTTTTGCAAAAAAAATAATAATAATCGGACTCCATAGTATCCCATCATTAAATACATGATTTTATTTAATCCTTAGATGTGGGATTGACGTAGGTCGCAGAATCCTTTTTTAATACTACGTTTGCAGGGTCTTAAACTCAAAACCTCTTGTCTCGGATACCATATTAAATGTATGCTCTGTAAGCTCAAACTGTTGGGAAAGGTGGGCTATGCATTTATACGTCAACGCTCCCCCTAACATGTGGCTCCCTTAGGCTTAAACGCGGACCGAAAGTGAGTTGCAATCTAATTACGCCAGCCCAGTCTTAAACTCAATATGGTATCCGAGCCAAGAGGTTTTGACATTCAAGACCCTGCCAACGCAGTATTAAAAAAAAGATTCTGCGACCTACATAAATCCCACGTCTAAGGACTAAATAAGCCTAGACATGAGGAGGTGTTGAAATATATTGCTTGCCTCTCTCCATTAGTTCGGACTTTTGAATGAGTTGGCTGGAGCATAAATACAATATGATATCTAAGCTAGGAGGTCTTTAGTTCAACGCCCTGCCAACGCGGTATTATAAAAAGATTCCACGTCCTACACAAATCCCAAGTCTAAGGACACATGAGGGGGGGGTGTTGAAATATACTGCGTCGTTGTCTATCAGTTCTGACTTTTGAATGAATTGGTTGGAGTATGAAATCAATACTCCAAACAAAAGGATTCCTATATTTTGTACCACGTTGCCATTGAATCTGGTTTGACAACCCCTTTTGCTTTGACGAGATGTTCGAAACAAGACAAATATTGATTATGTTTAAAAAATAATTGTTTTTTTTCTGATTTCTTTAACTTGATTGAAACATTTATGAATCAATTATGAAATTCGGGATGGTATTTCATTAAATTTATTAAAACATGTCTTTCGTATTATGTTCTTATGTAAGTTCCTTGTTTGAAATAGAACCCATGAAGTCTCAAAAGCAAAAGGTTTAAACTACAATACTATATTCTACATTGATCTTGTTTCAAAGAGCTCTTCAAAAGGAAGGTAAATGGATCCAAAATAAGGCATTCAGATCAAAATATGAGTCACCCTTTTTATGTTCATATCAAAAAATAAAGACATGGATTTTTTGTTGGGACAGGAAGATGTGGTGTGCGGGTCAATTTTGATATGTAAGGAAATTTCGGAAACATGTCACAAACCCATTTTCTAGCCTCATCATGTCCCTCTGTTTCACGCCCAAGGGCTTAACTAGAAGTGGTGCACCCCGTGCATAAATTAGACCGGTGCATTGGGGACGCGAATGTTTGGTTCCTGAGTGTATCTACTCTATATGGGAAAAAAATAGTAATTCAACAAAAAGTCAAAAAATCTGAAAATATTTTTGAATAACTTGACCTTCCATTGTACTTGTGAGAGAAATTCCACAAAAAGAAAAATCCCCCTTTCACTTCTGTTCAAAAAAGACAACTTTTTAGCGAAAACAGTGTGAATAGTGACCTATAATAGCAAATAAAATGTCTTTTTTGCCCTGAAGTCAACTTTGGTTTTGTTCGTGAAAATTTATATACTAGTGCAAAAGAAAGTCAAGTTTTTTCTTAAAGAAATTCTAAACAATTTTGAATTTTTTTTAATTATTAAGAAAACTCCCCATATAGGTGTATATACAACCAGGTTCCGATGTGTACTTCCCGGGACGCGGGCATTTGGTTCCTGCAGAAAAATAACTTTAGTAATCAAACAAAAAGTCAAAAAAAATTAAAAATATTTTTAAAATAAACTTGACCTTCCATTGTACTTGTGAGAAAAGTTACACAAAAAGAAAATCCCCCTTTGACTTCTTTTCAAACGAGATACAATCTCGTGAGGCCTGATTGGGTTGATCGGCGGCTGCTTGTTGGCCTGGCGCTGATACACTTGGTAAATTGTGAACATAGACGGGAAAACTATCAATTGCAAGTCAAGATGGACATCCATGTCAAATGATTCCAGGATGCATACAGAAAAAAAATTCGTAGATCAGAGATGGATCAAAACCATACAATATCAACATCTAGAGATTGGAGTATTACGTACCGACAGCATATAGTTGGTGGTGGGCATTATCACGGGTTAAGCTGGCCGCAAATTTCCGGTTGCGTCGCTGCCCACATGCGAGATGAGACCGCCACCGTACGTGTCACATGTGTTGATGTAGCATGTTGGTGTAGATGTGAGAAGGCACCGCCCACCTGCTCTTCGGCGCGCGTCAGGCGGTGCCGTGGTATGCCCGCCGCGTCATCTCAACGCGGTGCTCACGCCCTCCATTGACGCGTGCGTGTGGCCACTGCTTCCCGGCTGCATGGGTTGATGTAGTTAGTGAAAGCGTATATTAAAGAAGACACCGCGAGCGAGCTCCCCGGCGGAAGTCCCTCAACGTCGTCGTATGACAATGGCGCTGCAGTCGCCGGCGCGTCATTCGGGTGCCTTGGGTGCAAGTGCAGCAAGTGCTAGGTCCTCTCTTCTGCGGCTCCTATCCCTCGTCGGGTCTGTTAATTAGGAACAAAAGGAGAATCACTGGGGTCCGCAAGTAGTCGCCTTCTTCCCTAAGAAAAGCCTAGGGTTCATCTACCTCCCACTTCCCTTAGATGGCGGTCCGCCTTGTTACATTAAAAATGTGCATCGTTAGAATAACAGAAGCATCAATAGTACATTAACAATCTTGAGGCCTGATTACGAATCCGATTCATGTTTATCTTTTCACATAAGCAAATAGGTTTTCGTCGAAAGTTCATATTCAAGAACCGTTGCAATTGTAGCATGGAAACATAAACTTAATTATGAACATAAAAATAGGACGATAGTAACTTTATTATTATATTAGGGCATATTTTCGGTGGAATACATATGGGGCGGATGTTTCAGCGCTGGGATACATAGGCACCACTCAGCCTAACGAACAAACTGAGTGACACATTGCACTACTACACGGTAACACATATGCCCTTCGCCATATGAAGGGCTATGATCGATACAACATATTCGTTAATTAACTTTATCCAGCTTTTTCTCTCGATCATCACATATATTATTACTCTCATGAATCAATTGTTCATCACCTGCCTCCTCTTGATCTTGGCCTTGAAGCCGTTCTTCATGTGGAGAATGATGGAGACGTTGGGCTCGACGACATGCCCCGGCACGGCCTCCACCAAGAAGTTCCGCACCACGGTGGCCGCCACCACCTTGAGTTGCACGAACGCCATGTCCTTGCCGAGGCAGGTCCGTGGCCCGGTGTTGAAGGACACGAACTTGTACGACGGCATGTACCGCGGCTTGCCGTCCTCGCAGATCCACCGTTCCGGCCGGAAGTCCCGGCAGTCCTCGCCCCACACGGCCTCCATTCTCCCCATCGCGTACAGCGACACGATGATCTTGTCCCCCGGCCGCACCTCGTGTCCGCTCGGCAGCGTCTCCGCCGCCACCACGCCCTTGTGCTCGAACGGCACCGGAGGGTATAGCCGGAGAGCCTCGCACAGGGCGGCATGCAGGTACACGAGCCGGCTCAGCTCATCCGGGTCGTAGGTTGCCATGCCATTGCCGTCCACGGTGGTGGTGGTGGCCTTGATGGTGTCGAGCTCTTCCAAGATCTTGGACTCCACGTGCGGGTTCTTGGTGAGGAGATAGAAGAACCAGGACAGCGCCGAGCCAGTCGTGTCACGGCCAGCGAGCATAAGGTTCATGGTCGTGTCGCGGAGGAAGACGTCCACAGTCATGCCAGCATCATCGTCGTCGATGTAGGAGGAGAGCAGGTCCGTCGTGTCCGAGTCCTCGTTTCCGCCTCTAGCTTTAACCGCCTCACGCCTCTGTTGGAAATATGCCCTAGAGGCAATAATAAAAGTGTTATTATTATATTTCTTTGTTCATGATAATAGTCTTTTATTCATGCTATAACTATATTATCCGGAAATCGTAATACATGTGTGAATACATAGACCACAATATGTCCCTAGTGAGCCTCTAGTTGACTAGCTCATTGTGATCAACAGATAGTCATGGTTTCCTGGCTATGGACATTGGATGTCGTTGATAACGGGATCACATCATTAGAAGAATGATGTGATGGACAAGACCCAATCCTAAGCCTAGCACAAAGATCGTGTAGTTCGTATGCTAAAGCTTTTCTAATGTCAAGTATCTTTTCCTTAGACCATGAGATTGTGCAACTCCCGGATACCGTAGGAATGCTTTGGGTGTACCAAACGTCACAATGTAACTGGGTGGCTATAAAGGTGCATTACAGGTATCTCCGAAAGTGTCTGTTGGGTTGGCACGAATCGAGATTGGGATTTGTCACTCCCTGTAAACGGAGAGGTATCTCTGGGCCCACTCGGTAGGACATCATCAGAATGTGCACAGTGTGATTAAGGGGTTGATCACGGGATGATGTGTTACGGAACGAGTAAAGAGACTTGCCGGTAACGAGATTGAACAAGGTATCGGTATACCGACGATCGAATCTCGGGCAAGTACAATACCGCTAGACAAAGGGAATTGTATATGGGATTCATTGAGTCCTTGACATCGTGGTTCATCCGATGAGATCATCGTGGAACATGTGGGAGCCAACATGGGTATCCAGATCCCGCTGTTGGTTATTGACCGGAGAACGTCTCGGTCATGTCTAAATGTCTCCCGAACCCGTAGGATCTACACACTTAAGGTTCGATGAAGCTAGGGTTATAAAGGAAGTTTGTATGTGGTTACCGAATGTTGTTCGGAGTCCCGGATGAGATCCCGGACGTCATGAGGAGTTCCGGAATGGTCCGGAGGTAAAGATTTATATATGGAAAGTTGTTGTTCGGGTTCCGGAAAAAGTTCGGGTTTTTTCGGTATTGTACCGGGAAGCTTCCAGAAGGTTCCGGAGGATTCCGGAGGGGTCCGGAGGTCCAGAAATTGTTCCACCACGTCCAATACAGTAGCATGAGCTGTAGGGGGGCGCCCTAGCCTTAATGGGCCAGGGGCACCAGCCCCCCCAAGGCCCATGCGCATGGGAGGGGGAAACCCTAAGGGGGAGGGCCTCCACTTGACTTGGGAGGCACTCCTCCCCCCCTTGGCCGCACCCCTTCCTTGGAGGAAGGGGCAAGGCTGCGCCTCCCCCCTCTCCCTTGCCCCTATATATAGTGGAGGGGAGGGAGGGCAGCCATACCTGAAGGCCTGGCGCCTCCCTCCCTCCCGTGACACCTCCTCCTCTCCCGCAGGTGCTTGGCGAAGCCCTGCAGGATTGCCACGCTCCTCCACCACCACACCGTCGTGCTGCTGCTGGATGGAGTCTTCCTCAACCTCTCCCTCTCTCCTTGCTGGATCAAGGCGTGGGAGACGTCACCGGGCTGTACGTGTGTTGAACGCGGAGGTGCCGTCCGTTCGGCACTAGGATCTCCGGTGATTTGAATCACGACGAGTACGACTCCTTCAACCCCGTTCTCTTGAACGCTTCCGCTTAGCGATCTACAAGGGTATGCAGATGCACTCTCCTTCCCCTCGTTGTTGGTTTCTCCATAGATAGATCTTGGTGACACGTAGGAAAATTTTGAATTTCTGCTATGTTCCCCAACAGTGGTATCAGAGCCAGGTTTATTGCGTAGATTCTTTGCACGAGTAGAACACAAAGTAGTTGTGGGCGTTGATGTTGTTCAATATGCTTACCGTTACTAGTCCAATCTTGTTTCGACGGTATTGTAGGATGAAGCGGCCTGGACCGACCTTACACGTACTCTTACGTGAGACAGGTTCCACCGACTGACATGCACTTGGTACATAAGGTGGCTAGCGGGTGCCAGTCTCTCCCACTTTAGTCGGAACGGATTCAATGAAAAGGGTCCTTATGAAGGGTAAATAGCAATTGGCATATCACGTTGTGGTTTTGCGTAGGTAAGAAACGTTCTTGCTAGAAACCCATAAGCAGCCACGTAAAACATGCAACAACAATTAGAGGACGTCTAACTTGTTTTTGCAGGGTATGCTTTGTGATGTGATATGGCCAAGAAGAATGTGATGAATGATATGTGATGTATGAGATTGATCATGTTCTTGTAATAGGATTCACGACTTGCATGTCGATGAGTATGACAACCGGCAGGAGCCATAGGAGTTGTCTTTATTTATCGTATGACCTGCGTGTCATTGAAGAACGCCATGTAACTTACTTTACTTTATTGCTAAACGCGTTAGCCATAGAAGTAGAAGTAGTCGTTGGCGTGACAACTTCATGAAGACACGATGATGGAGATCATGATGATGGAGATCATGGTGTCAAGCCGGTGACAAGATGATCATGGAGCCCCGAAGATGGAGATCAATGGAGCTATATGATATTGGCCATATCATGTCACAACTATATAATTGCATGTGATGTTTATTATGATTATGCATCTTATTTACTTAGGACGACGGTAGTAAATAAGATGATCCCTTACAAAATTTCAAGAAGTGTTCTCCCCTAACTGTGCACCGTTACTACAGTTCGTCGCTTCTAAGCACCATGTGATGATCGGGTGTGATGGATTCTTACGTTCACATACAACGGGTGTAAGACAGTTTTACACAGCGAAAACACTTAGGGTTAACTTGACGAGCCTAGCATGTGCAGACATGGCCTCGGAACACGGAGACCGAAAGGTCGAGCATGAGTCGTATAGTAGATACGATCAACATGAAGATGTTCACCGATGATGACTAGTCCGTCTCACGTGATGATCGGACACGGCCTAGTTGACTCGGATCATGTAATGACTTAGATGACCAGAGGGATGTCTATCTGAGTGGGAGTTCATAAGATGAACTTAATTATCCTGAACATAGTCAAAAGATCTTTGCAAATTATGTCGTAAGCTCGCGCTTTAGTTCCACTGTTTAGATATGTTCCTAGAGAAAATATAGTTGAAAGTTGATAGTAGCGATTATGCGATCAGTAGAAAGCTTATGTCCTTACTGCACCGCTCAGTGTGCTGAACCCCAAACGTCGTTTGTCGATGTTGCGAACATCGGACATACACGTTTTGATAACTACATGATAGTTCAGTTAAATGGCTTAAGTAGAGGCACCAAAGACGTTTTTCAAAACATCGCGGAACATATGAGATGTTTCGAGGGCTGAAATTAGGATTTCAGGCTCGTGCCCACGTCAAGAGGTATAAGACCTCCGACGATTTTCTTAGCCTGCAAACTCAGGGAGAAAAGGTCAATCGTTGAGCTTATGCTCAGATTGTCTGAGTGCAACAATCACTTGAATCGAGTGGGAGTTGATCTTCCAGATGAGATAGTGATGTTTCCCCAAAGTCATTGCCACCAAGCTGCTAGAGCTTCGTGATGAACTATAACATATCAAGGATAGAGATGATGATCCTTGAGGTATTCGCGTTGTTTGACATCGCGAAAGTAGAAATCAAGAAGGAGCATCAATTGTTGATGGTTGGTGAAACCACTAGTTTCAAGAAGGGCAAGGGCAAGAAGGGATACTTCATGAAACGGCAAATCAGCTGCTGCTCCAGTGAAGAAACCCAAGGTTGAACCTAAACCCGAGACTAAGTGCTTCTGTAATAAGGGGAACAGCCACTGGAGCGGAATTACCCTAGATACTTGGTAGATGAGAAGGCTGGCAAGGTCGATAGAAGTATATTGGATATACATTATGTTAATATGTACTTTACTAGTACTCCTAGTAGCACCAGGGTATGAGATACCGGTTCGGTTGCTAAGTGTTAGTAACTCGAAATAAAAGAGCTACGGAATAAACGGAGACTAGCTAAAGGTGAGCTGTCGATATGTGTTGGAAGTATTTCCAAGTTTGATGTGATCAAACATCGCACACTCCCTCTACCATCAAGATTAGTATTAAACCTGAATGATTGTCATTTGGTGTTTGCGTTGAGCATAGACATGATTGGATTATGTCTATCGCAATACGGTTATTCATTTAAGGAGAATAATGGTTACTCTATTTATTTGAATAATACCTTCAATGGTCTTGCACCTAAAGGAATGGTTTATTGAATCTCGATCGTAGTGATACACATTTTCATGCCAAAAGATATAAGATAGTAATGATAGTACCACTTACTTATGGCACTGCCATGTAAGTCATATTGGTATAAAACGCATGAAGAAGCTCCATGTTGATGGATCTTTAGACTCACTCGTTTTTGAAAAGTTTGAGACATGCGAACCATGTCTATTGGTATATACGCATGAAGAAACTCCATGCAGATGGATCGTTTGGACTCACTTGATTTTGGATCACTTGAGATATGCAAATTATACCACATGGGCAAGATGACTGAAAGCCTCGGTTTCAGTAAGATGGAACTAGATAGCAACTCATTGGAAGTAACACATTTTGATGTGTGCAGTCCAATGAGTGCCGAGGCATGCAGTGAATATCATTATGTTCTTACTTCACGGATGATTTGAGTAGATACTGAGTGTATTTACTTGATGAAACACAAGTCTGAATTATTGAATGGTTCAAGTAATTTCAGAGTGAAGTTGAAGATCATCGTGACAAGAGGATAAAATATCTATGATATGATCATAGAGATGAGTATCTGAGTTACAAGATTTGGCACGCAATTAAGACATTGTGAAAGTGGTTTCACAATTAATACCGCCTGGAACACCATAGTGTGATGGTGTGTCCGAACATCATAGTTGCACCCTATTGGATATGGAGCGTACCATGATGTCTCTTATCGAATTACCACTATCGTTCATGGGTTAGGCATTAGAGACAACCGCACTCACTTTAACAGGGTACCACCTAATTCCGTTGAGACGACACCGTTTGGAGAAACCTAAGTTGTCGTTTCTTAAAAGTTTGGGGCTGCGACGCTTATGTGAAAAAGTTTCAGGTTGATAAGCTCGAACCCAAAGCGGATAAAATGCATCTTCATAGGACACCCAAAATAGTTGGGTATACCTCCTAATTCAAATCCGAAAGCAATAGGGATTGTTTCTTGAATCGGGTCCTTTCTCAAGGAAAAGTTTGACTCGGAAAGTTGAGTGGGAGGATGGTGGAGACTTGATGAGGTTATTGAACCGTCACTTCAACTAGTGTGTAGCAGGGCAAAGGAAGTTGTTCCTATGGCACCTACACCAATTGAAGTAGAAGCTTATGATAGTGATCATGAAACTTCGGATCAAGTCACTACCGTACCTCGTAGGGTGACAAGAATGCGTACTACTTCAGAGTGGTACAGTAATCCTGTCTTGAAGGTCATGTTGCTAGACAACAATGAACCTACGAGTTATGGAGAAGCGATGGTGGGCCCAAATTCCAACAAATGGTTAGAAACCATGAAATCCGAGATAGGATCCATGTATCAGAACAAAGCATGGACTTTGGTGGACTTGCCCGATGATCGGCAAGCCATTGAGATAAATGGATCTTTAAGAAGAAGACGAACATGGACGGTAATGTCACCGTCCATGAAGCTCGACTTGTGGCGAAGAGTTTTTCACAAGTTTAAGGAGTTGACTACGATGAGATTTTCTCATCCGTAGCGATGCTGAAAGTCCGTCGGAATCACGTTAGCACAAGCTGCATTTATGAAATCTGGCAGATGGATGTCAAAACGAGTTTCCTTACCAGTCGTAAGGAAAGGTTGTATGCGATAAAATCAGAAAGGTTTTGTCGATCCTAAGGATGCTAAAAGGTATGCTGGCTCCAGCGATCCTTCTAAGGACTGGAGTAAGCATCTCAGAGTTGGAATGTACGCTTTGATAAGATGATCAAAGATTTTGGGTCTATACAAAGTTTATGAGAAACTTGTATTTCCAAAGAAGTGAGTGGGAGCACTATAGAATTTCTGATGAGTATATGTTGTTGACATATTGATGATCAGAAATGATGTAGAATTTCTAGAAAGCATATAGGGTTATTTGAAAGGTGTTTTTCAATAGAAAACCTGGATTAAGCTACTTGAACATTGAGCATCAAGATCTATGAGGATAGATCAAAAACGCTTTATGGTACTTTCAAATGAGCACATACCTTAACATGATCTTGAAGGTGTTCAAGATGGATCAGTCAAAGAAGGAGTTCTTGCCTGAGTAGTAAGGTACAAAGTTAAGACTTAAAGCTCGACCACGGCAGAAAAGAGAGAAAGGACGAAGGTCGTCCCCTATGCTTTAGACGTAGGCTCTACAGTATGCTATGCTAAGTACCGCACCTGATGTGTGCCCTGCCACTTGCCTGGCAAGAGAGTACAAAGGTGATCAAGGAGTAGATCACCAGATAGCGGTCAAAATTGTCCTTAGAAGAATAAGGACATGTTTCTCGATTATGGAGGTGATAAAGAGTTCGGCGTAAAGGGTTACGTCGATGCAAACTTTAACACCTATCCGAATGACTCTGAGTAGCAAACCGGATACGTATAGTGGAACAACCATTTGGAATAGCTCCAAGTGGAGCGTGGAAGCAGCATTTACAATATGACATAGAGAATTGCGAAGTACATACGGATCTGAATGTTACAGATCCGTTGACTAAAACCTCTCTCACAAGCAGAACATGATCAAACCCCAGAACTCATTGAGTCTTAATCACATGATGATGTGAACTAGTTTAATGACACTAGTAAACTCTTTGGATGTTGGTCACATGGTGATGTGACCTGTCAGTGTTAATCACATGGTGATGTGAACTAGATTATTGACTTTAGTGCAAGTGGGAGACTGTTGGAAATATGCCCTAGAGGCAATAATAAAAGTGTTATTATTATATTTCTTTGTTCATGATAATAGTCTTTTATTCATGCTATAACTGTATTATCCGGAAATCGTAATACATGTGTGAATACATAGACCACAATATGTCCCTAGTGAGCCTCTAGTTGACTAGCTCGTTGTGATCAACAGATAGTCATGGTTTCCTGGCTATGGACATTGGATGTCGTTGATAACGGGATCACATCATTAGGAGAATGATGTGATGGACAAGACCCAATCCTAAGCCTAGCACAAAGATCGTGTAGTTCGTATGCTAAAGCTTTTCTAATGTCAAGTATCTTTTCCTTAGACCATGAGATTGTGCAACTCCCGGATACCGTAGGAATGCTTTGGGTGTACCAAACGTCACAACGTAACTGGGTGGCTATAAAGGTGCATTACAGGTATCTCCGAAAGTGTCTGTTGGGTTGGCACGAATCGAGACTGGGATTTTTCACTCCGTGTAAACGGAGAGGTATCTCTGGGCCCACTCGGTAGGACATCATCAGAATGTGCACAGTGTGATTAAGGGGTTGACCACGGGATGATGTGTTACGGAACGAGTAAAGAGACTTGCCGGTAACGAGATTAAACAAGGTATCGGTATACCGACGATCGAATCTCGGGCAAGTACAATACCGCTAGACAAAGGGAATTGTATACGGGATTCATTGAGTCCTTGACATCATGGTTCATCCGATGAGATCATCGTGGAACACGTGGGAGCCAACATGGGTATCCAGATCCCGCTGTTGGTTATTGACCGGAGAACGTCTCGGTCATGTCTACATGTCTCCCGAACCCGTAGGGTCTACACACTTAAGGTTCGATGACGCTAGGGTTATAAAGGAAGTTTGTATGTGGTTACCGAATGTTGTTCGGAGTCCCGGATGAGATCCCGGACGTCATGAGGAGTTCCGGAATGGTCCGGAGGTAAAGATTTATATATGGAAAGTTGTTGTTCGGGTTCCGGAAAAAGTTCGAGTTTTTTCGGTATTGTACCGGGAAGCTTCCAGAAGGTTCCGGAGGATTCCGGAGGGGTCCGGAGGTCCGGAAATTGTTCCACCACGTCCAATACAGTAGCATGGGCTGTAGGGGGGCGCCCTAGCCTTAATGGGCCAGGGGCACCAGCCCCCCCAAGGCCCATGCGCATGGGAGGGGGAAACCCTAAGGGGGAGGGCCTCCACTTGACTTGGGAGGCACTCCTCCCCCCCTTGGCCGCACCCCTTCCTTGGAGGAAGGGGCAAGGCTGCGCCTCCCCCCTCTCCCTTGCCCCTATATATAGTGGAGGGGAGGGAGGGCGGCCATACCTGAAGGCCTGGCGCCTCCCTCCCTCCCGTGACACCTCCTCCTCTCCCGCAGGTGCTTGGCGAAGCCCTGCAGGATTGCCACGCTCCTCCACCACCACCACGCCGTCGTGTTGCTGCTGGATGGAGTCTTCCTCAACCTCTCCCTCTCTCCTTGCTGGATCAAGGCGTGGGAGACGTCACCGGGCTGTACGTGTGTTGAACGCGGAGGTGCCGTCCGTTCGGCACTAGGATCTCCGGTGATTTGAATCACGACGAGTACGACTCCTTCAACCCCGTTCTCTTGAACGCTTCCGCTTAGTGATCTACAAGGGTATGTAGATGCACTCTCCTTCCCCTCGTTGCTGGTTTCTCCATAGATAGATCTTGGTGACACGTAGGAAAATTTTGAATTTCTGCTACGTTCCCCAACAGCCTCTTGGCGATCGTGTCGCCAATGAACCGGTCGATCTCGCGCTGCGCCACCGCCATCTTCCTCTCGTACCCTACCCCGAGCCACCGTACCAGCTTCCACCACGACAGCGGGAGTACATTGCGGATGAGGAGTACGTCCATGGCGTCGTCTATAGCACGCGCAAACCGCACCTCCGGGAAGCCAATGGCCAGGCAGCCCGGGTCGACGCCGAACACCAGCGTGGTCGTCATGTCGAATGTCAGCCTGAGGAACACGTCCATGAGGTCACACTCGCCGGTGCCGGCGGCGGCGACGTGGGCGAGCAGCGGGAGTAGGTCACTCTCCACCTTGCGGCGGCTGCACTGGGACACAAAGGCCCGGAACCAGGGTCCGGACATGAGCAGCTGCGCCTTAGCGCGCTGGTGGCGCCAGGAGTCGCCGTCGGCGTTGAAGATGCCACCGCCGAGGATGTCCATGATCTCGGCGAAGTCGGGGCCCTTGGGGTAGTTGGGGAAGTTGGAGGTGAAGACGTGGCGGACGTTGGCAGGATCGGAGGTTAAGAAGAGCTGCATCCCCGAGTGCAGCGGGCCGATGATGCGGAAGTTGAGATCGCTGACGCTGAGGAGGGAGGTGGCCCAGTCGTGGAGGCGCGGGAGACTGCCGAGGAGAGACGGCAGCATGCGCACCAGCGGCCAGTCCAGCGGGATCGCTGGGTTCTTGCGCCTGGACCTCAGGTGGAGGTAGTAGAGGACGACGAGGAAGACCAAGGAGAGTGAAAGCTCGAGGAAGGAGACGGGAACCATTGTTGCTGATGTTAGCATTTGCATTGCAGGTCGAAGACAACTGTGGAGGGGAGTTGAAGGCCATGCGAGGGCCATATATATACTCATGATCGGGCAGACAAGAGGACGATGAATGGTGAGAGATTTGCTTTCAGATGTTACTACATACTGTATTGTATTGATCAATGACGATCGATGCTTCGATTTGAAATTTACCTAGAAGGTATCAGTAGGGTACAGTATATTTACTCAAATCCAGCGACATGCCAACAACTAGTATTTAGCACTGACGCACGTAGAGTTCAACGATCCACTCCACCATGGCCAACTCGCCATCTGCTAAGTGCTAAAAACGAACTCTCTGACATGGACAAGGCGATTAATTAAACTCCAGCTTCCATGTACATCGCTGATCCAGAACACACGCTGATGTATGTAGTTGTATTTATCCTCTACTAGTACTGTGTAACCTGTACCGTGTCACTCTGTCAGACCAGCCAGTTTTTATGTGGCAACATAAGGACATAAACACACGTTTTTAGGATGACTTTACTTAGTAACATAAGGACAACACAATTTAGCTGACATGCCCAGATAACTAACCAATTAACGAGTAGCCGGTACTGTCACTACAGGAAAACACATGTTGCCTAGTATCATGCGGTAAGCCTAATGGCTAGCTTGATGACCGTTGGTGTAAACCGAGTATGCTCACCAGACACTCGGCTTATATTCTCGATTTTCGTTTTCATAACCAGGGATTTTCGTTTTCATAACCAGGAAATGCTTGGCCTCCCAGCAAGACGAGTGGTCCCGAAAGGACACTCGGCTTACTCTAGTTTATAAATAGCGGCCCGGCCAGCCCTTTGAACTTCAAATCACGCCGCCGCCGCAGTCAGCCTTTCCCGTGACACTTCTGCCGGTTGCATCCGCAGCCGCCGCCACCGCCGGTTTTCGTCGCCGTCTCGGAAAACCGAGGTGAGCACATAGCAACCCATCGATCTTTTCGTGTTCATATAGTTCGATCTCTTCGTGTTTGACCTATTCATATGAATAATATTGATGATATTTTGTTTATGGGGTAGTGAATATGAACAACAAAGGGGTATGTGGCTACGTGTGCGTTCAAATTCATATTTGTGACAAAATATGCGAAAAGGAACATGTATGTGTTCATATTCACTCCTTTCGTGTTCATATTCATATGAACATAACGATGATATTTTGTTTTTCATATTAGAATAGATGCATTTCTCGCAAAAAAGAATAGATGCGTGCATGATATCTTGGTACTACATTATGTATTGTATTGATCAATGACCGTCAATGCTTCGATTTGAAATTTACCTAGAAGGTATCAGTAGTGTACAGTACTATTAGTACAGTATTTACTCAATTCCAGCGACACGCCACCAACTATATTTAGCACTGACACAGGTAGAGTTCAAAGATCCACTCCACCATGGCCAACTAGCCATCTGCAACAACGAACAATCTGACATGGACAAGGCGATTAATTAAACTCCTGCTTCCATGTACATCACTAATCCTGGACACTCGCTGTCCGCAACTATTACTGCTAACTCCCGCTGATGTAGTTGTATTTATTCCCTAGTTGGTAACCAGTACCCCTGTCACACCAGTCAGTTTTTATGTGGCTACATAAGGACATAAACACACGTTTTTAGGATGGCTTTACTTAGTAACATAAGAACAACACCAACTAACATCAGGGAAGTTCGATATGTACTAACACCTTTGCTGAAATCCAGTTAACAAGCAGCCAGTAGTGTTGTGCCGTCTCTATGAAATTCACACTCTTTTTTTTTCAGGGAATGAAATTCACACATTAATCCTGTATATCCTCCTTGCATATGTGAAACAAATTCTCTAGATTTATATCTGTTGGTAGAACAACATTGATTCGATTTTCCAAAAAATAAAACATTGCTTCCTTTGCTGGTTGGTTTGTAAGATTTCCTACACGTAACAACCTGAGGAGTTGCGCCTGCAAGGGCGAGCTGACGAGGCGCCTAGGAGTGTGGTCCTAGACGGCGGGGGAATGTAGCTGGGATGGAGCTCCAGTGCTTCCGTGACAGAGGGAGCAGAAGAGTTGCATGGCGACGAGTTACCATGGGCGCCGGAGAAGAAAGGGATTCAGTAAATATGGTGGTTGGAAGTAGGGATTAGGAACAGATTCACAATTACTGGGAATTCATGATAACTAGCCTGGCTGCGTTGAGATTCATTTCGCCAGGTATCCTCTGCTGGAGTGGTCCTTAACAATCGGGAGCGTACGACCCAGGTCATATAACTTTTTTTCCCATGAAGCACTACTCCTGCCGCTACTCGTAGTCGACGAGGCCATATTCCCTACGGTCTAAGATATCAGCCGGTGATATTGACTTGTTAACAACCGGCTAATAGTTCACTCAATCAAAAAGTACAAGTTCAGATGGATGTTTGGTTGCAAGAACAGGAAAGAAAGAAAGCCTGGATGGGAAGAGGAGAGAGGTACAGAGAAGAAGCCGGTCTACTGGGGTGTGTCATGGAATACGCACACCCTAGTGTGGAACTGTGGATAGCATGTATGTACACCCTATTGTGTTGATTGCCTTCCGCTTTTAGGAAGGTTCCAGAAGATTCCGGCCAGGTTTTTTCCTTTCCTTTCTCTTATTTTTCTACCAATTATCTGTCGGTCTTAAATATTTGTTTTCTCTTATTTAATATGAATCTTTTTCCTATTTCTAATTTAAAAATTCATGATTTTTTTAAAATTCTAGAATATTTTTATATTCACACAACTTTTGAATTCATGAATATTTCAAAAATTATGAACAAAAAATTGTCATTGTTTTTAGAATCATGAATATTTTAAACCCAGGAATAATTTTAAAATCCATGAATATATTTCAACTTTTGCAGTAGCCGTGTTTTAGGGAAAAAATTGCTCAAAAACCGCTCAACACAACATCGTGTAGCTACAAAAATGACCGCAGTTATTACTGTAGGCCCTGATGTAGTTGTATTTATTCTGTACTGTGTAACCTATACCCTGTCACACCAGCAAGTTTTTATGTGGCAACATAAGGACATAAACACATGTTTTTAGGATGGCTTTACTTAGTAACATAAGGACAGCACCATTTAGCTAACATGCCCATCTAACTAACAAAAGGGTACCCTGATGTACTAATACCTTTGCTGAAATCCAATTAATGAGTAGCCGGTAGTGTTTTGCCCCATGAAATTCAAACATTATTCTTGTATATCCTCCTTGCATATGTGAAACAAGAACTGAAGGATAGTCTCCAAATGTCAATCTGTGGGTGATTTATATTATCTGCAAAATCAAACTCCAAATTCATCAACATCTGTCAGCTGAACAAATATTGATTCATTTGCCTCGTTGGTCTGTATATATTCCTGCACGTTGTGTGTATCTTTTTCCTGCAACTAGCAAACAGAGAAGTTGCGCCTCCAAGGGCGAGCTACCGGGGCTCCAAGGAGTGTGGTCCTTGACGACGGGGGAGAGTGGCGAGGGTGGAGCTCCGGTGCTTCCGCGCCAGAGCGAGCAAAGGAGTCACGGGGCGACGAGTTACCATGTGCGCCGGAGAAGGAAGTGGGATTCCGTGATTCGATAAATGGGGTAGTTGGAAGTAGGGATTAGGAATGGATCGAAAATTACCATGAATTGATGATAACTGGCCTGGCTACGTTATTGAAAATTACCATGAATTGATGATAACTGGCCTGGCTGCGCTAAGATTCCTTTCTACGTGTGTCCTCCGCTGGAATGGGTCTCTACCGATCGAGAGCGCACAACCCGGGTTGTGTAAGAGCATCTCTTGCAGACCCCGTAAAAAACCTGTGTAACCTGTAGCATGTCACACCAGCCAGTTTTTAGTGGCAACACAAGTACATAAGCTCACAGTTTTCAGGATGGTTTTATTTAGTAACACAAGGACAACGCCATTTAGCTGACATGCCCAGCTAACTAACATCAGGGAAGTTTGATATGTACTAACACCGTACCTTTGCTGAAATCCAATTAAGACGAGCGGCCGAAGTGTTCTGCGCCATCTCCATAAAATCCAAACATTAATCGTTTGTATCCTCCTTGCATATGTGGAGCAAACATGATTTGATTTTCTGAAAACAAAACAAGAAAAACATTGATTCATTTGCTTGTTGGTTTGCAACATTTCCTACACATATATAGCGAGCAGAGGAGTTGCGCCTGCAAGGGCGAGCTGCCGAGGCGCCAAGGAGTGTGGTCCTAAACGGCGGGGGAAGCAGTCGACGAGGCCATATTCTATGCAAGATATGAGCCAGCAATATTGATTTGTCAGTAACTGGCTAATAGTTCGTTCAATCAAAGAGTACAAGTTCGGATGGATGTTTAGTTGCAAGAAAAGGAAAGAAAAAAAGCACGCCCTAGTGTGGACTGCGTGTACGTGGGCCGGTCCAGTATTGTGTTGATTGCCTTCCGCTTTTAGGAAGGTTCCAGAAGATTCCGGCCAGGGTTTTTCTTCCCTTTTTCATTTTTTTCTACCAATTGTCTTTCGGTTTTAAAATTTTAATTTTTTTCTTATTTATTATGAATGTATTTCCTACTTGTAATTTTAAAATTCCAGAATATTTTTAAATTCATACACATGTCTGAAATTCATGAATATTTTAAAATTGATGACCAAAATTTTGTGAATATTTTTAAACGCATTAATGTTTTTAAAATTCATGAATATATTTCAGCTTTTGCAGTAGCCGTGTTTTAGGGGAAAAAAGGCTGAAAAACCGCTCAACACAACATCGTGTAGCTACAAAAGTGAGCAACGAAAAGTTCACTAGTCCTGGACACTCGCTGTCCACACTTATTACTGCTAACTCCCGCTGATGTAGTTGTATTTATTCTCTATTGTGTAACCTGCACCCTGTCACACCAGCCAGTTTTTATGTGACAACATAAGGGCATAAACACACGTTTTTAGGATGGCTTTACTTAGTAACATAAGGATAATACCATTTAGCTGACATGCCCAGCGAACTAAGATCAGGGAACCTTGATGTACTAACACGTTTGCTGAAATCCAATTAATGAGTAGCCAGTAGTGTTTTTCCATCTCCATGAAATTCAAACAAATTTTGTATATCCTCCTTACATATGCGAAACAAGAACTGTGGCACTGTCCAGATGTCATGTCTCTGGGTGGATTTATATTATCCACAAAATCAAAGATAAATTAGTCTACATCGATCCGCTGGACAAATATTGATTCATTTGCTGGTTGGTTTGTATCTTTTCCTACATTATATGTGTATCTTTCGTGCACGTAACGAGAAGAGGTGTTGTACCTCCTAAGGAGAGATGCCGAGGTGCCGAGGAGTGTGGTCCTGGACGGTGGGGATGGAGCTCCGGTGCTTCCGTGACAGAGCGACCAAAATAGTTGAGCCAGCGACAGTGTCTGTGGAGACGAGCAACCGTGGGCGTCGAAAAGAGAAAGGGTAATCATGATTTGAGAAATGGGCCGCTGGAAGTAGGGAGCATAGACATATTCATGATTTGTTACTAGGAATCAATGATAACTAGCCTGACTGCATTGAGATTCTTTTTGCCGCGTCTCTTCTGCTGGAGCGGGTCTAATGATTGGGAACCCTACGACCCCTTTGTCCTTTGTCGTGGACTACTTGCGAATAGAAAGATGATCCTGGTTTTAAGAAGAAAGAGTCGTTGCCATGCCTCGATCTGATACATCATATTCCCCACATACTGCGGAGGGTGTTGACTGTTGAGCAAGCGCTCGAGAGTTCCTATGTGGCGCTTGATGCCGCAAAATGCCGAGCAAGCGCACATAGGGCTTCCGTCTGGGCTAGCCCACTCGTTTGTAGCATGTAGGTTTCCTACAGCGGTACTCTAGTGCTAGGTTTTCCCAATGGCGACCCCGGTTTTCTCTTTACAGTCACTCCGTTTCCCTGCATTGGTACAGTAGGGACCCCGTTTTCAAGTAGTGGCACTGTAGCGACTGTTTTTTTGTCATTGCAGCGACTCGACACTATAGCTCAAGGTTTTTCGGTGAGTTAAATTTTTTTTCCAAACACAGAAACATTCTTTCAGTAAAAAAGGCAAACAAGTTTTTGAAATTGTGAAGTATTTTTAAACACAACATTTTCAAAAACAAACAATTTTTTATTTGCATTTTTTTGTCAAGGTGAACCTTTTTAAAAGTATGAATTTTTTTTGGAATGCAAACATTTTGAAAAAGTGCAAAAAGAATTTTTTTTGTAAATGCTAACCTTTTTAAAATGCTTACATTTTCTGGAAAATACTAACAAGTTATAATAATGAAACTATATTAGGTATGTTTTTTTAAAAAAAGTGTTCAGAAACTCCAAAAAAAAGTTCAAGTTTAAAAAAGTTTCTCACGTTTTTTATTAAAAAAAATTTGTGAGAAAACATGGTCAATTTTCTAAATTGGAAATATCGTTTACAAATGTGGTCATTTCATAGAAACACATGATTTTTTTTAAAGAAAAAGGGGAATTTTCAAAGAAAAGAAAACACAAAACAAAATAAAAATATAAATAAAACAAAAAAGTAAAAAAGTAAAAAAGAATCAGAAACTAGTAAATAAGAAACCGGTACAGGAACTTTCTAAGAGCTTCCCGATTCAGCAACCTTCTAGCAGGTTCCCAAAAGTGTACAACAAAAACTGAAATCCCTAAGCTAAGCTAGCTACATGGGCAGGCCCACCCAAAGCGTTGGCCTAGCGCCTGCGCAAATGGCAGCCTTTTTGACCTAGCTCTGTCCCTAAAAAAAAAGGACCTAGGTCTTCAGAGATGTATTATCGCTTGTGATGCCAAAACAGGTGCTCAAGGGTCTAGAGAGTAGCAGCAGAGGGTATGGACAGATCATCCCTGAAATTAAAGCATGAGCTAACAATCTTACAAGTAACTTCATCTTCGAAGCGAAGGCGACAAATGAAGAAGCCCATAGTTTAGTAAAAAAAAATGCTCTCTTTAAATAGGAGACGCCACATGTGGCTCATTCAACCCCATGACCAAACATTTATCCCAATCATTTTGAATTTGCTGAATAAAGTTTGGTTTTATCCCTAAAAAAACAAACACACAGCTTTAGGAAGGTTTCACAATATCTCGGCTATTTTTTCTTCTTCAATTTTTCTCTACCCATTTGCTTTCAATTTTCTCAATTTTAAAAATTGAAAAAAAGTGATGAATATTTTTTCTATTTTAGAATTACTTTAAAAGTTAAGGAACTTTCTAGATTTCCTTTTAAAAAATTAGTGAATATCGTGAAAGATTAAAAGCATAAGAAAGCATGACATTTTTTTTAAGTTCATGAAAAATATTATTTTTTACATTAATTAAACAAAACATTTTATTCAAAAGTGGATAACACTTTTTAATATGTGAACTTTTTACGATGTTGGATGAAAACCTTACCGGGTTACATAGTCTGAAATATTTGTGGGTGAAGACTGGATTAAAGAAACTAGGAATTTTGCTTCTTGGTTGGGATCACTAATCTTGACCGGGCCTATTCAATTTTGTATTTAGTGTTTTTCTATGGTTGTTACTTTTTCTAATGTCTCGCTTGTTCAATGTTTTGACAAAAAGGTGCGATAGGGTACTCTAAAAAGGGAGCGACATCAAGGTTACTGGTGCTTCTCCTCCGCCTCCCATTTGATCCCTCTTATCTCCTTTTCCTCCTTTTCCATGTATATGATTGATTTCGTCCATATTCAGCCCCATTTCCTATGAAAACAAAATAAAGACAAGATTTTGGAATCCTTTTGCATTCATTAGTCATTAGTGTCAATATCGCAGCGGATATCTTGGTTTTATGAAATAAACCAATTTAAACCCAAGTATGATGAGCGTAAAAACAACACTCATTAGGCTTGAATAGTAGCAGACAACTATTCTTTGGGGTGAATGAGGTGTAGTCATAGAACCCCAATGCTTTTGTCTTAATACTTATTCTTAATAATAGGTAATCATGTGCGACAGTTAGGACCATTGGTTGGACAACTATCTTTTGAAGTAGGTCACGCACCAGTCAAGACATACTTTTGAGCACATCTCCACTTCCTCGCATAGCAAGCACATCCTAGTGGTTGTCTTACATAACTATGTTTATTACCAGGATGAGATCTCACACTCAAATATAAGATTGTGAGAGTAAGACTTCATACCCATGTCTATTGTCATATTAGTGTTTACACCCCAAAAGATATTAAAATTCCGTTTAAAAACCTGGAATTTATTTCGATAACAATAACTTCTTTGACTCCATGTTGTCGTGCACATCTTCTCATGGGTTTGATAACCCAAGGATACTCCTTGAGCAAAAATTACGGGAACCTTCTGGTAAACCGTGTCCCCTAGAAATGCAAGCCATCGAACTACAAAATCTTCACCATAATATCAAGGGAAGATTCTAACTTAGCGAAAAACAAACTAGTAAAAGCAACAGGACACAATAACATAAAACACATCAGATTCAAATAATCGGCTAGGTGAGGACACAAACCTTTCTAGTTTCGTCGCACTGCCACAAAGACAAGACTAAATTTATTCGCAAAAGGCACCATGACCACTAGATGCTGATGAAGACTACCAATATCTTGAAGATCTGAGGTCCCCAGTCTCTCAGCGCCAGCATCTGGAGGCAAGGAGACAAAAATAATCTTGTGCAACCACTGCTAGTAGTCCTTCTCGTATGTGAAGGCTCTTCTCATCCGATACTCAGACTCCCAAACGTCTATGTGGAAGTTGCATGCACCTAACTATTTCACCTGTTAGTCCAAATTGACAGAAAGAAGCCAAAAATATATTTCAACACTCACTCTCACGTATAGGCTCTTTTAGTCCTTAGGCATGGGCCGCACATACATTTTCCAATATTGTGATGGCATGGTCTTGAATTTAAAACCTCTTGGCTTCAATATCGTGCACCCTCCGTATCGAAATATAAGAGGTTTTTGTAGTTCAAATTGAACAACAAAAATGTCTTATATTTTTGTTACATTCATGTTCTGTCCTTACACTTGAAGCTGGGGAGACAGCCGGACATTATATTTCAACATTGTGGTCTGCGCGTAACTAGCTGCACACGGCAATTCAGTGAGAAAACAAAATGCTGATTGGGATCTGTCGAATCAGCACATACTGAAGGATGAGCACTGCATAGTGTCGCTCATGCGTGGTCGGCCATAGTGTACATTTTGATTAATTTGTTCGTGCATTCCCCTAAAAAAAGATTAATTTGTTCGTGCACGGTAGTGCTACTCCACTGGTTTGTCGATCGTATGAACGCGGCCTAGCTTGAGAAGACGGAAGGATTTACATGCAATGCAAGCTGGGGATGCATGAGACAGTTTTCCCGAGTACGAACGGACTGCTGTTAATTGGATTGCATGAGCGCGCCGCCTCGTAATTACCATGAGGACTGCTGTTGATTGGATATGGAATACGAATGGCGCCCGAACATTTATCATGGGAACTGCAAACGATCGTGGTGAGACCAAGCGACCTCGCACATTCTGTCGATCCAGCCAATCTATATATAGGACCTACGTAGGGCACGCACGAGCATACCCATCTACACCTCGTACACCATCACCATGGCAGAGAATCGTTCGGAGGGCACCATGGCGGCTGAGTGGTCATCGTGCATCCACAGGAATTTCGTGCGCTCCGTCGGCGACTTGCTGTCCGCCACGAATGACAGGGACATGAGGGCCGTCTGCGGCAACCTGAGCGCCGCCATCGCCAAGCCGCCTCCACTAGGCCTGGGCGGCGACCACCGTTTCCTGGAGCGCGAGTGGGTCATGCTCGACGAGGAGAAGCCCGCGGATGGCGTCGACGGCCGCCTCTTCCTTCACGTCTCTACTGGGCGCTTCCTCCGCCTCCCAATGCCGCTGCTCGACTACGGGCACTACATCCTGGTCGGTGCCTCCGATGGTCTCCTCGTCCTTGGCGAGCCCGAGGGCTTGCACCCAGCTTGTCTCCTCAACCCTTTCACCGGAGACATGATCCCCTTCACCGCACCTATTCCACAGGAAAGCAAGGTGCTCACTGCCGTGGCCGGCTCTAGCTCTAGCCCGACTCTTCTCTTCTCGTTTGAAGACCGCTACAACGGCTGCAATGACGTCGTTTACTGTGCTGATGCCACAAGCCCGCTCAGCGAGGTACAGTTCGAAGGCGACAACGACAACGAGTTCCTCCTTAAAAGCCTACTGTCCTACGCTGGCCACTTCTACATGGTCGACTGGTATGGACGGATATTCAAGGTCGTGGGCACGACGCCGCATTATCGCAGTGAGGTGATAGCCAAGACATTTGGTGACGACCGTTTCTCCTTTCTTGTAGAGTCTGCTGGGGAACTGCACCTTGTTAGTCGTGGGCACACAATGGATAGTCGAAATCTCGTGGAAGTTTTCAGGATCAACATTGAGCGGAAATTGCTAGATCCTGTGACTCACATTGGCAGCAGGGCGCTCTTTCTCGGTGTCAGGTGTCTATCCGTTGATGCTGATAAGCTGCCATCCGTCGACAGCAACTGCATATACTATGTCGATCAGCCATGCTATGGTTATGGATGTAACAGTGTCAACAGGTATGATCTCAGCAATAGCGTGGTAGAGAGGTTCTCTTGCGTGTTTGATGATCGTGAACGCATCCGTCCTTTCAGCATTGTTCAGAGGCTCCTCAGTTACTGCGAGGGGGATGAGGTTCCTGACATAAAGGTTCAAGTTGAACGTCTCTGACAGTGGTTCTAAGTAACGGTTATGCTAATAGTTGCATGTGTCTGTTGCATGCCAGCCTCTATGTTTCATTGTGTTATGTCTGAGTTGTGAGATGAGGCATGCTCTCGTTGGGGCCGTATTGTAAGAATTTTATTTTAATGATGGAATATTTGCATTAATTTATAATCTGTTACCAGCTGTTGTTTTCCATTTGCCTTGCTGTCATGTTAGGGTAGTGTTGCTCCACGGAACATATATGAAAATGAATTAAGCACATGGCCCATTCTTCTGGCTTCTTTGATGAATGTTACAAAATACAAGAGCAATTGGGAATTGTTGCATTACAAACCTCTATTGATTTTTCTCGCAAAAAAAAAACCCTCTCTGTTGATTTATGGAACTTGTTTAAAATGCCATGAAATATTTAGTGGTGTAAGTGAATTACCATCACAGTTTTAACAATTCTAAACTTGCATTGATTTATTAAAGACAAACTGTATGGTGAATTCTATTTTGTATATTTGAATTTTACAGTAATTACAACATGCAACAGCAATTCGTGCCCCTTGCCCCGTTTAGCAAAAGTTGTACTTCTAGTATTTTACACTTAGACACTCCTTCGCAGCAGTGCCAAAGCTTCTCAGGGCTAACCTCGGCCGTACCTCTCCTCGGCCCACAAGAAAACATGTGTATTTATTTTTTTGCCTTTTTGTCCATTAGTACTGGGCTCATTAGCCCACTAAATATCAGTCAAATCAATTTTTTTGTGCCCCCATAAATTTGGACCGAGCTCCGCGGCCGTGCCGATGCTAGCTGGCTTTGCCGGACACAGTGCCTCATGCGGCGACGAGGGCAGTTGGGAGAGCGAGGTCACCTGCTTGTCCGCACCATGGCAGGAGCGTCGGCGCGTGATGGAGTGACCAACGGCATTCGGGCGCCTAGGCGGAGCGAGCCGACGAATGGAGCAACGCGACGCGTTGTTTGCCATGCATCCTACTGCAGTGGCCTTGAGGTGTTTCTGCAGCCGAACAATGTTCCTTCATGTGTGTTGAGTTTGCTGTATCAGGTATGGTTTGGTTTGGACTTGAGCCTTGATGCGTTCAATCAAAACCAGATCATACCAACCATGTCATTTGTTAAAGTAAATGGCCACGCACTAGTGCTTACTTGGTGTAGTTAAGCGAGTTAAGAAGACTGCCAGATGTAGACACAGGCAGAGAGCCTCGCTATGCAGCATACTTAATTGATATTAAGGCTGGTCGTAGTGGGAGCAGCATAGGTACTCCCTCCGGTCCGGTGTGTTGGGCTCACTAGAATGAGCAGCGCGACCAAGTCAGACGATGAGTGGCTACAAACGATTTCTTTGTTCAATAGTTTTCTCCAATCAGCAATTAAGTGGGAACTATGCAGGTAATTAACCTACTAGTAGAATGCCAGTGAATATATGTTTTGCTGGTTGTATATATAAACATAATGCATGTCAAATTCTGTGTTTTCTATTTGCTTTCGTGTTTCAAGGATAGTGTCCATGAAGTTTATTCAAGAGCGTAATAATATATTCAACTTATTCTTGAAAGTGGACGGGAAAGCTTCCGTCATAATATCCATCACATTAGACCTTTGTCCTGGAGAAGTGTGGCACCCCGGCTCAGAGAAAGCGGAACGCCCCGTATTCCAGCCCAGAGATCGAGGAGAAGTCTTCTATAATACGACACTGCTTGACATAGAACAAATCAGCTCTTATTATCAGGATAATAATACAAGGGTCTGATGTTACAAAGAAGCACATCAGCACGACGACACTACACTGCGATACTACACTTGCTCTATGCTAGCAGCGGAACAACTCGTAGCAGCGGAATATTTCTAGCAGCGGAACAACGATGAAGTTGGTGAACTCCACTCCGCAGGAACTCTGGCTGGGACACGGTCTAGCTCACACGCACGGTAACCTTGACAAGCAATCAATCAATCATTGCATCACCTGCAATCTGGCATGACACGCCAGGTCAGTACATTGAATGTACTCGCAAGCTCACAACAACCAAAAGCAGCAAGGCAAGACAACAACATAGCATTAAGCATGTTAATGAAATTAATAGCTACCATGATGAGAAAGCAACTACTAAGCATGATATGAAAGTACTCCAGTACTGATAAACCACCATCTCAGATCTCAATAACCATCTCACTCTTGGCTATCCGGCCAAGCAATATACCATCTAGATCACCTCATGATCTACCTGATCACCTCGTGATCAAAACATTCACATGATCACCTCGTGACCACATCACAAACTGAATGATCATCCTCAAGATCATCCAACATCATCATCAACATCCTGCCAAACTGTTACTGCTCACAATATATGAACATATAATTCACCTATAAGTCATTCCGTCATGTGAGTGTTGATTGAACGGTGTGACCTAGTACGAACTTGTGCCCATGACCGAGGACACGGCTATCGATAGATTAAACACACACACACACACTCTGCAGAGGTAGCGCACTTTATCCACACCACGGAACCCATGGCCTGGCACTCCCATTCAGGTGGACCAACGACGTTCCAACAAAACCGACCTACTGCCATAACACTCTCCCGACCACTCCAACCAACACCCCGTTTGGGTTCAGTCCTGGGTGGCCCCGTGCCTACCAAAGCATCAATGGCCACCGTCGTGGCAAAACAAAATCGGTCCCGAACGGGGACAAAAAGGCGCCTAACAACAACTACGGGCACACAAGGTTATGGCTGCTTACCGGGCCAGGGTGCCGCACGCCCATAACCTTCCCTCATTGGAGGCACCGGCGAGAGACATGACAATAGACCGCATTAGGGCCTACCCATAAAAGGCAAATGTGGTTGCACTAGACAAAGCCCGTTTCAGTGGCACCTGACCAACTTAATGACGAAATTTATCCCCAAAATATAGCAGTGATAACTGATACTCCGATATCATCTACCAACCTGTAATCCAAGTCACAGCAATATCCAACAACTAATCCAAAGCATACTAGCGTCACATCAAAATACTCCGGGGATAGCGTAACACTATTAGCATGATGAATTCCAGATCGATAATACTACTAATCCAATAGCAGGAACAACCTATCCAGCTAAGATCCACATGCAAGCATCATCTACTATACTCCAAAACATAATATCAACTAGCATCATGATGAAAATAATTCTAGCCACTAATAATCCAAAGGCAGCATGTCATTCAAAGTAATACTCCAAAATAATACCAGATACCAACATGAAAATAGTTATAACATGGGCCACTAATAATCCAATGGCAACATGTCATCCTCATAAGCTGCAAAATATTAGTACTAGAACTCCAAGCAATATCATGGCAATAGCAAGATTGAAACATTTCCAAGAAATGCCATGAACAAGATCACACATAGCTAATGCAAAATTTTAAATAAGTTTAAATAAGTAAACCATGTCAATGCATTTCAATCATGGAAATGGAGGGTGTAGCTTGTCTGGGGTGAAGGAATTCATCGGGAAGAAGTGCGAGAAACTTGCGGAACAAATCGTCGAAAAACGTTCTCTCTCGGAGGGGGCTGAATAAGGGCAAGGGCATAATGGTCATTTTCAGAATGTTGTCACATGGTGAAAATGATACCAACAGAACGAGCTCGACGAAACGAAGAAATGGGCTTTGGAATCACCTCATTTGGAGTTGTGAGCAAAAAGTTATGACCAGAGCAGTGCCAGGGACCAATCTGTAAAAAATATATGCACAAACAGTGAGTGGAAAAACATAAAACACATTTGAAGGAATACACCTTCGCTGCAGAGAAAACGTATTCGGGCTAAGAACTGCGCCAGCGTACGTTTTCGCGAACAGAGCTCAAAAGTCGTTTCCACTTATCCACGTCATCAGCACCTGGTCAACGCGGGCTGAGGCTGACACGCGGGGCCCACGGGGAGAAGGGGGCCCACCTGGCCTCTGTCTTCTTCTTCCTCGCCCTGCTCCCGCACGGGACAGAGGAGGCAGGGAAGGGCGCGTCACCCGTGACAGGCCAGCCGGCTCCGGCCGTCTCCGGCGAGAGCGAAGCCACCGGCGGGCTCGGGAGGCCACACCACCTCCATTCAGAGAGGAAGAGGGCGCCGGAGAGAGTTGGGCGGCCGCGGCTTTGAGACAATAGAGGACAGGGCGGCGGCGGCTATTCGTGGGGTGGCGGCCAAACGTGGCTCCAGCGATGAGGCGAGTAGGTGAGGATGGTTGCTGGAGTGCGGTGGTCGTTCTGGTGGAGTGGAGGAGGCGAGAGCAGCTCGGCAGAGTGCCAATTTAGGTGCCGACGCGGCGGCCATGGCGGCAATGGTGGTTGTGGAGAGCTCCAGATGCTCGGGGAATAGTCTAGGGGGGGTAGAGGAGTGAGGCAGGGGCGATGGTGAGCTCGGGAGCGATTGGGGACGGCTATATATAGCCGGACAGGGGAGGCCGTGGCCGAGTGCCACCACGCGAGCTCGGCCAGAGCTCTGGCGAGGCTCAGCGAGCACGGGCGGGCACGGGAACACGACGAGGAGGAGCGAACGAAGGTCACGGAGCAGCAGGAGCCAAGGGGAGCAGAGGAAGAAGAGACGAGTGCCATTAATGCCTTGTCGGCAACTGTTCGCCCGTGGGCGCGCGGCGGCAAGCGTCGGTGAGGAAGCTTCCGGAGGAGGGGAGGGGTCCAGGGGAACGGCGACGACGAGATGAAGACGCTGGGCATGCTCACGCGCGCGAAGCCGATGAGAGGAAGAGAGGCCGAAGCACAAACGACGCCCTGGACGCGGCCACTGCACACAAAGCGCTTAAATGGACATGCGAGCTACGCGGTCACCATGAGACAGTGCACAGGAAGGTCACGAGAGGATTGCAAACTATGTCTGAGGTGAAGTCCTTCCAAGATACATCATTTATGACGTTGTGGCTTGATTTGAGGCACTGTGGTTAAGTTGGAACTAAGCTCAGAAGTTTGCTGCATCTAACTTGGCAGAGCACTACTGATCAACAGGAAAGGGATTGGAGCTATGGTGTTGTCTGGGATTGGAGCTAGAGGTTTTGAGGATAAATGGACCAAGGCTTAATATAGTTGCTTTGCAACTGACCAAAATGGTCCAGAAAATGGATCAAGATGATGCACTCAAATGGTGTGGCCACTTGAGCTGAAATTGGGTATATCATGATGATTTGATCATAAGAATATGCTGTAAAAATTTCATACGAAATGGACAGGCCAAAGTGGTACTTGTTTCACAAACATCCTCACTGTCCAGAAACTTGGAATAATTTTGGAGAAATATTGGCTTGATGAAATGGTCCCAAATTTGGTGGAGAGATGTTATCTCTACTTCTAATGGAGCAGTTGGTGAATAGTCCACACGGTTT
>NC_041385.1:829060079-829068284 GCF_002162155.2 Triticum dicoccoides
AAAAAACCCTCCAGCCCCGAGCAGATCGATCTCCCCCGCCGACCAGACCTTCGCACGCCCGATCTCACGCCCGATCCACCCCTACTCCCCCTCCCTGGCCGATCCACCCCTACGCCCCCTCCGCGGCCGATCCATCCCGGTGCCGCGGTCGATCCAAACCTACGCCGTCGCTATTGCAGGAGGCGGCTATCTGCTGTGGGATCGGCCGAGGTGACGGGGCCGCGATCCCGATTAAGATACGCCGGCGATCACGACCCCGATCCCACGGCGACCCCCTTCTGGACACGCACAGGGTCTCAACAGGCGCTGCTCCCCTTTCAGTAGTAAGTAATGCAAGTTCATACACAATAGTTATTACACAAGGTCATACAGAATCATATGAAGAGGCGGCGACTTGAAGGACGTGGACTGGGAGACCGGGCCGCGATCCCGTCTACGAGAGGCCCAGGATCGCACGGCGATCCGCTTCTGGACGCCCCCAGAATCCAACTTCTGTTGTACGTATTGCAAGTTTATAATCAATAATCGCTCACTACCTATGTTGAAAACATACATACATAATCTATAATGACTATCTTTGCTGTAGCATGATAGGCCAAACAAACGTTCTGAAACTGCATATTTGAGTTGGTTGCTTCTACTTACTTGTGTTGGTCAATGTCGGCAATCTTAGTGTACATATACATTAAGCACACGTCTTCCTTTCCTGGAGCATTTTCTGAAATTTGCAACATAATCGCTTAGGACCTGTTTACGCAAGTTGCTGTACATTTTCATGACCCATTCCAGCAAGATCCGGTTACTGTACATGTTTGCATAACTGAGAGTGTTGCTTTTACTTACTTTGATTGCTGGGTGTGTTGCTTGTTCTTCTAACTTTGCACGGGCCAAGAAGCAGCCTTTCCAGTAAGCATACTCCATTACATCAAACAATTTAGGGGCTGGAAGTACTATTCCCTCAGAACATGACTGTTTACAGAAAACCTCCCAATAAGGAGACCAGGACTGTTGTATACCTGCTACAACGGAAGGAAACATAACAAAATAAGATCATGAAGATGGGAGACAACTTCAATTCACAAGCGATTGTTAATATTATGAAAACTTTGCTTGTAGGTATGTATGGGGAATCCACAAAGCAAATCGTCAGGTGTACCTAGAGGTAAATGTTGGACTATAAAACTTGCTATACATGTCAAGCTATATCCCGATTGTGATTTCCTATAATGACGTTGTTGCAGATAATTTTGATGCGACAAATGATGGTGAGAACTACCTGAGTACCCCATTTATGACAGTTGGATCGTCAATTTACCATGATTCCTCCACTATTTATTTATGGAGTTGATCTCGCTTACTTGTATGAATGACACTCAGATGGATTGACACTTGAACCGACTGGACAACCGGTTGTTCCGCATAATGAACAAGTGAGTACTGAAGGTGTAGAATATCAGATGGATGGGACAAACGTTGTTGATAATCACCCTATTAGTCCAGGTACGAGGCTGTGCGGAGAGAGTACTCATAATTTTATTCTATTAAGTTCGTGACTTCAATCTAAGTTACATGTATGAACCGGGCTTCAGGCCAGTCCATACCTGGACAGACCGCAGACCCGGTTGTTCCGCAACCCTATGAATATTATCTGGAGGTGGCCTCTTGGCAATTACTGCAGTCTTCGTTACTTCATCTGACATTTGTCCACTTGATCCATGCTCAACCTCATGAAGTCTACAAAATATTCATAGTACCATAATTGTATCAGTGAAGTAGTGCATATATCAAGCAATGATCTTGGAGTCTCATGGATCTGGCAATTCATAGGTACGTATGGAAAATTCAAAAAGCAAGCTAACTCAAGATACAAAGGTGGCAGGTTTGCCTACAGGTACATGTTCCGCTATCAGATTTAGCTGTACCATGGCTAACATCATGCCCTGCTCATAGTGTGTATACATGATGTGTTGCAGGCCATTCCTTGGGGGCAAATGTTGATGAATACAACACAGATAATATACCCTTAGCTGACAAACTTGACTATAGTTACTCATTGGGTCCAGGTTTAATTCTGTGCAAATATCGTCAACATACTTTTGGTATAGAATCATCGGTTTTGTATATTCTCTATCATACCTTACAGACTACGAGGGAGGCAACAACACATCAGATGGGTCAAGTGATGCTTCGTTGACGGCTCCCAGTGAACTCACACTCGCTCCCGGGGATATCACAAAGTTGATCAACCTTACAATGCGATGTCAGGTATTCTTATACTATGTGTATTACATCCTATTGTTGGACAGATTCAGTAAACTGGCAGGTGTGGTCCAGTCTCCTTTGTACATAATGATGCTTTGTGTTTTTTTTTCATTTTGTTATTTTTACATGATGCAGACAACCCAGCAAACTCATTCATGCAAAATGGTGCTTCCTTGCTGGCTCCCAGTAATCTCACACTCCTCTATGCCAGCAATGTACGGGACAGTTCAAATGGTATTACCCGTCCGTCTTTGATGTGAAGTAATTAGTCCTTACGGGGGTTCATCTTCATATATATAGTCAGCTTATGGCTATTATGTTGTTCCAGTAGCTCTAGAATCTTCCCATGTCGATATGGGAAACCAGGTCGGGCGTAATGCTCTAGCTCGTGAATGTTCAGTGTCTATACCAACAACCGAGCACTAGACAACAGGAGTTGTGATGAATGACCGCAAAAACGGCTTCACCGAAGAAAAGAGAGAGCAGATAAAAGCCCGGAGGCAAGCTGCTTATCGGAAGAAAAAGGAAGAGGGTACGCTCATGAAAATCAGCCTTTCGCTAGACATACTTCTTGATTTTATAATTAATATGTTTCATACTTTTCATGCCAGATACGTTTTCAGGTACTGCTGATACAATTCATGATGATGGAGAACATAACAACACCTCATCAATAGAAAAAAGGGACATTATAAACACGCGGAGAAGGGCAGCTTATAAGGAGAAAAAAAGAAAAGGAAGATGCTCCGATTATGTACCATCACAAGAACAAAGGGATAAGATAGACGCTAAACGACGGGCAACGTACCACAGAAGAAAAAAGGTAAAACAAGCCCTGATCATACATATTCGTTACTCCACTTATTATGTGCATTTTGACTTTTATTAAGTATACAAAATGTTCGTTAATTCAGTTAAGAAATAAATTGACATCGTGGTATGGGTCGGTAATACCCAAAAAAATAACTAAATCAGAGGAAATTCCCCTCTTTAATAGTACAGATCTCAGACTAATGTTAGAATTTTTTTTTGAACTATTCCAGACTAAACTTGTATGAACAGTATGTACATGTCATGCTTTTTAATTTGTGTTCCAGACTTTCTAATTACGTATATGATGCTTTCATACACTTATATAGACCCAAATTGTTTAGAATATTATCCTTGATATTTCGCATCTGTCAGATAGTACAAGACATGAATCACAAAGTAAAGCTTACAGTCAAAAAAATGTGAAGCTTGGCAAGGCATGGTGCTCAAATATGTGTACCTCAAAGCTTAATTTTGTTCGCCTGCATCAATCATCCAGTTCTGGTCTGACTTCATTTTGCAAGGTTAGTGTGAGCAATATTTGCTTTCCACACTATATTACGAACTTCTCTCCATTTTACGGTTACCTGCAAAACTAACCAAATTAAACAGGGCCATCTGAATATAAGTACAAATTAGATAAGTCAGGAGACAGTAACAGGAATGTCCAGCTTCATAATAGAGCAAGCAAAATTCAAAATATTTTCTTGTGGCCAAATTAAATCTAAATGTACACGCGCAAGACATCTTGACCACATAGTGTATAATAACTAAATTAGGTGGTTCAGCTGAAGATATGAGACATTTTTAGCTCAGAGAGTAAACGGCTATAGAATTTTACAGAAAAAAACTACATACTACTCCCTCTAACAAAATATGAGACATTTTTTGCATTCCCGGCAGCTCCCAAATCTCTGTAAGAGTACAATTCCGCCCTCACCATTGTCCAACTCCCAAATCAGTTTGAATTTGAACCTCGCCGTCGGCAGCACCTCGTGCCTCGCCCAGCAACTCACGCCTCGCCCGGTGCTTGCCGCTCCAGGTGCTCACCACCTCCTTGCCCGCTCCTTGCCCCGACACTGCTTGACCAGGCCCAACAAATCAGTTATGTTTATTTTAGCAGCAGTACACTGATTGTCAAACTGTGTACACTATGCAACAGTACAGTTCATACCAATCAGTGCTACTCCTTTCACTTACAGAGGCCATCCCGACTGTACTGCAAAACCTAGATTGAGGAGACGCAGTACTGTAAGTGCTAGAGTAACTGTCTTACAGCTAATCAGAGGCAACCGCTTCTTCAGGAGCTGCATCATTGTCCATATCTCATCGTTCCTCCATCTGCAACACGCATCCCTACTCCCATCTGCATCCCATCAAGAATCACAACCATATCCCATCCACACAAGAATCACAACGAACTATACTCCTAATCAAGAATCCACCCCACGCAGCCAGTACGGGGAAGATGCACACCTTGTGGGTCTTGCTATCGAGCGTAGAGCGTGGTAGGCGATTGGGAATTCGGGATTCCGGTGCGGGCTCAATCTCGGGTGTCGTCGAGATAGAGGGGGGACTCCGGCTTAGAGAACCCATGGGGGACGGTAGCGTCCAGTACGGGCGCTCCTGTTTGCAGATAGAGGGCAACGAGGAGCGCTGGCGTTTGTCACAGCTGGTGTCGAGTAGGACAAGGCCGCCGTGCACGCGCTCCTCCTCGACCTTGGAGCACGCAAGACGCAGCACGGGGGAGAGGGAAAGGCGACACGGGCGAGAGGGAGAGAAGGCGGAGAAGCCGTAACGGGAGGGAGGCGGCGACGCCGGTGAGAGGGAGGTGACAACACAAATCGTCAGAGGAGAGCTAGGGATTTGGTGGAGGGGAATGACCAAACGAGAGTGTGACGGGAACGAGAGTGTGGTGCAGAGAGAGTGAGAGGTAAGAGAGCATTTTACGGCTTCGGCGTTGTGAGGCTATATTTGGGAAGTAAAAAAATTGTTAGGTGACAGAAAAATTGAGGCCATGTTCGGCTAATCCCCTCGGCACAGGGGGACCGAAGGGGATTGGGGAGGTTTGAGGGGAATTTTGACTTGCAAGGGATTTAGTACCATTCAATCCCTTTCAAACCTCTTCAAACCCTGCCTAACTGAACAAGGCTGCATGGGTCTCAAAAAATGTCTTATATTTTTTATATTTTGCTATAGAGGGCTTAATTTACAAAGACACCACATTTCTGGGGAATGGGGTGGGGACTTGTGATCACAGCTCGAGCCGAGAGGACAGCTAGCGATAAGCGGCAGGGCGACCCTTCTGCACCTCCTGACCGGCGAACGAATCCGACTGCTCACCGCGCCAGATGTGCTCACGGTTGTTGACCATATTCGGCCAACAACGTAAACTTTGGCGGGGAGTGGAGGGGACGGACGACATCGTGGTGGAGGGGATGGGTGGCGGTGGTGAGCGTGGAGGGGAGGCGGCAGAGCAAAGCCGTGGTAGGGAGATATGGCGGCGGTGACGCTGTGGCGTGAAGAGATGGCGGCAGCGACATGTGCAGGGAGAGTGAGATGTGAGTGAGGGCTTGTGCCCATGTAGTGAGAGTGAGAGGGGTGACCTGTTCTTTCTTTTTATGATATTTCTTTTCAAGATAAAGAAGGAAAATAAGAGGTTGGTTGTATTTTATTTTTAGAAAAATTAGTTGTTTTTTATAAAAGGGAAAATCGGCTGTTTGCTCTAGAGAATTGTAACATACTTTTATTAATTTATTCATGTAGGAATATGTCTGGCTATTTTGTTTTTGATTTTATGTTCCCATGGAACGGTAAATAAGTCCGGTTTGCACAATATTCTCCATTGCATATTTTTTAGATCGTCAACGTGAAATATTCGTGCTAATTACATATGTTGCTTGTGCAAGATGGTTATGAGCTGGGGAAGAATTTTTTTACTATATTTTCTCAAGTAAGAATGAAAATAAAGACAACATTCCTAACATTATAGTTGAATACCTTAAGTGCACCAAGTAGATCTTAATTTATAACCGATTATCAGTTGCTTCATCGCTCGCTGTGTATACATCATCACATTACATTTTTTTTATCAACTTATATCATTGCAAGTGAAATGGATTTTAATTATTTACTGACTGTTATTGGTTATCTTTTCTATACATGCAGAATTTGACATGCATTACAGTTATATTATATATAATTCCAGCAAAGATTTAGAATGCCCCGTGACAACGCACGAGCATTCTACTAGAATATATAAAAACTTGTATGTTTGCCGCCCGTGGCAACACACGGGCACTCTACTAGTTTGGATAGGATCACAATCTGGTAATTTCTCAGAATTAATGAAGCAATATAAAATATACTTGCTTCACAACCTGAAAATATTAACAGAATCAAAGATTTGGTCCTGTGCTGACATAGATGATTTGATGGGTCTGAAATTTGGAGGAGTGTGATGATATGAGCGCATTAAGGAGTGTGCAAAATTTCAACTCATTTGGATACACCTAGCTAGTACTTCATTCACAATGGCTTCTGTTTGACAGAAAATTTAAAAATTCACTGAGGAAGAGTCACTAGGCAAATGGAGTTGAATTTTGGCAGGAGGCAATTATTTGGACATAAAAGAATGCCCAAAAAGTTTGGGAGCAAACAAGATAGGATAAATGGCACTTCCTTCACAAAGTGCCGCTCTGGACAGAATGGAAGAATGAATATTGGAGGAATATTTTTGAACATGGCAAGGAAGGATTTTTACATATTTGGGCAAGATATGACCCAAACAATTTATGAGAATTATTTGAGAATTTTTGGATGGACATAAATATAGGTTGCTTCACAACCTAGGGCAATTAAAGGTTATTCCTTTAACAGAAAATGAATTTTCCCCAAGAAAAGAATTATGGAGTTGGGCTAGGATGGAAATGGCATGGTCTTAGGCAAGATTTGAGGATGATGAGTCACTTGGGAGAAGAATTAAGGGTGATTTCCCAGGTTGCAAGGCCACAGATCCACTCCAAAAAAAACAGAGCAAAAATCAACAAATCAAAAAGAAAAAAAAGGGGCAAAAACCAGGTTGTTACAAGAAGGTCGATTTCCCTTTTTATATATGAAGAAAACATGCGGCAGCACACTAGAATATTGGGAGGTTCACCACCGGAATACTGACACATTGTGAATATTCCACCGGAATATTGGGAGGTGCACCACCCAAGTATTGTGTCCATCGCGAAAAATATATTCTTACTATCTTATATCTACTATGCAATTCAAGGTCTACAGGACTAAGAGTTTCTAAAGCAACGCGTGGTGTGTCATCTAGTTTCACTAACAAGCACACACAAATGTTGAAGGATCTATTGAACCACTATACATATAGATGGATGGATCCCTGGATCTAATACTTGGTGGCGGGGTCCACAAACAGTAGCAACCCTTCTCTAGACTATTCCATAAAACATAACTCTTTCCAAAATTAAGATCCCGTTAATTAACATCTCAAATTTCAGGAGTTAAAAATTGTGTAGACCTACTCCCTCCGTCCGGTGAAGAGTGTACATCTATCTTAAAAATTTGTCCACAGAAGAGTGTATTTCTATCTTCCCAATGCACTTTAAAGTAGAAAAAATATTTCTCTCTCATCACACGAGAATCAAGTCCAATAGCAATCTACACATGGTCTTCTTAATTTCTACATGCACTTAGCTTATTGGGTGTTGGATAATTAAATTGAAGAGAGATGATGGCTTGCACCTTTTCAATGCATTTTTTACTTAACTCCATAAGGCTGGTTGTAATGGGGAGTGTCATATACTAGTATCATAGATATGATACTAGTGTATGATACTACATCTATAATGCATAGTATCATATGTGGTATCATAGTGGAATATATTTATTGCCATGCATGACACAAAGTAGCACATCATTTAATATGATACGGTATCATGATATGATACTCAAGCATCTCTTTCTTCATTTAATTTCATGTCACCTCATCAAAATTGCTTAATTGACATGCATGATACTACCTATGATACTTCCATTACGGGCAGCCTAATTTGTCCTAAAATTTCTAGATGTACACTCTTTACCGGACGTAGGGAATACTTCTTGTCTGAAGACTTG
>NC_041385.1:829068848-829077019 GCF_002162155.2 Triticum dicoccoides
CTTTGTCACATCGAGTTTGCAGCCGAAGGCACTGGCCAATAAATGATGTACATGAGCAAGCTAGCCAGCTAGGGCCTAGGATAGACCGTCTGCGAAAATAAATTTGATAGATGCTCATTGAGCACCACGTACACGTGTGAGGAACTAGTCAAGAAACTCGACGGAAGTCATCCTTAATGGGCTACAGTTTTGACACTTCTTCGTCTAAATCAATTCTTCTCCTCTTACTTCTCCTGGTGGCACCGTCGTGGTCCTGGATAGAACCATTCTTTGGAGTCTGTGGTTGCGGCTATCAGCCTTGTTTTAATGCATATGTGTTGATCTGTGTGCGCGCAGGTTTTCCCATGGTGGTGCTTCTATGCCGTGTGCAGTTTTGCTAGATTCTTAACGGAACCTCACCAGGGGTCGGCAGCGATGCATTTGCATCGGGGCCAGACCATGGTCGGGAGGGCGGGGAAAAGCGCCCTTGGCATTGGTAGAGGAAAGAGAGCGTTGGGGAGGATAGAGAATTGAAGGAGAAAGGTTTTCTTCTTCTCAAATTTGAGCAGAAAGAGACAAGTTTGAGGAACAACTCTTCAAATTCTTGAAGAGTTAAAAATTTGAGGAAAGGGCTAGAAAGGGTTAACTCCTCAAAATATATCCTCAATTTTGTGCGCACGGGAAGTATATTCTTCTTTCGACCTTTGATGGTGAAACGACGCATAGCAAAGCATCAATGCCGATTCAATACATGCAACGATTATGAATATATGAGCTCCAGTTCACATACTCAATACAAAGACACTAATTCCTCGAGAAAACTTGCGTCCATATAAAATAACAACATTTTTAGGGAGTTAATAACATTTATTTGGTTGATAAACCATTCATGGTACAGCTGAAATGTAGCTCTCATTCTTCACAGAAGTAATGTAGGAGAGCACACACTTCCGATATCAAATAGATTGGTCCAAATGATAAGCTAGACTACTCCTTGGTCGAAGCTAAATCTTTCTCGGAAAGTGTGTGCTCCTTATATTTCTGGCCGGTCCTAGATGTAGATGTACAGGGTAAGAACAAGGGCAAAAGCAACATAAAGATAGTCATCATAGAGAAAGCGACAAAGAGAAAGAGTGCCATTGCCATAAATGGAAGGGATAGTATGAAGTCCTTAAAGTCATCAACGCCAAAGTGTCGTTTGAAATCTTCAGCCGAGCTACGAATTAATTAAACATACATTGTCACGAATTAATTAATCAACAATGAATACCTAAAAATTAAGTAGGTACATAGTGCAGTAATTCCAAATATATATTCATATGTAATTACCATGGTTTTGAAGGGGGTCGCCCAAGCAGCTGGAGCAGCTTGGTGTTCTTCTTGATCTCCATGGCGCATCTCTCAGCTTGGAGATCGTCCATCTCACGGAGCAAACGGAGCAACTCCTGCCGCTTCTCCTCCAATCGACGCAGGCCCACAGGGAAGTGCTGCAGGGCAATGAAATGTAGATAATTTTTGCACGCATTAGAATTTAATTACTCTCTCCGTTCACAAATATAAAACGTTTTGAATATTTCAATATAGACTACACACGGACTGAAATAAAGTGAACAAACATAGTACACTGCATCTATATACAAGCGACGCAGAAAAAAGGGAAGCATCTTATATTTGTGAATGGAGGGAGTACTAGCGAGTAAGTAAATTCTTTGGTTGGACGACCACACACACGTAGTTAGTCAGTATGGTGATTTGGTTCGATTCAACATACAGAATAAATTCTTTTGTTTCAACTTACAAAGGAGCGCATGCGACGTTTCGTACCCTGTGATTGTTGGTGAGAGGATCGTATGGTGATTCAGGGGAGCTGCTGAACCAGTGGAGTGAGCTCAGCCTGCCATGGAAAATAGTCCACGGCAGCTTCCGCGGCTGCTCCTCCTTGACGACGGTGAGCGACCTGGCCGCCATGAAACTGCCCTGCAGTGGTCGCTCTAGGCCGGCATGGCCGCAGACCTTCCTCGCGCCAAACCGAAGCACCGCGGCCATCGAAGCTCTTTCTTGTTCCCTCAGCTAGATAGTATGATTTGTTCTCTCCTAGCTAGCGAGCTTCTTTCACGGTAACTTATAATACCGGGACGCGCGCGGTACTGCCGCAGTCACGTTACACCCACACCACCCGGCAACAAAGCTGCGTGACACACCAAACCCTACTCAAACGAGTTGGCTGTTAGTTCACGTGGACAGCGTGCACTCCTACGTCACAATATTTTGAGCTAAATATATCTAGAGGTGCTTTCAGAAAGAACAAAATATTAACCCGGGGGGAGCCATTGGACGTATTGGAGCACCGGGGCAATTGGTGCTACCGGTGCATAGGACACCGTTGCACATTCAGAAATGTTTGAAAAAATTCCAAAAAAATGTCAGTGTATTGTTTTATGGGTATATTTTAAGGGTACGCCCGTTTTATGGGTGCATTGAAAAAATCCGAAAAAAATAGTGCATTGACACAAGTCAGGGTATGTAGTCACAAAAATTTAAATCAAACTTTGAAATAGTGCTCGTTAATGGGTCAAAACTGAAGCCCAACTTGTGTTATTCCGTGTCAAAGTAGTCTTTTTTGTATCTTGAGCAATGTTTCAAATTTTGATTTCAATTTTTATGACAACATAAACTGATGTCGTATCAATGCATTATACTTATTTTAGATTTTCTGAACATTTTTTAATGTATAACGGGGACCGGTGCACCACATACATCCCCGGGGAGCCATGGTCCCTTCTCGCGCACCCCTGGCTATAGGGAGTAGGTCGTGACGGCTATGCCCAAGACAGATATTCCTTTGTGAAAATAAGTGTGCGATATGTTATTCTAGTGACGTAGCAACATCGAGGGTATTAGGAATCGACAAATGTTTCCTTAAAATATACCCATAAAACAATACATTGGTAGTCACCTTTTATTGTGTTTTATTAGCTATGAGAATCACTCCCTATATGGAGTAGACCGTGATGGCTACGCCCAATATGGATATACAGTTGTCACCTCTATTCTATTGAACACTTCCTACATTGCTTGCAGATCCCCATCAAAGACACGCAAACATCGCAAAGAAAATATTACTTTCTTTGAGAGGAAAAATTACACCACAATACAAAGCAACAATGGTCCTACCACCTCCATACACCAAAACGGCTAACGAAGGCAAGGGAAATACGGAAACACTAAGTCTCTGTCAACATGTCCACGGGGTTCGTCCCCATTATCGGGTCTGAGGAGGCAACTTTCATTTCAGATGAGACCAACTAGAGGAGATATCTTGTGTCATGGGCTGCGGATGATTGTTGGTATGTTCTGTTCTGATAGTTCGTTGTATTACACTTCGAACTAACCTAGAGGTCGTGCTTAGGCGAAAATCGATATCAGTAAAGTAATCCGGGAACTCTAGTTCATTAAGTTTTTTTTATTGCCATTGAGTTTTTTTCGCAAATGATCCAAATATATTATCAAAGTTCAGCGGAAGCATGAAATATGTCCAACATAATAAAAATTATCATCGAGATTTCAAGACCACTACCTCCGCCAAAATGAGCCGTCGACGCGGTGTTGTTGCCACTCCCCTATCGGAGCTGGCTTGACCTTGTCGATTATAGTCAGAAAGTCTTCGTGTGCATGCCCTAAGGATAAACATCCTAGAGCCGCAGTCGTCGTCATTGAACCCTTGCCTAGATTTGACGCACCCGACCCCAAATTTCGCAACATGGCAAGAACCCTAACCTTACCGCTTCAAGGAGATGGCAGGAATCTATGTAGGGAGCTCCGTCGACTACGTCTAGATGGATAAACTCATGGATCGAAACCCGGAAGACAAACTCAAAGAAGTAGCGCCGCCACCTGCAAGGACTAAAGAAGCCTAACCTAAACTATTAACCGGAGCGGAGGCCCCAGAATTCTTCTCCTCGCCACCAGCCGCCGAAGCGGCAAACAAAGTAGTGGAGGCGAATCCATAGACTCGTCGGTGAAGTGTGGACGGGAGAGTTTCCCTAGGCGCCTAGGGGGAGGGAGGGAAAGAGAGGAAGTGGACATGACTTAAGATTGGGTTGACCGACATTGACAGAAAAATTGAACTAAAGTGGACAAAGAGTCATTTTTTTGCAAGACAACTTCATATATATTCATCTTCAATCATGACAGTAAAATAAACAACAAAAATTACATCCAGATCCGTGGACCACCTAGCAACAACTAAAAGCACTGGTGTGAGCTGAAGGTGCGTCGTGATCATCGCCCGTCCTTTGCTGGAACCGGGCAAACCTTATTTTAGTAGGCAGTCGGGAAGTCGTCATGCTAAGGCCCCGTAGGACCAGCACGCCAGAGCAGCAACCGTCACCGATCCAGAAAGTCGTACATCGGAAGGATCAAACCTGTAAACACCCAAATGCAGACGAACGAGGAACGGATCCAAACGAAGACCAACACCGATTGAATTTCGTCGTATCCGACGGAGACACACCTCCACACGCTCTTCGACGATGCTAGATGTACCATCGGGGCGGGGATAGAATGTGGGAGACATTATTCCTACTGAGGGGCATTACCGCCGCCACATAGCCCCAACCATGATGCTGAACCTAACAAGAACGACAACGGGGTCCCTCCCATCGGCGGGAACCCGAGGTTCTCCGCACCTCCATGACCGAAAGACCATCGAAGATTGGGTGGACCGTTGGCGATGCCGACGGGAGGAAGAGGAAAATTTGAGATCTTTTTTTGTGGACAAAGAGTCATTAACTTGCCAAAATATTGGTAACCATCCAAACGGGATCAGATATTATTCATGACAAGAAAAATTGGCAATGTGAGTTTTATTGAGCACCCAAACATCATGTGTATGCTAAGGGCATCTCCATCAGGCACGCAAATACTACTCCGCGTGCTAAAAACCATCTTTTTTTGGCGCCGGAGACATTCCAATAGATGCTGCAAAATAGTGCGCATGAAAAAGAATTTAACGCACACGCTTAAAAGCACTATCGCACGCTGCAAATGTTGGGCGCCGGACCGCGCACGGTTCAGAATTTGCGCCGCGTATTTTTTTGGGTGTGCGTTTTTGGGCATGTGGAAAACTAATGTTGGCCGTGACGCGCTAAGTGCTACACTGGCGCTGTAAAACTATTTTAGCGTTTGATATTTCTACGCCTCTATTGAAGATGCTCTAATGGGATCCTTCTGGACACCCGCCATCTTGTTCGGCTGGAACAAAGAACCGAGCAGAAGAACAATCTCATGAGTCGCCGAGAAACCGAGGTGGAGAAAAACCGAAAACACGCCATATATGATGAACCCGGCCCCGGATACCCGTTACCCGATCACCACCATCACGTCTGTGCGCGCCCGCGCCCGCCGATGAGTAGTCGTCTCGTGACTCATGAACCAACAAGGCCGTAACCGTGAAAACTGACAGCAGTCTGGAAAAACATGGCTGAAATGTTTGCGCCGGCTAAATGTGCCTGATGCGGCAAGGTGATCCGTCTCTGCGGGCTGTTCACTGTGAATCTCTGACCCGTCTCATTCGGCTGCTGCTACTAGGACTCGTATTTCGCGACAGAAAGATCAGCTTCTGGTGCCGGCCGTAGGGTACATTTAGACGTGTGTTCCAGCATGATACTACTGGTTTGTGGTATGAACTCGGCCTAGCTGGGGAAGGCGGAAGGAATTGCATGCCACCTTCACCTTGGGAGGGGACGCATGAGACTCTGTGCATGAGCGTGCACCGCTTCGCGAACCGGTCACATTTATCATGGAATAGCGAAGGACCGCACACACCGTGAGTTGGCCAAGAGGTGAAACGAAGCGTCCCGCCGGCGACCACACGCATTCCGGCCAACCAACCATCAGATCTCCTACTCCTATATATATGCACGAAGCTACGGGCGGGCTCAACAATCCCACATCCATCTCCACTTCGTGTGAGCGAACACCATGGCAGAGGGTAGTAGGTCGAAGCAAAGCATGGTAGTGTGGTCGTCTCTTCGCATGGATCTCGTCCGCAAGGTCGGCGACTCGCTGTTGGCCACCAGCGACGTCGTCTCCTACCGGGAGATGAGGGCTGTCTGCCACAACTGGCGCGCTGCCATCCCAAAGCCGCCTCCGATGTCCTGGGTCATGCTCGACCAGGAGGATCTCGCGGATGGCGAATACAACTATAAGAATCCTGCGGTGGCTCTCTTCCTCCAGCCCTCCACGGGGCGCATCCTCCGCCTCCGTGTTCCGCAGCTTGAGGACGACGAAAACATCCTGGTCTGTACCTCCGACGGTCTCCTCGTCCTTGGAGGAAGCAAGGACCTGCACCCTGCTCGTCTCCTCAACCCCTTTACTGGTGACATGCTCGCCTTCATGGCGCCGATTCCTCAGGAAAGGAGGGTGCTCACTGCCGTGGCCAGTTCTAGCCCGACGCTTCTCTTCTCGTTTGAAGACTACTTGGACAACAACTCTCTTTATGTTTACTGTGCTGATACCACCAGCCCACTCTGCGAGGTGCAGTTCGAAGGCTTCGAGGACGACCCGTTTGACCTTAAAAGCCTACTTTCCTACGCTGGCCACTTCTACACGGTCGAATACAATGGAGGTATATTCAAGGTCGTGGGCACGGCGCCGCACTATCACGGTGAGCTGATTGCCAAGTCACCTGCCAACTACACGGATGACTACTTCCTGGTGGAGTCTGCCAGAGACCTGCTACATGTTTGTCTCGGACACAAAAGGGTGCAAGTTTTCAGGGTCGACATTGAGCGGAAACTGCTAAAACCAGTGAAGAACATTGGCAGCCAGGCGCTCTTCCTCGGTGCTAGGTGCCTGTCAGTTGATGCGCATAAGCTGCCATCCGTGGACGCAAACTGCATATACTACCTAAATGGTGACAGCATCAACATGTATGATATTCGCAACAGAAAGTTAGATCATTTAGGCAGATTAAGTCTAAACCGTCCTTTCAGCATTGTTCAGACGCTGCTCGATTACTGCTGGGCTCTTCTTGATATATGTGCTCAAGTTGAATATCTGAAAAGTTGATTGTAAGACATGTTCAGTTGCATGCCCCACCTAAGCTTCATTCTGTTAGGTTTAAGTTGAGATGAGTGATGCTCGTTGGTTTAGTATTGTATGAATTGATCTTAAAATATGGGCTTCGTTATTTTAAGCTTGAGTTGGGATGACTGATGTTTGTTGGTGAAGTACCGTATGAATTGATCCTAAATTACGGGCTTCGTTCTGTTAAGTTTCAGTTGAGATGGGTGATGCTAGTTGGTAAAATATTGTATGAATTAATCTTAAATAACATACTAAGTTCTATCAAGTTCGAGTTGAGATGACTGATGCTCGTTAGTTAAGTATTATTGAATTAATATTAAACTCTGGACTGTTTGCATGAATATATATTATATGTTATTTTTATCCATTATAAACATTTGTAGATGTATAGAAGATAACGTAAAAAATTATAAACAATTTAAATGGGCACTAACAACACTAGTTGTTAAAGTAAACACCGGGTCTCTTGAAGCTAGGATGGGCTAGCGTGCTGTCCAACACTGTGACAACGTGAGAACATTCCTACATACACCGGGAGTTCTCATGAGTTCTACTATCATGATTGGGGGTCATTTCTGCATTTTAGTGTGTTTATGGTTGGCAAAATTATGTATATTAATATTATGTTAGTTTAGTACTATGCCAAAAAAACATCGAGGGTGCTAATATCCAACGAATGTTACATGATTATCATCATGTTTGACATTCTTACTTAACTTTGTTTATCATTTGGGTAAGCTATAAAAAGTATAAAATTGTATCTGGGGTGGCATAAAAAAGGATTTTGTGTTTTATATTGTTTGATGGACATGGCATTAGGACTATTTACTTATGAAAAACAGAAGGCACAACTATTGCTCCCTGCATAAATATAAGAGCGTTTAGATCACTACTTTTTATATTTCTTTACACACAGAGTAGCCTACAACTGTAGGAAATTTTCAAGAGACCCTGCTCATCAGTATTTTTTGTCACCATTCGCTTTGTACACCCTTCATTCCATGATGAGTTCAACGCCACTATAGGGCCCCTCCTATGCAATTATTCCCCATAAAATAAGCACATGAAGTTATCATTCCCTATTGTTCTGAGCTGCCTCGACG
>NC_041385.1:829189615-829209173 GCF_002162155.2 Triticum dicoccoides
CACCCCTGGCTATAGGGAGTAGGTCGTGACGGCTATGCCCAAGACAGATATTCCTTTGTGAAAATAAGTGTGCGATATGTTATTCTAGTGACGTAGCAACATCGAGGGTATTAGGAATCGACAAATGTTTCCTTAAAATATACCCATAAAACAATACATTGGTAGTCACCTTTTATTGTGTTTTATTAGCTATGAGAATCACTCCCTATATGGAGTAGACCGTGATGGCTACGCCCAATATGGATATACAGTTGTCACCTCTATTCTATTGAACACTTCCTACATTGCTTGCAGATCCCCATCAAAGACACGCAAACATCGCAAAGAAAATATTACTTTCTTTGAGAGGAAAAATTACACCACAATACAAAGCAACAATGGTCCTACCACCTCCATACACCAAAACGGCTAACGAAGGCAAGGGAAATACGGAAACACTAAGTCTCTGTCAACATGTCCACGGGGTTCGTCCCCATTATCGGGTCTGAGGAGGCAACTTTCATTTCAGATGAGACCAACTAGAGTAGATATCTTGTGTCATGGGCTGCGGATGATTGTTGGTATGTTCTGTTCTGATAGTTCGTTGTATTACACTTCGAACTAACCTAGAGGCCGTGCTTAGGCGAAAATCGATATCAGTAAAGTAATCCGGGAACTCTAGTTCATTAAGTTTTTTTTATTGCCATTGAGTTTTTTTCGCAATTGATCCAAATATATTATCAAAGTTCAGCGGAAGCATGAAATATGTCCAACATAATAAAAATTATCATCGAGATTTCAAGACCACTACCTCCGCCAAAATGAGCTGTCGACGCGGTGTTGTTGCCACTCCCCTATCGGAGCTGGCTTGACCTTGTCGATTATAGTCAGAAAGTCTTCGTGTGCATGCCCTAAGGATAAACGTCCTAGAGCCGCAATCGTCGTCATTGAACCCTTGCCTAGATTTGACGCACCCGACCCCAAATTTCGCAACATGGCAAGAAACCCTAACCTTACCGCTTCAAGGAGATGGCAGGAATCTATGTAGGGAGCTCCGTCGACTACGTCTAGATGGATAAACTCATGGATCGAAACCCGGAAGACAAACTCAAAGAAGTAGCGCCGCCACCTGCAAGGACTAAAGAAGCCTAACGTAAACTATTAACCGGAGCGGAGGCAACAGAATTCTTCTCCTCGCCACCAGCCGCCGAAGCGGCAAACAAAGTAGTGGAGGCGAATCCATAGACTCGTCGGTGAAGTGTGGACGGGAGAGTTTCCCTAGGCGCCTAGGGGGAGGGAGGGAAAGAGAGGAAGTGGACATGACTTAAGATTGGGTTGACCGACATTGACAGAAAAATTGAACTAAAGTGGACAAAGAGTCATTTTTTTGCAAGACAACTTCATATATATTCATCTTCAATCATGACAGTAAAATAAACAACAAAAATTACATCCAGATCCGTGGACCACCTAGCAACAACTAAAAGCACTGGTGTGAGCTGAAGGTGCGTCGTGATCATCGCCCGTCCTTTGCTGGAACCGGGCAAACCTTATTTTCGTAGGCAGTCGGGAAGTCGTCATGCTAAGGCCCCGTAGGACCAGCACGCCAGAGCAGCAACCGTCACCGATCCAGAAAGTCGTACATCGGAAGGATCAAACCTGTAAACACCCAAATGCAGACGAACGAGGAACGGATCCAAACGAAGACCAACACCGATTGAATTTCGTCGTATCCGACGGAGACACACCTCCACACGCTCTTCGACGATGCTAGATGTACCATCGGGACGGGGATAGAATGTGGGAGACATTATTCCTACTGAGGGGCATTACCGCCGCCACATAGCCCCAACCATGATGCTGAACCTAACAAGAACGACAACGGGGTCCCTCCCATCGGGAGGAACCCGAGGTTCTCCGCACCTCCATGACCGAAAGACCATCGAAGATTGGGTGGACCGTTGGCGATGCCGACGGGAGGAAGAGGAAAATTTGAGATCTTTTTTTGTGGACAAAGAGTCATTAACTTGCCAAAATATTGGTAACCATCCAAACGGGATCAGATATTATTCATGACAAGAAAAATTGGCAATGTGAGTTTTATTGAGCACCCAAACATCATGTGTATGCTAAGAGCATCTCCATCAGGCACGCAAATACTACTCCGCGTGCTAAAAACCATCTTTTTTTGGCGCCGGAGACATTCCAATAGATGCTGCAAAATAGTGCGCATGAAAAAGAATTTAACGCACACGCTTAAAAGCACTATCGCACGCTGCAAATGTTGGGCGCCGGACCGCGCACGGTTCAGAATTTGCGCCGCGTATTTTTTTGGGCGTGCGTTTTTGGGCATGTGGAAAACTAATGTTGGCCGTGACGCGCTAAGTGCTACACTGGCGCTGTAAAACTATTTTAGCGTTTGATATTTCTACGCCTCTATTGAAGATGCTCTAATGGGATCCTTCTGGACACCCGCCATCTTGTTCGGCTGGAACAAAGAACCGAGCAGAAGAACAATCTCATGAGTCGCCGAGAAACCGAGGTGGAGAAAAACCGAAAACACGCCATATATGATGAACCCGGCCCCGGATACCCGTTATCCGATCACCACCATCACGTCTGTGCGCGCCCCCGCCCGCCGATGAGTAGTCGTCTCGTGACTCATGAACCAACAAGGCCGTAACCGTGAAAACTGACAGCAGTCTGGAAAAACATGGCTGAAATGTTTGCGCCGGCTAAATGTGCCTGATGCGGCAAGGTGATCCGTCTCCGCGGGCTGTTCACTGTGAATCTCTGACCCGTCTCATTCGGCTGCTGCTACTAGGACTCGTATTTCGCGATAGAAAGATCAGCTTCTGGTGCCGACCGTAGGGTACATTTAGAGGGTGCTTGGATACGTTTTACTCCCATGACTAGAAGTAGTGGGACTAAAACTTACTAGCCTCACCCATGCTTGGATCCAAATACTAAAGAGACTAAAATCAAGTTATTGAGCATTTATTATCCTCCAAATCCTCCAATCCAGAACTCGCATGCGTTAAAGGAGAGAAATTAAATGAGGAGAGAGAGGGCTAATACATATTTTAGTAGGTTTTCTATGACTAAAAGATTTTAGCCTCAAGACTAGTCCTAGCCTCTCTTTAGTCAGCGGGGCTTGAAACTTTAGCCTCTAAAAGAGACTATTTTTAGTCAGACTAAAAATAATCCCTTGGATCCAAGCACCCCCTTAGACGTGTGTTCCAGCATGATACTACTGGTTTGTGGTATGAACTCGGCCTAGCTGGGGAAGGCGGAAGGAATTGCATGCCACCTTCACCTTGGGAGGGGACGCATGAGACTCTGTGCATGAGCGTGCACCGCTTCGCGAACCGGTCACATTTATCATGGAATAGCGAAGGACCGCACACACCGTGAGTTGGCCAAGAGGTGAAACGAAGCGTCCCGCCGGCGACCACACGCATTCCGGCCAACCAACCATCAGATCTCCTACTCCTATATATATGCACGAAGCTACGGGCGGGCTCAACAATCCCACATCCATCTCCACTTCGTGTGAGCGAACACCATGGCAGAGGGTAGTAGGTCGAAGCAAAGCATGGTAGTGTGGTCGTCTCTTCGCATGGATCTCGTCCGCAAGGTCGGCGACTCGCTGTTGGCCACCAGCGACGTCGTCTCCTACCGGGAGATGAGGGCTGTCTGCCACAACTGGCGCGCTGCCATCCCAAAGCCGCCTCCGATGTCCTGGGTCATGCTCGACCAGGAGGATCTCGCGGATGGCGAATACAACTATAAGAATCCTGCGGTGGCTCTCTTCCTCCAGCCCTCCACGGGGCGCGTCCTCCGCCTCCGTGTTCCGCAGCTTGAGGACGACGAAAACATCCTGGTCGGTACCTCCGACGGTCTCCTCGTCCTTGGAGGAAGCAAGGACCTGCACCCTGCTCGTCTCCTCAACCCCTTTACTGGTGATATGCTCGCCTTCATGGCGCCGATTCCTCAGGAAAGGAGGGTGCTCACTGCCGTGGCCAGTTCTAGCCCGACGCTTCTCTTCTCGTTTGAAGACTACTTGGACAACAACTCTCTTTATGTTTACTGTGCTGATACCACCAGCCCACTCTGCGAGGTGCAGTTCGAAGGCTTCGAGGACGACCCGTTTGACCTTAAAAGCCTACTTTCCTACGCTGGCCACTTCTACACGGTCGAATACAATGGAGGTATATTCAAGGTCGTGGGCACGGCGCCGCACTATCACGGTGAGCTGATTGCCAAGTCACCTGCGAACTACACGGATGACTACTTCCTGGTGGAGTCTGCCAGAGACCTGCTACATGTTTGTCTCGGACACAAAAGGGTGCAAGTTTTCAGGGTCGACATTGAGCGGAAACTGCTAAAACCAGTGAAGAACATTGGCAGCCAGGCGCTCTTCCTCGGTGCTAGGTGCCTGTCAGTTGATGCGCATAAGCTGCCATCCGTGGACGCAAACTGCATATACTACCTAAATGGTGACAGCATCAACATGTATGATATTCGCAACAGAAAGTTAGATCATTTAGGCAGATTAAGTCTAAACCGTCCTTTCAGCATTGTTCAGACGCTGCTCGATTACTGCTGGGCTCTTCTTGATATATGTGCTCAAGTTGAATATCTGAAAAGTTGATTGTAAGACATGTTCAGTTGCATGCCCCACCTAAGCTTCATTCTGTTAGGTTTAAGTTGAGATGAGTGATGCTCGTTGGTGAAGTATTGTATGAATTGATCTTAAAATATGGGCTTCGTTATTTTAAGCTTGAGTTGGGATGACTGATGTTTGTTGGTGAAGTACCGTATGAATTGGTCCTAAATTACGGGCTTCGTTCTGTTAAGTTTCAGATGAGATGGGTGATGCTAGTTGGTAAAATATTGTATGAATTAATCTTAAATAACATACTAAGTTCTATCAAGTTCGAGTTGAGATGACTGATGCTCGTTAGTTAAGTATTATTGAATTAATATTAAACTCTGGACTGTTTGCATGAATATATATTATATGTTATTTTTATCCATTATAAACATTTGTAGATGTATAGAAGATAACGTAAAAAATTATAAACAATTTAAATGGGCACTAACAACACTAGTTGTTAAAGTAAACACCGGGTCTCTTGAAGCTAGGATGGGCTAGCGTGCTGTCCAACACTGTGACAACGTGAGAACATTCCTACATACACCGGGAGTTCTCATGAGTTCTACTATCATGATTGGGGGTCATTTCTGCATTTTAGTGTGTTTATGGTTGGCAAAATTATGTATATTAATATTATGTTAGTTTAGTACTATGCCAAAAAAACATCGAGGGTGCTAATATCCAACGAATGTTACATGATTATCATCATGTTTGACATTCTTACTTAACTTTGTTTATCATTTGGGTAAGCTATAAAAAGTATAAAATTGTATCTGGGGTGGCATAAAAAAGGATTTTGTGTTTTATATTGTTTGATGGACATGGCATTAGGACTATTTACTTATGAAAAACAGAAGGCACAACTATTGCTCCCTGCATAAATATAAGAGCGTTTAGATCACTACTTTTTATATTTCTTTACACACAGAGTAGCCTACAACTGTAGGAAATTTTCAAGAGACCCTGCTCATCAGTATTTTTTGTCACCATTCGCTTTGTACACCCTTCATTCCATGATGAGTTCAACGCCACTATAGGGCCCCTCCTATGCAATTATTCCCCATAAAATAAGCACATGAAGTTATCATTCCCTATTGTTCTGAGCTGCCTCGACGACCTAATTGTGAATTGTTCGCAGGACGCAGTGTATGTTAAAATAAATAAAATTTGTGTGATAGTATATGTTAAAATATGGCAGCCCACAAAATTTCTTCCCAAGAAAAATATGCATTCACGATATGCACAAATATAAAAACTCTAGAAGTACGATGAGAGTGTGAGTTTTCATAGAAAAAATAACCTTTTTTCATTCTTATGCTCTCTCTAACTCTCTTCGTGCTACATCTAAGAGGAAGAATACGGAGGAAAATAACAAGGATACGGCCATATAGGAGTTAGATGCCATAAGAAATCACACAGAAGAACAATCTCCTAAAAGACTTTTGTTAGCTTCGCAATGACGATGGAGAGAGTGCTGCTTTGATAGAGAGGGAGCATGGATCACCAAACAGCGGCATGTTCCATTAGGGGACACCCAAGGGGAGAAATGGAGACCACATCCTCGTCATTGCCGCAAAAACGATGGCACCCCCCTAAGGGTTGCCCTTCCATAGTCAAAGCCACTGGCTGCATCACCACCAAAAAATTAGAAAGAAGGGGATCATTACATGGGCACCAAAACGAAGACACACGAAGCTCATGTCCAAGTCCGAATGACTCAAAATGGCGTAGATGCCTCCTCCTAGATCCAAGACCGAGGGCTGAAAAGCCACTACTTTGGTGAGAGATCTAGAGAAAACTTATTCACCACTGCCATATAAAATTAAGCTACCACGTGAAAACAACCACAAAAGGTGGAGACTTTCACAAGGAAGAAGATGAAATTTTGCACTTCGAAAAATAACCAATGTTTTTGGAGTGGTTAGGTTTTCCCCTACAGTTGTTTGTAAAATGTGAACGTGTGTCTAGTTTAATTTTTCCTCACGGAAGAAACATGAACATTTTTGGTTTTGGAGAAACCGGAAGAGACACGATTGATCCGCTCAATGGGCCTGGTGCGGCAAGGTCCAGCACGATTGGCCTGAGCGTGTAGGGACTTCAAGTATGTCGGTTACATCTAGGGATAAACATCCCGAAGATTCAAGTGTGTCTTGGAGCATGCGTCAAGTCTTCGGAGGAATCCATCTTAAGTACGTCGAGGCACATGGCAGTCTTGGCCCATTTGTTGATGATCCAGGGGTCCTCGGCCAGGCCCACTACTGAGGGGACGACGTGGTTTCCACCCACTAGTCCAAGACACCATCAGTCATCAACATGTTAAATATCTCTGCATTTTTTCCTCCTTGACATCAGAGTGCTTGACGTATGCCTCCTCCTTCTTCGACAAGATGTCCTCGAACCTCTCCATCATCTGGTTGCCGCCCCTTCTTGCTCTGCCCTCTCCTCCTCCCACTCCTTTCCTCGGAACCCTCTTCTAACCTTCTTGGGCTGTTATTTTGTTGTGTCAGTTGGATCACAATTTTCTTCCTTGGTGCCATTAGTGTCTGTCTTGGCAATGTATAGGTTCCATGTGGGTTCTCCATTCAACTTTAACCAACAATACATGACGGTGAAGTTATTTTCTCTAGCTTCAAGAACACATTACACGCTCGGAAAGGCTACAAAATAAAACATTGTCAACAATTCATATCCGGACAATTGATCTACAAAACAATGCATATCCGGACACAATTGATCTATGCCACTATGCATGACGGGCCAGTTGATCTACAAAACAATGTATATCCGGACACAATTGATCTACGCTACAATACATCACTGGCCAGTTGATCTACAAAACAATGCATATTCGGACACAATTCATCTACACAACAATGCATGACCAGCCAATTGATCTACAGAACAATGCATATCTGTACAATTGAATTGCGTACCCGGCCAAATGATGAACTTACTTGCTCTGTGATTTTCACACCACATGACCACCGTGCGATGAGTTGCCTCTGTAGGGGAACGTAGCATGCAATTTCAAAAAAAAACCTACGCTCACGCAAGATCTATCTAGGAGATGCATAGCAACGAGAGGGGGAGACTGTGCATACGTACCCTCGTAGACCTTAAGCGGAAGAGTTTGACAACACGATTGATGTAGTCGAACTTCTTCTAGCTCTGACCGATCAAGTACTGAATGTACGACACCTCCGAGTTCTGCACACATTCAGCTCGATGATGTTCCTTGTCCTCTTGATCTAGCAAGGTGTTGAGGAAGTAGATGAGTTTCGTCAGCACGACGGCGTGGTGAAGGTGATGGTGAAGTGATCCTGCGCAGGGCTTCGCCTAAGCACCGTGAGAATATGACCGGGGGTGTAAACTGTGGAGGGGGCGCCGCACGTGGCTAACAATTGATGTTATGTGTTCTAGGCGCCCCCCTCCCCACATATATATAGGTTGGAGGGGAGGAGAGGCAGCCAGGGGGCGCCCCAAGTAGGCTGAATCCTACTTGGGGTCTTCCCCAATTCGGCCTCCCCCCTTCCATAATTGCCGGAGAACAAAAGGGGAGGGGGAAGAGAGAAGGAGGGGGGCGAACCCCCTATTCTCCTTCTCCTATTCGGCCTCCTTCCATAGGGGGGCACACCTTGTGGGATGGTGTGCTCCCCTCTCATAGCCCATATCTTCTCCCCGGGGGTTCCGATAACCCCTCCGGTACTCCGATATGTACCTGGTACACTCCGAAACACTTCCGGTGTCCGAATACTATCGTCCTATATATCAATCTTTACCTCTCGACCATTTCGAGACTCCTCGTCATGTCTGTGATCTCATCTGGGACTCCGAACAACATTTAGTCACCACATTACATAACTCATATAATACAATATCACCATCGAACCCTACGGGTTCGAGAACTATGTAGACATGACCGAGACACCTCTCCGGTCAATAACCAATAGCGGAACCTGGATGCTCATATTGGCTGCAACATATTCTATGAAGATCTTTATCGGTCGAACCATTAGGAAAACATACGTTATTCCCTTTGTCATCGGTATGTTACTTGCCCGAGATTCGATCGTCGGTATTTTCATACCTAGTTCAATCTCATTACCGACAAGTCTCTTTTTACTCACTCCGTAATACATAATCATGCAACTAACTCATTAGTCACTTTGCTTGCAAGGCTTCTTACGATGTGTATTACCGAGAGGGCCCAAAGATGCCTCTCCGATACTCGGAGTGACAAATCCTAATCTCGATCTATGCCAACCCAACAAACACCTTCGGAGATACCTGTAGAGCATATTTATAATCATCTAGTTACGTTATGACGTTTAATAGCACAAAAGGCATTCCTCCGGTATCCGGAAGTTGCATAATCTCATAGTTGAAGGAATATGTATTTGACATGAAGAAAGCAATAGTAATAAAACTAAACGATCATAATGCTAAGCTAACGAATGAGTCTTTTCCATCACACCATTCTCCTAATGATGTGATATCGTTCATCAAATGACAACACATGTCTATGGTTAGGAAACTTAACCATCTTTGATTAACGAGCTAGTCTAGTAGAGGCTTACTAGGGACACATTGTTTTTGTCTATGTATCCACACATGTATCAAGTTTCCGGTTAATACAATTCTAGCATGAATAATAAACATTTATCATGAAATAAGGAAATATAAAATAACAACTTTATTATTGCCTCTAGGGCATATTTCCTTCAGTCTCCAGTTGCACCAGAGTCAATAATATAGATTACATTGTAATGATCTAACACCCATGAAGTCTTGGTGTTGATCATGTTTTGCTCGTGGAAGAGGCTTAGTCAACAGGTGTGCTATATTCAGATTCATGAATATAATTCAACTTTTGCAGTAGCCGTGTTTTAGGAAAAAATAGGCTAAAAAACCGCTCAACACAACATCGTGTAGCTACAGAACTGTGCAACAAAAGTTCACTAATCATGGACATTCGCTCTCCGCACTTATTACCGCTAACTCCCGCTGATGTAGTTGTATTTATTCTCTACTGTGTAACCTGTACCCAGTCAGACCAACCATTTTCGTTAGAAATTTCGGCAGCATAATGCATCGGGAGTTTTTTTATTTCACTAAGTTACAACCGAGCCATCCATCATCATTCAACAGTATATCGCTGCACATCATGCTTCAGTCACTACAATATAAATCTTGGTTGCAACATGTGCCTTTGTTGAATTTGGATCAACATCCCACAACGCCTTCATCAAGCTTAGGAAGGAGCACTTCGCTTCAGACACCGTCATAAATATACCCTATAGCCACCGTAAACACCCACCATCATGGGCAGCACCATGTCCCATGTCCCTTGTCGTGGATAACTATGCCTCTACCTTGACCCTGAAAACATTTCTCTTCCCATGCTTACGTGGGCACCTGAATTGGGCTTCAATTAAGTTGGACTATATTTCGTTCCCTTCACTACTCGCATGCCCGTCCTCGTCTCCACAACACAATAAGCTTCCTTTCACATGTATCATGGTCTTTGTAGCTAATGTTAGCCATCCAAAGATAGTTGTGCTAGCTGAAAGGATATGTCATGAATAGCCTTTTCAAGGGATTTGTCTCGGTTTTTGAAAAGAGTGTCGTTGGGAAAACTGATTCAGAACCATGTTATCACTATAGACCATTGCTGCTAAGCTCTCCGGCATAACTTTTTTGGTTTCTTTAATATGTTCTCCTAGTGCAAGTTTACTGGTACCGATACTAATATGGGTACCAATACCTATGCAAATTGGACTCAGGATTTCATTGGGAAGAATATGTTGATGTTGATGCCACAACTGTTATATTTTATTTTAATACATATTATAGAAACTTGGAGGAGGGGAAAATAAAAAAACCATTGAATAATCCAAGAACTCGCAAAAAACTGAACATTCCAAGAGCACTTTACAGTACCCTGCCATTTAATTTGAGACCTTCATTTGCCCCAATCAAATGGCTTGTATGATTTGGTACCCCGCAGCTTACCCAATGGAGTACTAACTCGAAAACTCATGGAGTGCCTCCATCTAAGGAGTAAAACGATAAACTCCTCAGCTGTCTACATGAGCGTATTTTTGTCTCGGCCTACGTGGTTGTTACAGCTAGATCACTTTTCATCAGCGAAAATGAAAGAAAAGGAAACATAGATGAATTCAGTTGGTTTTAGCGATGATCCAGGTTTTCTATTGTGGCTAGGTAGTTGAACAGTAAAATAAATTTAGCTTTCTAAACCTTGGTAATCAAATTGAAAACTCGGATGTCAACAGATAGGCCAGCTGCTACATAACTCATTGCTAGGTTAATGGTTAGCTTTTATATCTTTGTAATCTTCACATAACTTGCAGGATTTTGGCTAAAGGAGACAGTTTAATTCTCAGTTTTTAGTTGCAGCCTTAGGTAGTAATCTGACCATTTACCTAAACGATTACTTTGGTTATGACCCAACTACATGAAAGTAAATCTTGCTCGTCGAATTGAGTGAGGTACAACTGGACCCAAGCATCGAGTCAGGCCTCTACTATTCAACACAACATATCACAATACAAAGAATATGACACAATATTCAAATATGCTCTCAAGAAATAATAAGCCAAGATTCAGTTGAAAAAATGACAATTTACTCTCAAGTAATAATAATCAGAGACACCTATAAATAACCATTGCCATGTTGGAAATAAGCAGCAACAACAGACAACAGCTAGCGAACGGGATACCATCAACAGTCTTGGTGTTCGGCTGTAACAAGCAAGGTTTGTACAGAGTGTAGTTGGTTTCACTTTGTAAGCATATACATTGGATTTTATCACATCAGCAGATCAATGTTCGGATAGAGATCATGAAGTATTAATTCTATCATCACAAAGTTTCAAAGCAGAATATAGTGAATGGTTTACATGTATACACAGATGCAACTGATAGAACTAGCACTGAACCCAACGCAGCAAAATCCATATCTTCATCAGATATCCATTTTATGTTTTCGAAAACAATTCAGGGCAGCGTTACAAAATCCATAGCTTCCCAATCTATGTTTCCTTATGTTGTCAGGATGAACAAGTAGTAGCATGAACAGTGAGTTGTCATGGATTCAATGAACATCATCAATTATGCAAATCAGCAATCACACACTATCTATAGATAAATCAGAATAGGAAGAAGATCATAGGGGAGAAAAAAGCACATACCAGCCCGAAGCGAGGTTGGCATCATGGCAAAGTCAATGCAGCAGCACATCACGGGCTCACTGGCAGTAGTACAGGAGCAAATGTTGGCATGAGTCCATTTATTCTCCCAACCGACGTCTTCTAGTTCTGGGCAAGACCACCATGCATGCATATATTAGAAGGCGAATCGAATTAGAAAATCAAAGGTATGAATATTACATTGGATTAAGAATGGGGGAAACAGAAACCTTGGGCCATGTCGACCAGATCTGGCCTAGCCCACGGTCAGCGAGGAGGCAGCGGTGTGTTGTGTTGTGCCTGCATTCTACAGGATCCACTAGCCTCATCAGCGGCCACTTCTGCAGGGTCAGAAAACCTTTGTGAAGCCGACCATGGCAAGATCCTATGCCATGGATCACCCAAGACGTTTCCCTCCTGAGGCGTCCGTGCAGGATGCAAGAGTCGGCAGACAGCGCCTGGCCACCCATTAATGTGTGGCAAGCTTGGCTTCAAATCATGTATGCTTTTCAGCTAAGTTGGTACTTTTGCTACCTGCACCAATTCCCCCTTCCATGTTTATTTCCAAACTGCAACAGCAAAATAAAAGTGAGCACCTAGTGCAACAATTATACTAAATGCCCCAAAACAGATTAACATTTTGCTTTTTCTTCTCTAGAGATCACAAAGTGCGGCATTGAACAAACATTAGCTACAAGAAAATTTGAGCTCATACATTACATAGTTACAAATAGCAAATATGAAGCCACCAATAATAAAGAAGTATGCAGCCAACAAATTAATTAATGCGACAAGAGGCGTACTTATTAGTAGCACCCACCACTTTCGAAATTCCCCAAGGAAGTTTCAAGACTTGAGCAAAAGATAATATGTGTGTGCGTCATGCTACCAAGTATGCATAAGGTTGGCAGTACACATACAAGATGCAAGCCTCAAGTAAGTTATCATACTTCTTCTCGATATGTTTGATTTGTCCACGACCCAGACTCAGCCGGGGATTCCACTGCGGCGCAGTCAGCTGACAGACGCAAACTCCCAGCAGGCTAGACTGCAAGGCACACACACTCTCTAATCTAATCTGTATGCACTTATTGCTAATTAGCTAGCCGACTACTGGCGTGCGTGTGGTGGACACTATCTCATCTTCACTTGAATAAATAGCACCAGCCTACCAAACTAACAAGGTTAACTTCAACACTTAGAGAAACAAACATGGATACGTGATTTAAGAACTTCAACGCCTATAACAACAACAAAACCTTTATTCAACACCTAGAAGTTGGCACAAAAACAGGAATGGCTTAACCGCACACACATACATGTGAAAGTTATCATAATGGTTGAACTGACCAATATAGTAAAACTCCAGCCAATTCAGTCCCGACCTTTGAACTATCACACAATGCTACTGGACCATGTTAAGATACAAGTCCACAAGGCAAGATAGCATTTATTAACATGAAACTACAAGAAGGAATTGACGCCATATTAGATATGACACTGAAATCATTACTATGATTGAACTAAAAATATAAACAAAGTCTAGAAGATGTAATATCTTTGGCTTTTAGCATCAGCAACTTCACGAAGTCAACCTTGCATGATAAAACACAGGCCGAGCCCAACCGCTAAGCAATCAGACACTCTACTAGCGGCATTGGTGTCTTCTACCTCCTAGCAGAAGCTTCTCTGAGACACCTACTGATCCAAGCATCGCAAATTAGAGTTTCACCTCATTCTGATACCAACCCAGCAACCTGAGCAATCACCTAGGTAACAAAACCCCTACGTACAGATCAATTTGAGTAGCAATAGTAGAAGGGAGGGGCAGGCTGCTTACAACAATGACTTCGAAGAGGTTGGCCTCCTTGGTGAGAGCGACCAATCCATGGCAGCGTCGAGGGCAGCAAAGCTCAAGGCGACGGAAGTAGTAGTCAGGACTCCGTGCCACTACCCCCATGTCCAAAGGCGTCGTGCTACGAGATGAGGCAGGCCTTATGGATGGGGCCTGCAATGGGGAGTAGACATTAGAATATGGATTACACAAATAAATGGAGGATGCAGTGCAAAAAAGGGCCCAACACGGAATTGCAATTCATCAGCAAGAAAGATGATGATCACACTCACAATCACACAAGAACACCACCACAGATCCAAACAGTAAATCGCCAATGGCTTGATGGCTGGCGCATCTGTGTGTGTGTGTGTGTGTGTGAAAGAGAGAGAGAGAGAGAGAGAGAGAGAGAGAGAGAGAGAGAGAGAGTCCAGTCCCAACCTTTGAACTATCACACAATGGTGCTGGATAATTTTAAAATGCAAGTCCCCATGACAAGATAACATTTATTAGCATGAAGCTACCAGAACGAGTTGATGTCACATTAGATATCACATGGAAATGAATTCATTACTACTATTGAACTACAAATATTAACAAGATCCAGAAGAAGTTATATCTTTGGTTTTTAGCACCAACAACTTCACAAACTCAGCCTTGCACAATAAAGTACAGGTTGACCCCCAACTGCAAAGCAACTAGCCATTCTACTAGAGAAACCAATGTCTCCAAGCAACAGCTTCTCTGCGAAAGCTACTAATCCAAAGTTTCTCACATTTTTTATTAAAATTTTGAACAATTTTTTGTGAGAAAACATGGTCAATTTTCTAAATTGGAAATATCGTTTACAAATGTGGTCATTTCATAGAAACACATGATTTTTTTAAAAGAAAAAGGGGAATTTTCAAAGAAAAGAAAACACAAAACAAAATAAAAATATAAATAAAACAAAAAAGTAAAAAAGTCAAAAAGAATCAGAAACTAGTAAATAAGAAACCGGTACAGGAACTTTCTAAGAGCTTCCCGATTCAGCAACCTTCTAGCAGGTTCCCAAAAGTGTACAACAAAAACTGAAATCCCTAAGCTAAGCTAGCTACATGGGCAGGCCCACCCAAAGCGTTGGCCTAGCGCCTGCGCAAATGGCAGCCTTTTTGACCTAGCTCTGTCCCTCAAAAAAAAAGGACCTAGGTCTTCAAAGATGTATTATCGCTTGTGATGCCAAAACAGGTGCTCAAGGGTCTAGAGAGTAGCAGCAGAGGGTATGGACAGATCATCCCTGAAATTAAAGCATGAGCTAACAATCTTACAAGTAACTTCATCTTCGAAGCGAAGGCAACAAATGAAGAAGCCCATAGTTTAGTAAAAAAAAATGCTTTCTTTAAATAGGAGTCGCCACATGTGGCTCATTCAACCCCATGACCAAACATTTATCCCAATCATTTTGAATTTGCTGAATAAAGTTTGGTTTTATCCCTAAAAAAACACACAGCTTTAGGAAGGTTTCACAATATCTCGGCTATTTTTTCTTCTTCAATTTTTCTCTACCCATTTGCTTTCAATTTTCTCAATTTTAAAAATTGAAAAAAAGTGATGAATATTTTTTCTATTTTAGAATTACTTTAAAAGTTAAGGAACTTTCTAGATTTCCTTTTAAAAAATTAGTGAATATCGTGAAAGATTAAAAGCATAAGAAAGCATGACATTTTTTTTAAGATCATGAAAAATATTATTTTTTACATTAATTAAACAAAACATTTTATTCAAAAGTGGATAACACTTTTTAATATGTGAACTTTTTACGATGTTGGATGAAAACCTTACCGAGTTACATAGTCTGAAATATTTGTGGGTGAAGACTGGATTAAAGAAACTAGGAATTTTGCTTCTTGGTTGGGATCACTAATCTTGACCGGGCCTATTCAATTTTGTATTTAGTGTTTTTCTATGGTTGTTACTTTTTCTAATGTCTCGCTTGTTCAATGTTTTGACAAAAAGGTGCAATAGGGTACTCTAAAAAGGGAGCGACATCAAGGTTACTGGTGCTTCTCCTCCGCCTCCCATTTGATCCCTCTTATCTCCTTTTCCTCCTTTTCCATGTATATGATTGATTTCGTCCATATTCAGCCCCATTTCCTATGAAAACAAAATAAAGACAAGATTTTGGAATCCTTTTGCATTCATTAGTCATTAGTGTCAATATCGCAGCGGATATCTTGGTGCTTTGTGAAAAAAAATTACTATAGATATCAATGTTCTGGATCCCAACTAGTCTTAAATTGTAGATGGACTCCAATTCATCAATGGTGACAGTACTAAATGAACACAACACCATGACAGTACCAATTATACCACCAAGACAAGTGCAAACTCCTACTCTGCTTAGCTCGATTAGGCCCTTATTCCATTGAGCTAATGCGATACGTGTTCAATTTAGTACAATACAAACTGCAACTAGATCAAAGCAGCAGATATAAATAGAGGAATACACGATTACATATGAATTAAAATGGCAATGCATGCAAGATAGAAACTCTCATAACGAGCTCGACGAAACGAAGAAATGGGCTTTGGAATCACCTCATTTGGAGTTGTGAGCAAAAAGTTATGACCAGAGCAGTGCCAGGGACCAATCTGTAAAAAATATATGCACAAACAGTGAGTGGAAAAACATAAAACACATTTGAAGGAATACACCTTCGCTGCAGAGAAAACGTATTCGGGCTAAGAACTGCGCCAGCGTACGTTTTCGCGAACAGAGCTCAAAAGTCGTCTCCACTTATCCACGTCATCAGCACCTGGTCAACGCGGGCTGAGGCTGACACGCGGGGCCCACGGGGAGAAGGGGGCCCACCTGGCCTCTGTCTTCTTCTTCCTCGCCCTGCTCCCGCACGGGACAGAGGAGGCAGGGAAGGGCGCGTCACCCGTGACAGGCCAGCCGGCTCCGGCCGTCTCCGGCGAGAGCGAAGCCACCGGCGGGCTCAGGAGGCCACACCGCCTCCATTCAGAGAGGAAGAGGGCGCCGGAGAGAGTTGGGCGGCCGCGGCTTTGAGACAATAGAGGACGGGGCGGCGGCGGCTATTCGTGGGGTGGCGGCCAAACGTGGCTCCAGCAATGAGGCGAGTAGGTGAGGATGGTTGCTGGAGTGCGGTGGTCGTTCTGGTGGAATGGAGGGGGCGAGAGAAGCTCGGCAGAGTGCCAATTTAGGTGAGCCGAGGCGGCGGCCATGGCGGCAATGGTGGTTGTGGAGAGCTCCAGATGCTCGGGGAATAGTCTAGGGGGGTAGAGGAGTGAGGCAGGGGCGATGGTGAGCTCGGGAGCGATTGGGGACGGCTATATATAGCCGGACAGGGGAGGCCGTGGCCGAGTGCCACCACGCGAGCTCGGCCAGAGCTCTGGCGAGGCTCAGCGAGCACGGGCGGGCACGGGAACACGACGAGGAGGAGCGAACGAAGGTCACGGAGCAGCAGGAGCCAAGGGGAGCAGAGGAAGAAGAGACGAGTGCCATTAATGCCTTGTCGGCAACTTTTCGCCCGTGGGCGCGCGGCGGCAAGCGTCGGTGAGGAAGCTTCCGGAGGAGGGGAGGGGTCCAGGGGAACGGCGACGACGAGATGAAGACGCTGGGCATGCTCACGCGCGCGAAGCCGATGAGAGGAAGAGAGGCCGAAGCACAAGCGACGCCCTGGACGCGGCCACTGCGCACAAAGCGCGTAAATGGACATGCGAGCTACGCGGTCACCATGAGACAGTGCACAGGGAGGTCACGAGAGGATTGCAAACTATGTCTGAGGTGAAGTCCTTCCAAGATACATCATTTATGACGTTGTGGCTTGATTTGAGGCACTGTGGTTAAGTTGGAACTAAGCTCAGAAGTTTGCTGCATCTAACTTGGCAGAGCACTACTGATCAAATTTTACCTAGAAATGATTAAATAGATACTTATGTACCTAGAAATGATTTTTGTAAAAAATAAATAGCAAACTATGAGGCAGCTGCAGTTCAAATTTTACCCGCTTCCAGCTGAATCGGCGGAAATTTGTCTTTTTTACGAGAGTGGATCAAAACTTTTTACACCCAACCATTTTGTTAATTGTGCATTAAATATGTCCTAGCATTTTAGAAAATCAATATTGTCCAATTGTGCAACAATTATTTGGTAGTTCCTTCACAAAAAAACCTCCTTTCGGGCACTCGGAAAATGAAAAATGGTTTTTTCGTCCAAAGAAAATGAAAACTTCCTTAGGCGACATTGTTTGCCATTCCAATATGCACCCTTGTGCACAATATAAGATCATTTGAACAAACTATGCCACGAATGTGACCATACGATTGATCATTTGGCTTGAAAGCCATGAATCTTCAGAGATGATAGCTCATTTCTGAGAACATTTTTTTAAAATAATTGCCGTATTACAAGTTTGTTATTTTTCTTGGAAACTTGGCCACATATAATGACACAATGCGAAGGTTTCCCAATTTTTTGATTTTTTTTGAATTTTTTATGCCCGTTTCAAAATGCGGTCAAAACGGCGGGCTTGACCGTTCCTAGCTAGTGGTTGAATCTTGGAAAACATTTGGTGTTTCTCTGATTAAATAGATACTTATGTACCTAACAATGATTTTTGTAAAAAATAAATAGCGAACTATGAGGCAGCTGCAGTTCAAATTTGACCCGCGTCCAACTGAATCGGCGGAAATTTGTCTTTTTCACGAGAGGTGGATCAAAACTTTTTACATCCAACCATTTTGTCAATTGTGCATTAAATATGTTCTAGTATTTTAGAAAATCAATAATGTCCAATTTTGCAACAATTATTTGGTAATTCCTTCACAAAATAACCTCCTTTCGGGCACTCGGAAAATGAAAAATGGTTTTTTCATCCAAAGAAAATGAAAATTTCCTTAGGCAACATTGTTTGCCATTCCAATATGCACCCTTGTGCACAATATGAGATCATTTGAACAAACTATGCCACGAATGTGGCCATAAGATTGATCATTTGGCTTGAAAGCCATGAATCTTCAGAGATGATAGCTCATTTCTGAAAAGATTTTTTTAAATTAATTGCCGTATTACAAGTTTGTTATTTTTCTTGGAAACTTGGCCACATATAATGACACAATGCGAAGGTTTCCCAATTTTTTGAAATTTTTTGAATTTTTTATGCCCGTTTCAAAATGCGGTCAAAACGGCGGGCTTGAGCGTTCCTAGCTAATGGTTGAATCTTGGAAAACTTTTGGTGTTTCTCTGATTAAATAGATACTTATGTACCTAAAAATGATTTTTGTAAAAAATAAATAGCGAACTATGAGGCAGCTGCAGTTCAAATTTGACCCGCTTCCAGCTGAATCGGCGGAAATTTGTCTTTTTCACGAGAGGTAGATCAAAACTTTTTACACCCAATCATTTTGTCAATTGTGCATTAAATATGTCCTAGTATTTTAGAAAATTGTTTTGGTCCAATTTTGCAACAATTATTTGGTAGTTACTTCACAAAAAAACCTCCTTTCGGGCACTCGGAAATTTAAAATGGTTTTTTCGTCCAAAGAAAATGAAAACTTTTGACAACCAATCATTTTGTCAATTGAACATTAAATATGGCCTAATATATTATAAAAATGATCTGGTCCCATTTTGCAACAAATATATGGTAGGTCATTTTAAAAAAACTCAATTTACGCACTCGAAAAATAGAAAATGAATTTTTTTTGACCAATTTAGATGGTCATAACATCGTACTGTATTCTGATTGGTCCGTGGATGCATCACGCGGATCATGCATCAAATACCGTCGGATGATCGTGGATCCAACGGCAGTCATCAGCCCTTCCACACCATCCCCGAAACCCTACCTCTGCCCTGTTGTAATTTTACATCCA